>NW_003852492.1:3292185-3374006 GCF_000181295.1 Otolemur garnettii | reverse complement strand
CTGTGACATCACAGCTCACAGCAACCTCCAACTCCTAGGCTCAAGCAAGTCTCCTGCCTCAGCCTCCCAAGTTGCTGGGACCACAGGCACCTGCCACAGTGCCTGGCTATTTTTTGGTTGCAGCCGTTATTGTTGTTTTTGGTGGGCCTGGGCTGCATTTGAACCCACCACCTTAGGTGTATGTGGCTGGCGCCTTAGCCACTTGAGCTACAGGCACGAAGCCGAGAAATATTTCTTTGGAAAGTTTTTGTCTAAAGTTTTGCCTAAAAGTAGGCAAGTAGGATGCTTGCCTACTTTTTAATGAAGTTTTTGGTTTTTTCTCTTCACTTTTTTTTTGCATATTCTGCATATTAGTCCTTTGTCAGATCAGTAATTTGTATATATTTTCTGCCACGCACACATTCCCAGAAATAAACTTCCCATCCATGGAGAATGGATAAGAAATTATGCACAAACACATATACACACACACACACACATAGATGATGTATAGGAGATATATGATGGAACATTATTCAGTCTTAAAGTGGAATACAATCCTGTCATGTGTGGCAACATGGAAAAAACTCAAGGATGTTAAAAGAAGTGAAATAAGCCAGGCAGAGAATGACAACTGCTGCACGATCCCATTCCTATGTCAAATCTAATGAAACTGATCTCATATAACTACACAGTAGAATAGTCTTTATCAGAAGCTGGGTAGGGTAAGAAGGAGAGAAAAGGGAAAGAGGTTTCCTAATAGTTATGCAATGTAGTTATACAGAAAAAAAAAATAAATTTTTTTTGGTATTCTATTACTTAGTAGGGTGACTATAGGTAATAATGAGGTATTGAATATTTTCAGGTATCTAGAAGAGGATTTTTAATTATATCAGCATGAAAAAATAACACAATGAACATTCTAATAACATGATTGCATATCATATAATACATTCTTGCAATGAAACATATTGTGTCTCATAAATATGTATAATTTTTTATGTGTTAATTATAGATTAAATGAGTCCTTAAAAAGGAATAATTGCCAAACTGCATAAAACCAAAGAGAAGAATAATTCTTAAAAGGAGTGAGAGAAAGAAAGACAACCTAAAAAATCTCTCACTTCTATACAGAGCCAGAAAACAAAACAACACAGAATGTTAATACAATCTTAAAATAAAAACATCTGTAGAGCAAAGTATACAATCAACAGAGTGAAAAGACAACTTACAGAAGGTGAGAAAATATGTGCAAAATACACATCTATCAAAGGGCTAATAGTTAAAATACATAAAAACCCAAATAACAGCAAAACCAGCAAATAACCCAACTAAGAAATGAGAAAAAACCTATCTAGATATCTCTCAAAAGGACACATGTAAGTGGCCAATGGAGTAATAAGAAATGCTCAGCATCTCTAATCATCAGGAGAGTGGAAATGAAAACCACCCTGGGATATCACCTCATGGCAGTTAGATGACCATCACCAAAAGATAAAAAGATAACAAGTGTTAAGCAGAATATTGAGAAATGGAAACTTTTGGCATACACTTTTGGCATAAATGTAAATTAGTAGAGCCATTATAGTAAGCAGAGGTGCTTAAAAAACTAATAAAATGGAACTACTGTGGATCTCACAACCCCACTATTGGACATGTATCCAAAGAAATTTTCACCAGTATGTTGCAGGGATACATGTATAGCCCTCCCACGTTTGCCACGGTACTAGTCACAATAGCCAATATCATAGAATAAACATAAGTATCCGTGAAGGGACAGATAGATTAAAAAAATGGGGTATACAAGCACAATGAGACACTGTACAGCCATAATAAAGACAGAAATGCTGCCATTTTAGACAACATGAATGGACCTAGAGAACATTATTTGAAGTGAAAGCCAGGCACAGGAAAAAAAAATACTCTATCATCTCACTCGTATGTGGAATTAAACAAATTGATTTTATAGAAGTAAAGAGTAAAATGGTACTTAAAGCACCTGAGAGATTCAGGTGGTGGTAAAATGATTGGAGAAAGGAAACATAGCTACAATTAGGAGAATTAACTTTAAAGAGAATTCTTGTATAGCAAGGTGACTTATACTTAATGATTATATTAATATATTCCACAACTGAAGAATTCAAAGATACTTAAGTGTCCTCACACAAAAACAGCTATGCCAGGCACTGTTTGTTAATTAGCTATATTTAAGCATTCTGCAATCTGTATATACTTCAAAACATTATGTGTTGCATAATAAAAACATGCATTATTTTCCATATAAAAACAAATTTTATTTATTTTTTGGAGACAGAGTGTCACTCTGTCATCCAGGGTAGAGTGTCCTGGCATCATCTTAACCAACAACAACCTCAAACTCTGGGTTCAAGTGATCCTCTGGCCTCACTCTCCTGAGTAGCTGGGATCACAGGCACCTTCCACGAGGCCGAGCTAGCTTTTTCATTCTTAGTAGAGATGAGATCTCACTCTTGCTTAGGTGGTCTTGAACTCCTGAGCTCAAGTAACCCTCCCAGCTTGGCCTCCCAAAGTGTTAGGATTATAAGCGTGAGCCACCACACCTGGCCATAAAAACAAATGTTATAAAAGTGTTCAAAATTGTTATCCAAGCTACAATTTGATATGTAGCTAAATATCTTGAATGGATACAGGTAATTAAGATGTTTTCAAAAGTAATATTACACATTTGTTTACCAATAGGAGCTACAGAAGAGTACATTTCAAGAAGAAAGATAAGTTTCCTGTAGGAAAGTAAAATGAACACACAAGAGCACGATACATGTCTTGGAAATATCAAATCACAGTGGACACTGAACTGAGACAAACACATACTCCTGGGTACCATCCAAGTTAAAAGTATTTAGATATTATAGGAGTCAAATTCCACGTGCTTTATTTCAATCAAATAGCAAATCCTGTGCTTCACTTCTTCGCAAGTTTTTAAAATTTTTATTTTTTGGCTGGGGTTGGGTTTGAACCCGCCACTTCTGGTATATGGGGCCAGCACCCTACTCCTTTGAGCCACAGGCACCTTCCCTGTGCTTTACTTCTTAAGTTGTTTATCTAATAACAGATGAATAACTTTCATTAAAAAATTTTATTGCCATATTTATAAAATAGAGGCACTCCCATTGAACTTTTGAGGAATATTGATATATTTTTAATCAGATATGATTAGCACAAAAGGACTGAAAGTAGCATAGATATTGGACACAAATCTCTGCACATGGAAGATGACAGAGCCGTGTGCCCATCACAGGATTGAGGAGAATAAGAGGATGGACTCCACTGAATACATGACCACAAAGAAGCTCGGGAGGCCGGCCTAGGAGAAGAAAGGGTATATGGGATATGTCTGCACATTTTGCTAGATTCTGCTAGATTTTCTATGAACGTTAAAACTGCTCTAATAAATAAAGTCTATTTTTTGAGGAAGGATAATGGGGCGATTAGTGAAAAGAATAGCAATAATGAAAGTCAGAGTGCTTAACATATAGAGAAGCGCTCTGGAGCCCCGCCCCGCCAAGCCCCGCCCCACGGAAGCCCCGCCCCCACGGAAGCCCCGCCCCCACGGAAGCCCCGCCTCGCAGAAGCCCCTCTCCTCCCAGCGTTCCTCCCACCGTTCCTCCCACCGGCTCCGCGGGGAACCCCCACAACCAAGAGAAGGCGCCTCCAGAGGCCAAGCGGGTTTACTGCCTGCTGCTGCCGGGCGCTGGGGAACCCGGAGAAGCTAGAAAGGGCGAAGCAGGTGAGGAACCTGCAGGTTAAGCGCTTCATGGAGAGGAGCCGTGGGTGGCTGAGGGCAGCAGCCGCAGTGAGAAGGCAACGGAAGTGCCGGGCATCGAAACCAACCTGAAAGAGGCCGTCGTGACCGCCTAGAACAAGCCCGTGACCCCGGGCGCCGGCGGACGCTGAGAGCCGCTCCCAGGGCCCCTATTCGGAGCGTGAGGCCGCACGCCGCGCGGAGTTCCCTCCCGAGCTCCCGGAGCCGAGCCGCGCTGAGGAGGACGCATGTGCGCGCCCGCTGCGAAAGGCCGCCGGGGGTCGAACGCTTCCTGACGGACGGGATTGCAGCCAGGTAGACAGTGGCCAAGCGCCCACGACCTGCTCCGCGGCCGCATCCCTACTTCTGGAATCTTCCAGACCAAGTTCTGGTGAACACAGTTAACTTCCACGTGTGTGGCATGGGCGGCCAGCGTGATGAACCCCACAAGTGGATCCGGTCCTTCGAGGACGTGGCCGCCACCGTCTCTGAGGTGGTCACAGCAGCTACAGCGTGGGCATCCTGGAGGACATTGGTTGCCTGCAGGCCCCTCGGGCCTCTTCAAGAGGTTTTGAAACGACAGGTGGCTGCACACCATCGCAATGACTCTGACCCTCAACACGTGAGACCCACACGTGGTGTCCTTGCTGGGAGATGGAAAATTAAGGGCTTCCTTCCAGAGGTACACTTTGCTGTGGGCTTCCAGCTCTGCCTCTTTTATATTATAGTAGTTGCTGTAGAGTTTACGGTATAGGTCATTAGTTTATCACAATATACCTTCAGACAATGTCACAGCACTTTATTTGCAGTGCAATAACTTTACAATAATGTACTTAACTTTTCCTCCTTCCTGGCCTTCGACCTCTTGTCATACATTGTACTTCTCTATATGTTAAGCACTCCAACATTCATTATTATTATTTTTTTCTCTAATCGGTCAATTATTCTTTCTCAAAAAATACTTTATTTATTAGAGCAGTTTTAGGTTCATAGAAAATCTGGCAGGATGTACAGAGATATCCCATATGCCCTTTCCACTCCTAGACCAGCTTCCCTATCAATACTAGCACCAGAGGGGGACATTTTTATGACCAATGAGCCTACAGACATTAGTATCACCCAAGTTCATAGTTTACTCTTGGAGTTGTACATTCTATGGGTTTGGACAAACGCATAATGTCAGGTATCCTCCATTACAGTGTCAAATGGAGTGATTTCACCACTCTGAAAATTCTCTGTGCTCCCCACTTACTGACCCCTCCCCGCACCCACCTTAACCTTTGGCAATCATGATTTTTTTTTTTCTCTTTTGACACAAGATCTTCCTGTTGCCCAGGCTGGAGTGCAGTGGGACAATCATGGCTCACTGTAACCTCCACTTCTTGTGCTCAAGTGATCCTTCCACCTTAGCTTTTGGAGTAGCTAGAGAGAGGCACATGCCACCACATGTGGCCATTTTTTGTATGGAAGGGGTTGTCTAGGCGGTCTTCAACTCCTTTCCTCAAGACATCGAACCTTTGCCTCCCAAAGTCCTGGGATTACAGCCATGAGCCAATGTGCTCAGCTTTGACCTTTTCCTTGTCTCCATAGTTTTGCCTTTTCCAGAATGATTAGCTGAAATCCATATAGTTGGAATCCCATAGTAAGTAGATTTTCGAAAGACTGGCTTATCTTAGTAATATGCATTTAACTTTCCTTCATGTCTCCTCATGGCTTGAGAGCTCATTTCTTTTTAGTGCTGAATAATAGTCTATTGCCTGAATGTATTGCGGTTTATTTATCCATGAAACTACTAAAAGCCATCATGATTTTTTCTAATTTTGGCAGTTAGGAACTTCTACAATCTCCTACAGTGTGTAGGTATCTGTGTAGATATAAGTTTTCAAGTCCTTTGGGTAAATACCAGTAACGCTATATAATTAATATCAATGTTGTCAATGTTAATATTGATAATAATGTTTTGAATTAAATGTTATTCAAGTTAATTTTACTGGTTAAATATGTCTACTGGAAAATTTTAAATTATATTTCTGTTGGACAACACTCTTCTAGGATGCCCTAAATAAACATGTAAAAAGGAAGTAGGAAGTAGGAACAACTATCATTCTTTCAGGGAAGAGAATGTCCCACAAACTCTTGTCATGGCTCCCAGGACTTCCTTATTTCTCAGGCTGTAGATAACGGGATTGAGCATGGGAGTGAGGATGGTGTAGAAGACTGCCAAGATTTTATCTTCTGCTGGTGAGTGGAGATTTCTGGGCCAAAGATAGGTATAGACAAAAGGTGCATAGTGAAAGGTCACTACAGTCAAATGTGTCAAACAGGTGGCAAGGGCTTTGTTTCTTCCCTCCTTCGAGTGCATATGATAGACAGCATTGACCTTAGGAAGCGGTGATACCCAGGAAAGGAAAAAGGATAAAGAGGATTGTACTCACAAAAACCATATACTCATAGACCCAAGCGTCCAAACAGGCATGAGGCAACATTTTCATTTTAGGTTTGAGTCGGTGAAGGTGTAAAATGTAATTTCTACCCAGGATATTTCCTTTTGATGGGAAAGAAGAAAATGTTCAGGACTCACTGGTATAAGGGGTCAATAAGTGGAATTTCAGGCACAATGGCAGATGATGACCAAGGTCTCTTAAATGGCACCGTTTGAGTTGGGAGAAGTAAATAAGCATTTTCCATTACTGATTTACCTGACTTGTTCAAGTTCTTTATTTTTTTTTTATTAAATCATAACTTTGTACATTGATGCATTTATGGGGTTCAGTGTACTGCTTTCACATACAATGTGAAATGCTTACATTGAACTACATCCATCACAATTATACTCATTTCTTAATAGTTTTGAAATGTACCATTGCATCATGTACATTAGGTGAGGTCCCTCCAAATACCCTTACTCTTCCCATATCCCCCCCTCCCTTCCCCTCTCTCTCCTCTTCCCTTCTACTTTCTGGACTATAGTTATGTTTTGCCATTCATATGAATGTGTAGGTGATTATATATTGATTTCATAGTAGTATTGAGTACATTGGATTCTTTTTTTTTCCCATTCTTGAGATACTTTACTAAGAAGAATATGTTCCAGCTCCATCCAGGTAAACATAAAAGATATGAAGGCTTCATCTTTTTTATGGCTGCATAGTATTCCATGGTGTACATATACTACAGTTTGTTGGGCTGTTTCCATGTCTTGGACTATTACGAATTGGGCTGTAATAAACATTCTGTTGCAAATGTATTTGTTGTAAAATAACTTTTGATCATCTGGGTATATACCTAGTAGAGGAATTGCAGGATCAAATGGTAGATCTACTTTTAGTTCCTTGAGTGTTCTCCAAACTTCTTTCCAAAAAGGTTGTATTAGCTTGCATTCCCACCAGCAGTGTAGAAGTGTACACCCTTATCTCTGCATCCACGCCAATATCAGTAGTTTTGGGGTTTTGTTGTGTGGGCTAATCTTACTGGAGTTAGGTGATATCTCAAAGTGGTTTTGATTTGCATTTCTCCAATGATTAAGGATGATGAGCATTTTTTCAGGTGTTTGTAGGCCATGCTCCTGTCTTCATCAGAGAAGTTTCTGTTCAAGTCTCTTGCCCACATAGAAATAGGGTTATTTATTCTTTTCTTATTAATTAGTGTGAGTTCTCTGTATATTCCAGTTATCAGACCTTTGTTAGAAGCATAACCTACAAAAATCTTCTCCCATTCTGAAGGTTGTCTGTTTACTTACTTACTGTGCTCTTGGCTGTGCAAAAGCTTTTTAGTTTGATCAGATCCCCATAATGTATTTTTGGTGTTGCTTCAATTGCCTGGGGGGGTCCTCCTCATAAAATATTCTCTCAGGCCAATTTCTTCAAGTGTTTTCCCTGTACTCTCTTCTAGTATTTTTATAGTTTCATGTCTTCCAGTTTAAATCTTTTATCCAGTAAGAATCAATTTTTGTTAATGGTGAAAAGTGGGGGTCCAGTTTCAGTCTTCTATAGGTTGCCAGCCACTTCACCCAGCACCATTTATTAAATAGGGAGTCTTTCCTCCACTGAATATTTTTGGTAGGCTAGTCGAAGATCAAATGATGATTAAGTAGCTGGGTTCATCTCTTGGTTCTCTATTCTGTTCCATAAATCTACTGCTCTGTTTTTGTGCCAGTACCAGGCTGTTTTGATCACTATAGATTTATAGTATAGCCTGAAGTCTGGTAATGTGATACCTCCTGATTTGTTCTTATTTCTGAGTAACATATTTTCTATTCAGGGTTTTTTCTGATTCCATATAAAATGAAGTACTATTTTTTCAAGTTCTTTAAAGTATGACAATGGTGCTTTAATAGGGATTGCATTAAATCTGTAGATTGCTTTGGGTAGGATGGACATTTTAACAATGTTGGTTCTTCCCAGCCATGAGCACGGTATGTTTTTCCATTTGTTAACATCTTCAGCTATTTCTTTTCTCAGAGTTTCATAGTTCTCTTTATAGAGATCTTTCACGTCTTCATTCGAAAACAAAACATTTTGTTTCTTACCTGCTTTGTTTAATCACAAATACTACATTTGTATTTGTAATAGGTTCAACATTCAAATGTATTTGTATTGTTATACTTTCTTTTAGAAATTAAGTAACAAAAAGAAACACATTTTTAATGTATTTTATAATGACTTTGTAATATTTTCTGGTTCTTATTATAAATTGTGTAGATTTACATTCCTATCTTTGAGCACTTTGATATTAGCTATAAAATCAGTCTGCTGGCATCAAATATTTTTTAGTTTTTGTTTAGCTGAATGGCATTTATTAATCTTTTGCCTCTATTTTTGATGGATAGCTTTACTGATTTTAAGATTCTTGCTTTAAAGATTGTTTTTAGGATAAGCAATAAATTTTAAATTGAGTTGAAAGGTTTACAAGATGGCAAACATCAAAATCTAAGAAAGCCAGCTGAATTGAGAATGAGATCATAATGATGGCAGCTGATGATACATTGCGCTGAGTTGTAGGAAGGAAGAATTGTACTTGTGGTTGGTTCTGACTGAGACAAATAGAGGACTTTTTTTTAGAGCATCAAAGATGACACATGATTTTGAACCTAAACAAGCTGAACTGCTGGCATGTGCCCCTGATAACTGGTGTCCTGGTTCAGAGCTGTGTCCTCTGGAAGACGTGTAGGTCTGATAGAGCCAGCATTTTTTAAATTCCCACAGAGATGCTTATGGTCTAGCTCAGATTGCTAAACACAGACACCACTGGGGAACTTTCCTCAGTAGGCCCCCAGGAATCACTTGAACCAGCAAGGATACTTTAGGAAATCTGACATTGAGGTCTGCTCATTTTGAAAGCTGGGTGATTAGGAGATAATTGTTTTGTTTATAAGAACTGAGATCATACAACCCACTGGACGGAAACTATCTAGGAAAATGAGCTCACTTATTGAAAAGTTTGGAACCTAGCTGTTTCTATTATCATTTGTAGAAATGAGCTCAGTTTTCCCATTGGTGTCTCCCATTTTTACAATCACAAGGCTATGTCTTGTCCTTCTTCTATAGTTGACATGAAAATTATATACCTGGAGGGAAATAAACTGATCCTTATAACTGCATATTGTAAGCCTCATTACACAAACATGGATTCACTGCAAAGACTCGGTGAGGGCAGTGTCTGTCTGGCAGCATCATTGACAGTGAGAACTCAGGTACCTGGTGGGGTGAGGAAGGATTTTCTCCATGAATTATTCTAAGTAGGAGAATTCTCTTTATCAGTTCAGTCGTATTTCAGTGAATCATTACTAAGTAAGTAAATGTATCCATATTAAAGTTAAAATTGTATGAATTTCATGAGGCCATAATTATATTTTATATTTTAAAATATAAGTAATCTAAACTAATTCAGAAGGATTTAGTTATACCTATTTGTTCTTGTAAATTTGTATAGACTTTTGTATATTTATTGTGTTTAGAATAATGTTAAATTATGCAATTATTTTCAGTATTTTATTTTATTTTATTTTATTTTTTGAGACAGAGCCTCAAGCTGTCCCCCTGGGTAGAGTGCTGTGGCATTACAGCTCACAGCAACCTCCAACTCCTGGGCTCAAGCGAGTCTCCTGCCTCCGCCTCCCAAGTAGCTGGGACCACAGGTGCCCGCCACAACGCCCGGCTATTTTTTGGTTGCAGCCGTCATTGTTGTTTGGCGGGTCTGGGGTGGGGATTCGAACCCGCCACCTTAGGTGTACGTGGCTGGCGCCTTAGCCGGTTGAGCTATAGGCGCCGAGCCTATTTTCAGTATTTTATATAAATTACTTTCAGTAGAGGACTATAAGGATCATTTTGCTTTATTCTATTATAGTCACTACTTATATATAGATATATATATTTTTTTCTGGTTATTGTGAAACTTTATGAAACATCTTTGTCATTTATAAAATTGTATATGTTAATTACTATAGTACACATATGGAAGCTTATAATATTAAGCATGACTATAAATACTTCATGTAAATAATGTTTTAGTATTTCCTGTATTATCAACATAATAAGAATAAGAATATTTAATTTTATTAATAAGCTAAGACATAAATCATTTTGTATATTAGTTTTGGTATTAGTTTTAGTAGTGAAAGAATAATGATTAGCCAAATTATAAAGAAATAGCATTCAATTATTATTAAAAAACTCCCTATCCTTATAGCTGCCTCTGGAAGTTTCAATTTTCTGATTTACTAATTGAAAATATATTCACAAATGTTACAAATGTGTTTTAATTATATTGTTGAAATTTGCAACTTATATCTGAATTTGGTAGGGGTAGTGTCATTTGGTGTCTGTTATTTTTAACATGTAAGAGAGAGAAAAAGGAATAAGGGCAAATTTCAACAAAAAGAAAAGAAAGGTAATGATAAATATTGTTCATTCGTGGTTTATAGTCCCACAAGGGGATCAATACCTCAAGGACATTTAACAGTACACAACTGCTGTGTCTATTAACATTAGAAAAAGCATTTAAAAATATTAAATGTCTGCATTTTATTCATTTAGAGAGGAAGAACCTCATCTACTACTCAGTGCACATGGAGAACAGAGAGTGATGTTCTGTGAACTCCAGTTCTTAACTTAGAAGTTATTTCTTCTACTTCCATTCTTGACACAGTTGTTATGGCTGTCATCATCTTTCCTGTAATAAACAGATAGATGATTGTCCAAGATCTCACAAATTTTTAGCAAAAAGAAACATTATACTTTGTTTTTTTTTCTTTTTTAAATTATTTTTTATTAAATCATAACTTTGTACATTGATGCATTTATGGGGTTCAGGATACTGCTTCAATATACAATGCGAAATGCTTACATTGAACTAAGTAACACATCTGTCACAATTATACTCATTTCTTAATAGTTTTGAAATGTACCATTGCATCATGCACATTAGGTGAGGTGCCCCCAAATACCATCCCTCCTCCCATATCCCCTCTCCCCTCCCCTCACTCTCCTCTTCCCTTCTACTTTCTGGACACATTACACTTTGATGGCACCTTCTTGTTTGAGATAATCAGGGAAAATAAATACAAACTCTCCCAGATGGGCTTTTAGGAGGGAAAAATTAGTAGGACAGTATTTGTGAATAAGTCCAGCCATGTTTTTCTGTTGTCTACATCTCAAATAATGGTTTCCTTGCTTTCCTCTAGGTAATCTGAGCATTAAATGTCTTGGAATTATGAATGTTACCATCAGCAAGCATTTTGCTTCCAGCTGTACTTTACACTAAGTTCAATTTCCCAAGAATGGTAAAAGCATTGCAGTCATTCAGTAGCTTCTAGCGCGTATCATAATTACTCTTCTAGCCTTTGAGTATTTCCTTAAAAACCTTTCATGGAACCAATCTTGGTGGGAACATGTTTTTTTCTCTAAATTTAACAGCTGATTTTCTTAGGTTGCCACCTATTACTACTTGCCAGCCAAGCCCCTCAACTTAACACTTGAAATTCTTATAATCATTTTGTGCTGCCAATGACCAGTATTATATAAGGCTGTATAATAAATTAGACAAAAAGTGTGATTGAAATAATATGAGAATAAAAAATTGGGGGTTTTACTTACATAGATTATACTCTTAAATCTACACCAGGTGTGAACTTCACTTTCAAATAATATCATTCATAACATAACACTACCAAAAATCTAAATATTGTGGCAAATTGAGGAAATGTATTTAACCAACTTTTATTTTCTACAAATAACCCACTAATCCCATGCAAGGTAGCTCTTGTGTTTCTGGAAATGGCTCCTTTACTTTATAGACTGTTTATCTTTGCTTCAGACAGCACATCTAAGTTTACACCCTTCATGATCACTCTATTACTGTTGGCTTATATACCAATGTTATTCTCCCCATCATTATCTGGAATTACTTATGTACTTTGGGAATCACAGTATTTTATTTTACTTTATTTATTTTATTTAATTTTAATTTTATTTTATTTCATTTTATTTAGACAGAGTCTCACTTTGTCACCCTCTGTAGAATGCGGTGGCATCACGGCTCACAGCAATGTCAAACTCTTGGGCTCAAGTGATTCTCTTGCCTCAGCTTCCCTAGTAGCTGGGACTACAGTTGCCCCCCAGAATGTCCATTTTTTTGTTTGTTTGTTTAGCAAGCCCAGGCCAGGTTCAAACCCACCAGCCCTGGTACATATGGCCAGCACCCTAACCACTGAGAAACGGATGCCCCCTCATTTATAACTTTTAAATGTATAATATAGGATCAGTTTTTTCTAGGCACAGATCAAACTAATGATGACCTCTGTGGATCCTTCTTCTATTTTGTTTCTCTGAGTTTGGCACCACATTATCACAAATCCCAGAGATCTTCCATGGTGCAGTTCTTAGACACATAAGTGAAAATACAGGGGACAACTAGGTTTACAATTTGGATTAAAAATGCCTTTGTTTTTGTGTTAAAGACAATTATTACTTGTTTGGTTTTGGAAGTTGAGATAAATTTATAAAAATGTAATCAATTTAATTATGTTCTGTCTATCTACAGTAATCCATGGGAAACCTTGTCCTTTCTCTTCCAGGCTCAACAACAATGTTCTCAAGACCCTCACTGAAGACATATGAGTGATTTGGAGACAGAGAAGATCAGTCTACTTCATATGTGAAGGTCATTTACAGGGTGAGTGCGTGAATTAGAGAGCATAAACTGGATAACTTTGGGGGCTGCAGAATAAAATATTGAAGAAATTTATCTATGTTATTAAATCTAATTTGTATTTTTGATATATAGCTTATATGGATAACATTGTTGAAATTATGTAGATACCTAGTTAATAAATCATTATACATATATTTTTAACATGTATCCAAATATTCTGTTTATGAAATTGGAATGTGATCCTTAAAATTTGGAGGCAGCAAGGCCTTTATTTTTTTTTTTTTTTGAGACAGAGCCTCAAGCTGTCCCCCTGGGTAGAGTGCCATGGCATTACAGCTCACAGCAATCTCCAACTCCTGGGCTGAAGCGAGTCTCCTGCCTCCGCCTCCCAAGTAGCTGGGACCACAGGCGCCCGCCACAAGGCCCGGCTATTTTTTGGTTGCAGCCGTCATTGTTGTTTGGTGGGTCCGGGCTGGGGATTCGAACCCACCACCTTAGGTGTACATGGCTGGCGCCTTAGCCGGTTGAGCTATAGGCACCGAGCCAAGGCCTTTATTTTAATCTCATCCTGGTTCTTCTTCTGGCCCCAAATTGACAGGAGAGTCCAGCTGTACTGAATGTACCAGTGCATGAGGTGGGAATTAACCATTCTTTGGTTCTGGCAGTTGAGATAAGTGTGACTTTTCATTTAATTAACCTTTTGTAGAAAGAATAATAATTATAGCCAGGGGCCGTGGCTCACGCCTATAATCCTAACCATCTGAGAGTCTGAGGCAAGTGGATTACCTGAGCTCAGAAGTTTGAGATGAGCCTGAGCAACAGCCAGACCCCATCTCTAAAAAACTAGCCAGGCATTGTGGCAGATGCATGTAGTCCTAGCGATTTGGGAAGCTGAGGCAAGAAGAAGCATGTGAGCCTAGGAGTTTGAGGTTGCTGTGAGCTATGACACCATAGCACTCTACTCAGGGGGACAGAGTGAAACTGTGTCTCTACAAAAAAAAAAAAGATAATTTATATAACTAACGATGCCTTGTTCTCTTTATAAAACACATGCATCATGGGGTTGTAGAGAAATTTACAACTCAGCCATTAATTCCTGCTTGTGAGCCAGGAATACTAAATGTTAACAAGTCTGCATTGTGTTACAAATTTGTTTTTTTTCAGTGTTATTTCTTCTATGACACCGAGATGAATTCACTTTTAACTAATGATACCTTTAAAAAATGCCTTTCTGTCCAAGGCATCATTGGGATCACAGCCAATACATTTCTTCTTCTCTCCCACATCTTCACGTTATTTCGGGATCACAGGCCTAAGCCCACTGACATCCTCACCTGTCACCTGGCCTTTGTCCACACAGTGATGCTCTTCACTGCAGTGGGGTTTTTGTCTCAAGACATGTTTGAGTCACTCAATTGGCAGAATGACTTCAAATGTAAGAGTTTGATCTACGTGATAAGGGTGATGAGACACCTGTCCATCTGTACCACCTGCCTCCTGAGTTTGCTCCAGGCCACCATCATCAGCTCCAGGACATCCTGGTTGGTGATATTTAAACATGATATCACGGATTACACTTTCCTCATTCTCTTCATTTTTTGGTTCCTCAATCTGTCTGTTAATAGCTACATTATCCCCTACACTGTAGCTTATTCCAATATGACCCAGAACAATCTATTGTATGTCAGTGATTACTGCTCACTTTCTCCAATGAGTTCCATCATGAGGGGACTTCTTTTTACTGCGATGGTTTTTAGAGATGTCTTTTTAGTAGGATTCATGCTGCTCTCGAGTGCATACATGGTAAGGCTCTTGTCCAGGCATCAGAGGATGTCCCAGTACCTTCATAGCACCAGCCTCTCCCAAAGAGCCTCCCCAGAGCAAAGGGCCACCCAGACCATCGTGCTGCTGGTGAGCTTCTTTGTGGTCACGTATTCGGTGGAGTCTATCCTCTTACTCTCCTCAATCTTGTTATGGGCACACGGCTCTGTCATCGTTCGTGTGCAGAGGTTTGTGTCCAATATATATGCTACTTTCAGTCCTTTTGTGCTAATCAAATCTGATAAAAGAATATCAATAATCCTCAAAAGTTCAATGGGAGTGCCTCTATTTTATAAATTTGGGAATAAAATTTTTTTCTGAAAATTATTCATCTGTTATTATTTAAACGACTTACTAAGTGAAGCACAGGATTTGCTATTTGATCGAAATAAAGCACGTGGAATTTGACTCCTATAATATCTAGATACTTTTAACTTGGATGGTACCCAGGAGTATGTGTTTGTCTCAGTTCAGTGTCCACTGCGATTTGATATTTCCAAGAGATGTATCGTGCTCTTGTGTGTTCATTTTACCTTCCTACAGGAAACTTATCTTTCTTCTTGAAATGTACTCTTCTGTAGCTCCTATTGGTAAACAAATGTGTAGTATTACTTTTGAAAACATTTCAATTACCTGTATCCATTCAAGATATTTAGCTACATATCAAATTGTAGCTTGGATAACAATTTTGAACACTTTTATAACATTTGTTTTTATGGCCAGGTGTGGTGGCTCACGCTTATAATCCTAACACTTTGGGAGGCCAAGCTGGGAGGGTTACTTGAGCTCAGGAGTTCAAGACCACCTAAGCAAGAGTGAGATCTCATCTCTACTAAGAATGAAAAAGCTAGCTGGGCCTCGTGGAAGGTGCCTGTGATCCCAGCTACTCAGGAGAGTGAGGCCAGAGGATCACTTGAACCCAGAGTTTGAGGTTGTTGTTGGTTAAGATGATGCCAGGACACTCTACCCTGGGTGACAGAGTGACACTCTGTCTCCAAAAAATAAATAAAATTTGTTTTTATATGGAAAATAACAATACATGTTTTTATTATGCAACACATAATGTTTTGAAGTATATACAGATTGCAGAATGCTTAAATATAGCTAATTAACAAACAGTGCCTGGCATAGCTGTTTTTGTGTGAGGACACTTAAGTATCTTTGAATTCTTCAGTTGTGGAATATATTAATATAATCATTAAGTATAAGTCACCTTGCTATACAAGAATTCTCTTTAAAGTTAATTCTCCTAATTGTAGCTATGTTTCCTTTCTCCAATCATTTTACCACCACCTGAATCTCTCAGGTGCTTTAAGTACCATTTTACTCTTTACTTCTATAAAATCAATTTGTTTAATTCCACATACGAGTGAGATGATAGAGTATTTTTTTTTTCTGTGCTTGGCTTTCACTTCACATAATGTTCTCTAGGTCCATTCATGTTGTCTAAAATGGCAGCATTTCTGTCTTTATTATGGCTGTACAGTGTCTCATTGTGCTTGTATACCCCATTTTTTAATCTATCTGTCCCTTCACGGATACTTATGTTTATTCTATGATATTGGCTATTGTGACTAGTACCGTGGCAAACGTGGGAGGGCTATACATGTATCCCTGCAACATACTGGTGAAAATTTCTTTGGATACATGTCCAATAGTGGGGTTGTGAGATCCACAGTAGTTCCATTTTATTAGTTTTTTAAGCACCTCTGCTTACTATAATGGCTCTACTAATTTACATTTATGCCAAAAGTGTATGCCAAAAGTTTCCATTTCTCAATATTCTGCTTAACACTTGTTATCTTTTTATCTTTTGGTGATGGTCATCTAACTGCCATGAGGTGATATCCCAGGGTGGTTTTCATTTCCACTCTCCTGATGATTAGAGATGCTGAGCATTTCTTATTACTCCATTGGCCACTTACATGTGTCCTTTTGAGAGATATCTAGATAGGTTTTTTCTCATATCTTAGTTGGGTTATTTGCTGGTTATGCTGTTGAGTTATTTGGGTTTTTATGTATTTTAACTATTAGCCGTTTGATAGGTATGTATTTTGCACATGTTTTGTCACCTTCTGTAAGTTGTCTTTTCACTCTGTTGATTGTATACTTTGCTCTACAGATGTTTTTATTTTAAGATTGTATTAACATTCTGTGTTCTCTTGTTTTCTGGCTCTATATAGAAGTGAGAGACTTTTTATGTTGTCTTTCTCTCTCCTTTTTTTTTTTAATTTTTAATTTTTATTTTTTTGCTTTTATTTTTATTTATTTTTCTAATGGAGACAGAATCTCACTTTGTGTCCTTCAGTAGAGTACATAGCTCACAGCAACCTCTGCCAACCCCTGGATCCCTGGGTTTAAGTGATTCTCTAGCCTCAGCCTCCCAAGTAGCTGGGATTACAGGCGCCTGCCAGAATGCCCGGCAATTTTTGGTAGAGACGGGGTCTCACTCTGGCTCTCATTCTGGCTTATGCTGGTCTCAAACCTCTGAGCACGGGTAATCCACCCGCCTTGGCCTCCCACAGCGCTGGGACAACAGGCGTGAGCCACCACGCCCGGCCTCTCACTCCTTTTAAGAATTTTCTTCTCTTTGGTTTTATGCAGTTTGGCAATTATTCCTTTTTAAGGACTCATTTTATTTATAATTAATACATAAAAATTGTGCCATATTTATGAGACACAACATAATGTTTCAATGCAAGAATGTATTATATGATATGCAGTTGTGTTATTAGAATGTTCATTGGTTTAAACATCTGTTTTTTCTTCATGCTGATATAATTAAAAATCCTCCATTCTACATATCTGAAAATATTCAATACCTTATTATTACCGATAGTTACCCTACTAAGTAATGGAATACCAAAATTTATTTATTTATTTTTTCTATATAACTACATTGCATAACTATTAGGAAACCTCTTTCCATTTCCTCTCCTCCTTATCCTACCCAGCTTCTAATAAAGACTATTCTTCTGTGTAGTTATATCAGATCAGTTTCATTAGATTTGATATACGAATGGGATCGTGTGGCAGTTGTCATTCTGTGCCTGGTTTATTTCACTTCATTTAACATCCTTGAGGTTTTTCCATGTTGCCACACATGACAGGATTCTATTCCATTTTAAGGCTGAATAATATTCCATCATATATCTCCTATACATCGTATATATATGTGTGTGTGTATAATTTCTTATCCATTCTCCATGGATTGGAAGTTTGCTTCTGGGAATGCAAGTGTGGCAGAAAATATACTCAAATTACTGATCTGACAAAGGACTAATATGCAGAATATGAAGAAAAAAACCCCAAAAGATTTCATTAAAAAGTAGGCAAACATCTGAAGAAACATTTCTCAAAAGAAGACATGCAAATGACCAATAGATAAGGAAATCACTAATCTTCAGCAAAAATGTCAATAAAATCTTCAATGAGATAGCATCTCATCCTAGTTCGAATAGTTATTATCAAAAAGACAAAAAAATAAATGCTGGTGATGATATGGAGAAAAGGAACCCTCATCTTCTCTTTTTCTTAAATTTATTTTTTATTTCAAATTAATGTGGAGGTACAGATTTTTAGGTTATATTGTTCTCATTTCCCAGGGTAAGGTTCCATTTGTAAAAGAGCCCCTCACTCAGGGGGCATGCTATACAATGTGCACATTAGGTGAGACCCTGCCTCATGCCCTCCCTTCATCTGCCAATCTTCTACCTCCTTACGTCCTTCCGCCTCCTGCCTCCATCTATCCCTATACTGGACTATATTTGTGTTTTCATTGTTCATATGAGCATGTATTTATATGAGCTTATATATTGGTGCCATATTAGTATGGAGTACATTGGATATTTATTTTTCCATTCCTGGATACTTTACTAAGAAGAGTGCATTTCAACTCCATCCAGGTAAATGTAAAAGATGTAAAGTCTCCATCTTTTTAAATGACTGAATAATATCATATGGGATACATATACCACAGTTTGTTTTTACATTCATGGGCTGCTGGACACTTGGTTTGATTCCACAACTTGGCAATTATGAATTGAGCTGCAATAAACATTGTGGTGTAAATGTCATTTAACATCCTTGAGGATGGATTTCCAAGGATCCATTTTACCTTTGTGGTAAAATGATTTTTGTTCTTCTGGGTAGATAGTAATGAAATTGCAGGAACAAATGGAAGGTATACTTTTAGATCTTTGAGGATTTTCCAGACTTCTCTCCAAAAGGGTTGTATTAGTTTGCAATCCCACTAGTAGTATAAAGGCGTTCCCTTTTCTTCACATCCATGTCAGAATCTGGTGTTTTGTGACTTTGTGATGTGGGCTAATCTTGCTAGGGTTAGGTGATATCTTAGAGTGGTTTTGATTTGGATTTCTCTGATGAGTGAAGATGATGAGCATTTGTTGTTTCATTTGTCATCCTTGGAGAAGTTTCTGTTCAGGGGGTTGTTTGTACTTTTTGTATTGTTTAATTTGAGTTCTCTGTAGATTCTAGTTATCAGGCCTTTGTCAGATTCATAACTTGCAAAAATCTTCTCCCATTCTGAAGGCTATCTGTTAGCTCTGTTTGTGGTAGTCTTAGCTGTGCAAAATGTTTTTTAGCTTGGTCAAGTCCCAGTTATTTATTTTTGGTTTTGCTGCAATTGCTATGGGGTCTTCCTCATAAAGTTTTTTCCCAGGCCAATATCTTCAAGTGTTTTCCCCACATTCTCTTCTAGAATTTTTATTGTTCTATGTCTTAAATTTAACTTTTTTATCCAATGAGAATCAATTTTTGTCAATGGTGAGAGGTGTGGGTCTAGTTTTAGTCTTCTACACGTGGATAACCAGTTGTCCCAGCACCATTTGTTAAATAAGGATTCCATTCCCTATTGCACATTTTTGTTAGGCTTATCAAAGATTAAATGATAATATGTGGCTGGGTCCATGCATAGATGCTCTATCCTTTTCCACAGATCTATGTCTCTATTTTTCTGCCAGTAGCATGCTCTTTTGATCACAGTAGCCTTGTAATATAACCTGAAATCTGGCAACGTGATGCCTCCAGATTTGTTTTTATTTCTAAGAACTATATTTGCTATTCAGTTTTTTTTCCAGTTCCATAGTATATATTGTTCACATCATTTAAAGTATGACATTGGTGGTTTGATGGAGATTGCATTAGATCTATAGATTGCTTTGGGTAGTATGGATATTTTTACCATACTGTTGATTCTTCCCAGGCATAAGTGTGGTATGCTCTTCCATTTGTTGACATCTTCTGCTATCTCCTTTCTCAAAGTTTCATAATTCTCTTTATAGAGATCTTTCATGTTTTTTGTTAGATACATTCCCAGATAGTTCATCTTCTTTGGTGCTAGTGTAAAAGGAATAGTCTTTGATTTTATTCTCGGCTTGACAGTTGTTGCCATACATGAAGGCTACTGATTTATGGGTATTGATGTTGTAACCTGAGACTTTGCTGTATTCCTTGATCAATTCCAAGAGCTTTGTAGTTTTGTCCCTTGGGTTTTCCAGGTATAGGATCATGTCATCTGCAAAGAGGGAGAGTTTAACCTCCTCTTTCCCCATTTGGATTCCTTTCATCACCTTCTCTTACCTGATTGTAATGGCTAGGACTTCAAATGCTATGTTAAATAGTGGTGGAGACAGTGGGCATCCTTGTCTGTTTCCAGATTTGAGTCAAAATGCTTTCAGTTTTACTCCATTCAATAAGATATTGGCTGTGGGTTTGCTATAGATAGCTTCTATCACAGCAGTTCTCAACCTGTGGGTCACAACCCCTTTGGGGGTCTAACGACCCTTTCACAGGGGTCACCTAAAACCATCACATACACCCTGTACAAATATAGGTGTATGAAAATAATTTTATGGTTGGGGGTCACCACACATGAGGAACTATAATAAGGGGTCATAGCATTAGGAAGGTTGAGAACCACTGCTCTATCAACTTAAGATAGATGTTCCTTCTAAGCCTATTTTCTTGAGTGTTTATCATAAAGTGATGGTAGATATTATCAAAAGCCTTTTCTGCATCAATTGAAAGAATCATATGGTCTTTGGTTTTGATTCTATTAATGTGGTGTATTATATTTATAGATTTGCATATGTTGAATCAACCTTATGTCTCTGGAATAAATCCCACTCGATCATGGTGTAGAACCTTTTTAATTTGGTGATATATTGCTATATTTTGTTGAATATTTTTGTATGGATATTTACTAGTGATAATGGTCGATAGTTTCCTTTTTTATTTATTTATTTTGTTGTTTGTTTGTTTTTTTTAGAGACAGAGTCTCACTTTATCACCCCTGGTAGAGTGCTGTGGCATTACAGTTCACAGCATCCTCCAGCTCTTGGGCTCTAGTGATTCTCTTGCCTCAGCCTCCCAAGTAGCTGGGACTACAGATGCCTGACACAACACTCAGCTATTTTTTTTTTTTTTTTGCAGTTTGGCTGGGGCTGGGTTTGAACCTGCCACCTTCAGTATATGGGCCCGACACCCTACTCACTGAGCCACAGGTGCCGCCCTATAGTTTCCTTTTTTTGTTGAGTCCTTTCCTGGTTTGAAAATCAGGGTGATATTTGCTTCATTGAATGTGTTGGGGAAGATTCCTTCTTTTCCTGTATTTTGGAAAAGTGTATGTATTATAGGAACTAGTTCCTCTTTGAAAGTTTGATAGAATTCTGATGTGAAACCATCTGGGCCAGGACTTTTCTTTTTAGGGAGATTTTGTATAATTGATATTATTTCAGTACTTGATATAGGTATAGTCAAGATTTCTAAACCTTTCTGGCTGAGTTTTGGAAGGTATTGTGCAGCCAGATATTGGTCCATCTCCTCTACATTTTTGTATTTCTGGGAATAGAGTTTTTTGTAGTAATTGTTGATAATCTTTTGTATTTCTATGGTATCTATTGTTATTTACCCTTTATCATTCTGACTGTAGTTATTAGAGATCTTATTTTTCTGTTTCTGGTTAGTCTAGTCTAGGGTTTATCAATTTTATTAATCTTTTCAAAGAACAAATTTTTTATTTCTGTGGTCTTCTGAGTAATTCTTTTGTTTTCAATTTCATTTAATTCTGCTCTAATTTGGTTATTACTTTTCTCTGCTGGGTTTGAGATTAGAGTATTCTTCCTTTTTTAGTTGCTTGAGATGGCCCATTAGGTTCCTGACACACTCTCTTTCTGTTTTCTTGATAAAGGCATCTAATACTATAAATTTTTCTCTGAGGAAAATTTTGTATCCCACAGGTCTTGGTAGCTTATGGCTTCTTTGTCATCTTGTTCTAGAAATCTAATTATCTTCTTCTTGATCTCGTCTATGACCCTGCTATCATTCAGCATAAGGTTATTTAGTTTACATGATTTTATTTGAGTATGAAGATTTCTTTTGTTGTTGAGCTCAACTTTTATTCCCTGATGGTCTGTGAAGATACAGGGGATAATTTCTATTCTTTTGAATTTGTTGAGGTTAGCCTTGTAACCTAAGATACGATCAATTTTGGAAGATGATCCATGGTCTGATGAGAAGAATGTGTATTCAGTTTTGTTAGGATGAAGCGTTCTATAAATATATGTTAATTCCATTTGGTCTAGTGTCTTGTCTAAGTTCATTATTTTTTTGTTTAGCTTCTGCTTGGAGGAGCTGTCCAGTATTGCCAATGGGGTGTTAAAATCTCCATCCCACATTGTAATGTGGGAAGATATCATATCGTTCAGATCAGTTACAGTTTGTTTTATATATCAAGGAGCATTCAGATAGAGTGCATAGATGTTAACTATTGAAATCTCTTCACGTTGTGTGTTTCCCTTGACCAGTATGTAGTGTCCATCTTTGTCTCATTATTGTTGTTGGTTTGAATTCAGTTGTTAGCTGCAACCAAAATTGCAACCCCAGCTTTCTTTTGCTGTTCATTTGCCTGGAATATCATCCATCCCTTCACCCTGAGTCTTAATTTATCTTTTCAGGTAAGGTAAGTTTCTTGTAGGCAACATATCTCGCCTGAGTTTTTGTATCCAGTTAGCCAGTCTATGCCTCTTTAAAGGAGAGTTCAAACCAGTCATATTAATTGAGAGAATTGATAGATGTGGCAGAGTTTTAGTCATCTTGTTTTTCAGAAGTCCAGAGCTTAATTTTATGCCTCTCACCATTGTGGAAGGTAGGCTTTGTTCTTTAGTTTCTGGGTAGGTTTACTTGGGTGGTGTACCCTCCTGTTGATTGTTATGAAGAATGGGTCTGGGTATTTACTGTAGAGCTGGTCAAGTCATGGAAAATTTCCTTAGCATGTGGATGTCAGTGTAATATTTGATTTCTCCAATTACAAATGAAAGTCAGTTTAGCATGAGATAGGATGCTGGTCTGGAAATTATTTTGTTTAAGAAGGTTGAAAGTTGATGACTACTATCCTTTTCTGGCCTGGAGATTTTTTGCCTGAAAGATCTGCAGTAATCGTGATACTTTTCCCTGTGTAAGTAATACTTTTCTTATGCCTGGCTGCTTGCAGAAGTTTCTTATTCATATTGACATTGGCAAAATTAATTACAATGTGTCTAGGAGATGCTTTGGGTGGAATTGTACTGAGGTTCTATAACTATCTCCTATCTGAATTTCTGTGTCTCTTGCAATATTTTGTTAATTCTCTGCCATAATGTCTTGGAACAGAGAATTTGCACTGTTGGGACCATCCTTTTTTCCTTCAGGAATCCTTATAATTTGGAGTTTGATTTCTTTCTTTTTTTTTTTTAATCTGAACAGTATAATAATTTTAATCTCTTAGATAGATAGAATTTTATGCTGCAAAACAGTCATTGTAGGGAAACAAAACACTTTTGAAAGTAGATCATATATTAGGGCACAAAGGAAACAGTAAATTCTAAAGGTTTATCAATATACAGATTATGTTTGTGAACCACAATGCAATACAGCTAGAAATGAATAGCAAAAGGGAAGCTAAAATAATCCCATGTTTTGGAAACTATACAATGTAATGAAAATAATACATGGGTCAAAACCCAAGTCATAACAAGTAATTTTTTTCTTTTATGATAATGAAAATACCATATATATTAGGAAAACATCTTTGGTAACAGAATGAAATTCATAGTTTTTGGTTTTGTTTTTGTTTTGAGACAAAGTCTCAAGCTGTTGCCCTCAGTAGAGTTTGATTTCTTGGAATGATCCCATAACTCTCTCAGGGAATATTCTATTCTTATTCTCCATTATTCTGGCTCTTTGAATGCTTGGGATAGTTGAAAAGTCTTGTCTTCTTTATCTGAGATTCTTTCTTCGTACTACTCAACTCTATTTCTGAGGGACCCTACTGTATTTTGAAGCTCCTCAAATACCTTTTTCAATTCCTTAAGCTCTGCTGTATCTTTCCTTATTATATCCATATCCTTGGTGACTTTGGTTTTTTTTTTTTATTGAATGGTAACTATGTACATTAATGCACTTCTGGGATAGACTTTGTTTTTCAATTCATTAATTTCTTTTTTTTTTTTTGCGGTTTTTTGCCAGGGCTAGGTTTGAACCCACCTCCAGCATATGGGGCTGGAGCCCTACTCCTTGAGCTACAGGTGCCACCCCTCATTAATTTCTTAAGGCAGCTTCTGAACTGTTTTTTGGTTCTCTGCTTCTGCATTTTCCTCCATTCCAATTATCTTATTTGATATCCATGTTCTAAATTCTGTTTCTGACATTTCAACAATTTCTCTGTAGATGGAATTCTCTGTTGTATTTTCTTTGACATCCCTTGCAGGTGTTTATCTGCTCTGATTTTCATGTTGCCAGATTTCTTGAGCTGATTCTCCTCGTGAATATCTTCAGATTCTTCTTCTTTTTTTAATAAATTAATTGTACTTTTTTAGTTGAGTTGATAGGTTGTCGCTGAGGAGTCCACTCTTCATTGTTGCAATGCCACTGCTGCACTAACAATGACAGGCAAGTGGTGAATCTGCAGCCTCAGACAGTGTCTCCAGGGGGACAAGAATCAGTAGGCAGTTCTAGCCTAGAGTTCCAATCAATGTTGCACTGCTATTGCTGGTTCCACCCACCATATCAAACTCACAAGGCTGCCAACCTAACAGCGCTAGCCCAGAGTTCAGGAGAGATGCTTGTGCACTGGGCACCATCCAGCCAACTGTGCGCTGAGGGCTGCAGCTCTGTGGACAGGGTAGGCCCAGAGCTCAGACAGAGTTGCTCAGGAATTGGGGCTGCCTGCCCAGTCAAGCTCAGGGTGCTGCCACCAGCAATGGACACAGTTCTAAAATTCAGATAAGAGTCACTCAGGCACCAGGTACAACCCATCCAGTTGAGCTCAGAGAGCCTCTACCAGTGGAGAGTGTTATTCCAAAGTTCAGTGCAAAGTCACTTAAACCCCAGCCCTGCCCACCCAATTGAGTTCAGAGAGCCTTAACACGGTGGACAGTGCTAATCCAAAGTTCAGTTCAGGCCTGGGCACCTGTAGCACAGTGGTTATGGCGGTGGCCACATACACCCAGGCTTGTGGGTTTGAACCTATCCCAGGCCGGCTAAAACAATGACAATTGCAACAAAAATAAAAAATAGCTGGGTGTTTGGTGGGCACCTGTAGTCCCAGCTACTTGGGAGGCTGAGGCAAGAGAATCACTTAAGCCCAAGAGTTTGAGGTTGCTGTGAGCTGTGATACCACAGCATTCTACCAAGGACGACATAGACTCTGTCTCAAAAAACAAAAAAAAACAAAGTTCAGTTCACTCCAGTCACTTAAACCCAGCCCCACCCACCTAATTGAGTTCAGAGAGCCCTATCTGGTGGAGACCAGAGATCCAAAGTTCAGTCCAAAGTCACATAAACTCCAGCCCTGCCCACCTTAATCAAGCTCAGAGAGCCTTGCCTGGGGAGGCCAGAGGTCCAAAGTTCAGTCCAGGGTCACCCACCTGCCCAATCAAGCTCAGAGACCTGTGCCTGGCATAGGGGGCAGGTCCAAAATTTAGTCACAAGTCAAAGTTCTTTAGCCACTGGACCCACCCACCCAATGGAGCTCAGAAGTTGTCCTGAAAGGCAGAAAACAGATCTGCCTGAGAATTCCTGAGGAGGTGGAGATGGGTAGTTCACCTTCTCTCCTCAAAAACTTGGACTGCTGTGCTACTGTTCTCTCATGCTACAGGGTGGTGGCCTTCAGACTTTCTGAGCTTCCCAGTTGTGTCAAACACTCCATACTCTACAGAGGGCAGTCCTTCCAGCAACTAGGGTAGGAGAAGAGCAATCTGGGTGCTCAGGATTGCGGGAAAAATATTTGGTCTTTTGTTGCAGACAGAATGGGGGCCTAGTCTCAGTAGTAGGACCACAGTAATGAAGGAGGACTGGGACTTAACAACTGCTGTCTCATGGGATAAGGTAAGGAGACTTTTGAACCCAGTTCTCTGGCTGACTGGCCACACACTGTGGAGCTCCTGATAGCGGGGAGGGATCTCCCTTCCTTTGGCAAAGCTGGGCTCATACCTGTTGTTTTTCTTCCACTTTCTTGTTTCTGTTGCTTGATACAGCTAGGGTGATGTGTACTTCATGCAGTCTTCTCGGTATGGAGCTCTTCTCATTCGGCTTCTATTCAGTCCAACGTCTCTCCCTTTGGACATAAGCCTCTGGCGAAAGTTGCTTCCAGTCAGCCATCTTCCCACAATTCCCCCTATGCTTATAATTGAATGTAATATTTTTATAGAAGCTGAGGATAAAAGTAGGGCAACTACAGAAGTGGAAATTTTATGATATTAACCTTTTTCTTTCCTATTACTGAATCAATTTTTGTGAGTGAAAAAAAGTGCGAGTCCAGTTTCAGTCATTTACATGTGGATATCTAGTTCTCCCAGCACCATTTATTGAATAGGGATTCTTTCCACCAGTGTTTGTTCTTGTTTGGTTTATTGAAGATTAGGTGGTTGTAAGATTTTAGTTTCATTTCCTGGTTTTCTATTCAATTCCAAATGTCTATGTCTCTATTTTTGTGCCAGTACCATGCTGTTTTGACCACTACAGCCTTATAGTACAGTCTAAAGTCTGGTATCCTGATGCCCCCAGCTTTGTTTTTAATACTAAGAACTGCCTTAGCTATATGTGTTTTTTCTGGTTCCATACAAA
Source organism: Otolemur garnettii (assembly GCF_000181295.1). Classification (NCBI taxonomy): domain Eukaryota; kingdom Metazoa; phylum Chordata; class Mammalia; order Primates; family Galagidae; genus Otolemur; species Otolemur garnettii. Next base: position 3,347,152 of record NW_003852492.1, on the reverse strand, counting down.
ATGAAATAAGTCTTTCCAAGTCTTGAAAGTACATTATTGGTATTTTAATAGGGATAGTATTGACTTTGTAGATTGCTTTGGGAAGTATAGGCTTTTTAACAATGTTGATTCTTCCCAGCCATGAGCATGGTATGTTCTTCCATTTGTTAATATCCTGTGCTATTTCTTTTCTTAAGGTTTCATAATTTTCTTTATAGAGGTCCTTCACCTCTTTTGTGAGGTACATTCCTAGGTATTTCATTTTCTTTGATGCTGTGATAAAGGGAATTGTGTCCTTAATCAGCCTTCCATCTTGGCTATTATTGGCATATACAATATGTGCCAATAACACATGTGAACATTGATTTTATATACTGAGACATTACTGTATTTTTTGATGTCTTCCAAGAGTCTTGTGGTTGAAGTCCAGTTAATTTTACTGGTTAAATATGTCTACTGGAGAATTTTAAATTATATTTCTATTGGACAACTTTCTTCTAAGATGTCCTAAATAAACATGTAAAAAAGAAGTAAGGACAAATATAATTATTCTTTCAGGGAAGAGAATGTCCCACACACTCTTGTCATGGCTCCCAGGACTTCCTTATTTCTCAGGCTGTAGATAATGGGATTGAGCATGGGAGTAAGGATGGTGTAGAAGACTGCCAGGATTTTATCTTCTGCTGGGGAGCGGAGATTTCTGGGCCGAAGATAGGTGTAGACAAAAGGTGCATAGTAAAAGGTCACTACAGTTAAATGTGTTGAACAGGTGGCAAAGGCTTTGTTTCTTCCCTCCTTTGAGCGCATATGGTAGACGGCAAATAGGACCCGACCATAGGAAGCAGTGATACCAAGGAAAGGAAGAAGGAGAAAGAGGGTTGTGCTCACAAAAACCATGTACTCATAGACCCAAGTGTCCATACAGGCAAGAGGCAACATGGCTGGTACATCACAGAAGAAGTGATCAATAGCCCTAGACCTACAGTAGGGAATATGAAGAGCATAGACTGTGTGTGCCAAGGAGTTCACGGACCCCAGTGTCCAAGATCCTATGATCATCTTCACACACATACTTTTACTCATGCGGATGGAATAATGGAGAGGATGGCAGATGGCCACATAACGGTCGTAGGCCATGGAGGCCAGGAGTAAGCCTTCAGAACATGCCATGGTCAGGAAGAAGAAACTTTGAATGCCACATCCCAGGAAAGAGATACCTTTCTGGCCAGAGAGGAAGTCAAATGCCATCTTGGGGACAGTGGTGGAGATGTACATCAGGTCCATGAGGGAGAGCTGGCTGAGCAGAAAGTACATCGGTGTGTGTAGACGGGGGTCTATGCGAATGAGGTGAATCATGGTTGAGTTGCCCACTGAGGCGAGGAAGAATACAAGGATGATAAGAAATAAGAGAAGAAGGCCAGTTTGATTTGGGGGAAATAATCCCAACAAAATGAAATCACTTGAAGTGTGATTCCATTTCTCCATGAAAACTCACTGCTTGGACTTCCTTGAAAGAAAAACACAAAAACAAAGCACAAATCATGAAATGAAACAGAGCAGAAGGATAAAATGGAATTCACTTTATTGTGTGTAGCATAAATTATTTTTTTCCTCCAAAACTGCAGCTTCTGTTGAGTCAACTAAAACATCTGAATTAAATGCTCCCTTTCCAGTTGTGCTTAGTAAGCATCTCAGCAAGTCTTAGATATAAGTCTAGCTCCATAGGCAACAAAGATAAATGAGATACCTAAGGCATTCCTTTCCAATGTCTCCAGTCTAGACACGCCACTCATGAGTTACCAACAAGTCACAGGAACTGAGGAAGGCAGGACTCCCTGCACGCCTTAATGTCTCAGTTGGACAGGGCACATTTACATGGGAAACTGGCATGTGTGACTCAGACACCTTCTGTATGCTTAAATCATCAGATCTCAGTCATCAGCCCTCTTCCTCATCTTTAATTTCTGGTCATCCCTCCCCAGCTGCATCTAGCCAGGTCAACCTTAACCTTAATTTTCTGCTTGTTAAAAAACAAACATAAAAAAATTTTCTGCTTGATACTCTGCCTCTCACGTTCTTTAAAGGCACTGTTATGCTTTTCCTAAGACTCACCATTCAAAATCACTGCCCTTGAGCTGTAGAACATTGTTTGTCCTATAAGATCCACCCTAAACACAAAATATTTGAATTTTTCTCTTCCATAATCATGTTTCTATTTTCTGAAGTGCTATAGATATCACTAATGTATAAATTGTCACATATAATTTCCCTCATATAAGTAAATTACAGATAATAAAGGTCACAGATTACATGATATGCATTTACATTTTTTCATTCTATTTTCTGGAGCTGTGAGCAATAACTAGTACAATAATGGAATTGCAACAGGAGAATGGCGATCACAACCTCTGTGTGTATCTCCTCTGTCTATAAGCATGTATACTCATATATACTCTTGCTGTAGGTCAGCATCTTTGAGATGCTATAAATTATGTAAACTGTTCTTCACATTATTTTATTTTTATATATTCTAAAACACAAGTTATGTAAATTCAATCATTTGTACTTTCATTTTTCAAATACTAGAAGTAGTTTTCATAGATGTGAAAAATAACTTTGTCAAATACAGTTAGTGATTAGATCAGATTATGAGCCTGTTTGGAAACTTCAAATTACTAGTTACAGTAGAACCTTCACATAGTTGGCCACCTTCTTACATTGTCCACCTCAAGTTGATCTAATGTTCATGGACCAAATATGCACCACATGTCGCTATCAGTACAACAGGCCTCGTTCTCTATGTTGATCAGTTTGTTACAATCCATTGGGTGGTCAACTTACAGAGGTTCTACTGTTTCAAAATCCCAAGTTTAAAAATTGTTGGGGAAATGCCTTACTATGTCTACAATGCCTCATTTAATTCAAATTGTGTAATTATTCCTCATTCATAAATGATTAAGCCTTATTCCATATTTTAGAGGAGGTGGAAGCATATGAGATTAGAGAGGATGTTTTTTCCCCCTGCATTTTAGTTTGTATGAAGAAAGTATCACAAGAGGCTCTTCTAATTTTCAGGTCCTGTAATCTTGCAGCAGAGTCAAGGACCTGCAGACTTGTTCAACTAGAAAAGCAGGTGTGAGCAGAAAGATAATCTTGACTTATAGCTTATATAGGTCTTCCTATTTAATTAATAAAACAATAAAACTACAATTTAATATTAATAAAATACATAAATCAAAAGAAAAAAAAGAATAAATCCCATTTTTTGGAAAAAAATTTCTAGCTTTTGTGCCCGGGCTTTGGAGGAATTATTATTTGTAACTCAAATCTTTATAGCTTCTCTTTTTCTCTTAAGTCGCCTCAATTCTAGAAATTTACTTTTTCTTGCACTCAGTTTCCCAAGCATGCATCAGTGGTGAGTATGGTATTTCTTGTATTTCCAATATATGTTTGGCGTTTTTCCTTACTTAGCCTTATCATGATATATTCTGTTTCATGGGTAGTCTTCTGTCTGAGGGAAACACTGATGCATCATTCTTTCCTGTATATTTATCAGGGGTAGTCATCTTGGGTTGCTTATTTTTCAGTAGTAAGAACAGTAATTTTTTGTAATTATTCACATTTTGTAACTTAAAATTAACTTATTTCATATAACCTTGGTAAGCATGAATAAAATTGTGAAAGGGATCTTGTCACAGGAAAATGAGAATGCATTTTATAGTTATCTAAGTGATAAACACTAACAATTAAGAGTACAGTCAGCAACATGACAGGCGCACAGTATGTTTGGTATGGATGTGAGATAGGATCATAGGCATCCTCTGCTGCTTATAACATTTTAGAAATAAAAACCAATGACCTAACAGATAAAGATAAAACCTAGGATTACCATCATTATGATATATTCATTCCCTTAAAAAGTTCATTAAGTTTCTATGTAATAGCAGTGCTGCTAGGTACTGTGGGGATTGTAACATAGATTCTGCAATCTGCAGTTAAAATATAGTGGGTGATGCCGACAATAGACCAAAAAACTTCAGTCTGATACATACAATCTGACACTGTGTAGTGACAAGAAAAATAAATGGATAGTGAGACAGTTGGATAAGAGCCCTCAAAAAAGCCAGGATATGGAGGTAATATTTAAGCAGATACAGTTAAAAAAAATTCTACTCAGAGTGAACAGTTAAGTGGAAATCCCTAGAGTTAAAGCCTATTTAGTTTATCAGGACATTAGCAAAGAGAAGAGCATTTTTTAAGCACAGGATGCAAGACATTTGTGTAGGACTCGGAGTTGGTTCTGGATAAGAGGAGTAGCCGGGCAGTGTGTCAGGATCTTAGTTATGTGTCTGGAATTCACAGAGGTGAATAGAGAGTTTCAAGGAGAAGGAGTAAATGGAAGACATGAGTTAGGAGGGAATCAAAGCATTTGAAGATGATCCTTGACATTTGGTCACTCACTTGGGGAGAGGGTGATGAAACGTTCTATGTCTCTGGCCTCACGTACCCACTATTGCAGAGTAGCCTTTCAACACATCTACTCGATGATGTGAATCAAATATTTGTCCTAGAGTGAAATTAGTATGATCATTCTTACTGATAAAATGTGGCCAGATCAGTTAAAAAATTAGTCTTTAGTATACATGACCTAGAAATTAGAAGAGCCCTTGGGATACTTTCTTCATTCCTTTGTTAATCCGGGTTTCAGTTTAGGAGAGAAAGGCACCAGCAGGGTTCCTAGAGATGTGTTTCCAAGAGCAAGCACTGAACAAGCAGGTTGGCTCTAAGTTTTTGTATTCCATGGGCCAGTTGTTTTGGAGGGAAACACGTTTGCATTTCGATTCTCTCCTGTGCAGATCAGAGTTCTGAGTGTCATAAAGATTGTTTGATTGTTTAACAAACAACTATTTTGTTTGTTAAATTGAAAGCTGGCATATTATGGAATAGAATGGTTAGTTCAGTAAATGTGAGACTTGAAGCTGTTAGGCCATGGGACACTGAAGTTGAAGCTTAAGGTCTATTTTTATCAACACTCGCTCTTTCTTAATTGGGCATGGGACCATTTTTATTGCACCAGCATTGCACAAAGGACCACCCTCTTGCTTACATTATCACTTGGAGAATGTTTTCCTGTGGCTACAAGATGGGTCTGAGATTACTGTCTCCCTTGATCAGTCTTTTTAACCTAAAGAAGGAAACTGACACAAAGTTAACAGAGAGAGTTTATTTGGGCCAAGAGTGAGAACTATAGTTCAGAAACACTTTCAAGTTACCTTGGAAAGTGCTCTAGAGAATAAAGGTAAGGTTTTTTTGTTTTGTTTTGTTTTTGACAAATCAGGAGAGGGGATAATTACAAAAATTGAGTTTTAGGTATTGTCAATATAAGTAACATTGGTTAGTGATTGGCTATACATTATTGGACTACTAATTATGAGTTATAATGCTCCAAAAATAGTATGTTAAGTTAATTTTATGGCTACTTGGCCTCAGTCATGGTAGAACCTACATAGCAATGAGCTGCTATAGGTAATTCCTTAGCTCAGGGGGGAGTAAGCTGTGAGTGCTATCTCATTTTTTTTGAGACAGAGGCTCTAACAGAGTCTCTATCTTGGGTAGAGTGCCATGTCCTCCTAGCACATAGCAGCCTCAAACTTTTGGGCTCAGGTGATCCTCTTCCCTCAGCCTCCCGAGTAGCTGGGACTACAGGAGCCCACCACCATACTCAGCTAGGTTTTCTATTTTTAGTAGAGATGAGGGCCTCACTGTTGCTCAAGCTGGTCTGGAACCCCTTAGCTCATGCAATCCACCCACCTAGGCCTCCCATTACAGGTGTGAGCCACTGTGCCCATCCTGCTGTCACATTTAAATGCATCTCTGGGCCTAATAATTTAAAGGGACTCAGGTTTCTAAAAAAAATTTTTTCTAATCCTACAAGATACATTGCTGAAATTTGTAGAGTTAAAAGAAGAAAAATCTCAGTTTATAGGACCTGATATATGTAAGGGTAGAAAATGGAAAGTCCTGAATTTATTTTGCAAAAGTTACAAGTATTATACACCTTTCAAAAGCCTCATAGACAATGAGCACAAGACCAATAAGCAAATTGTTTGTTGGAGCTTCAGTTGACTTCACCCCAACCACTTTACAGGACATCTGTGAAGAAGGACCTAAGCGAACTGTGTGTTCAGCCTGTACAGCTCCTCAGCATCTGTCCATGTCTCTGCTTCACTCCGTCTCTTACACTGAGGGTCTTAAGGTCACACCACTGAAGACCTGCATGTTTCATAACTCTAACATGTTCATATTAACTCTTTTAAAATTTTAAGTGCAGTCTTGGCTTTCTCGTTTTTTATGGAATTCCCTATTCTCTGTGTGGCAGAGTTTTCTTATAATAGAAAAACAGCATCTCCACAAGAATTCCCTGGCTTAAAGTTTGTCTAAATCAATCCACCCAGAAATATGACTGTGACTCACCTTGTCTGAAGTCCTTGAGTTTGTACTTCAGGAGAAGAGGTAGGTTTATAATGACAATTCCTGCTAGTAGTCCTTGAATTATTGAAATATTTAAGCATCAAACCGTGCTCTCTTGTCTCATAGTCTGTCAGGCTATGCAATAAGATCATATCCTTGACCAGTAAGTCCTGCACCAAACAAAACTCTCTGACATGAGAATCTATCTGCCAAAATTCATGAGAAGAAAATTTCCAAAAAGAGATTGTAACATTTGTTTCTCACTGTTCCTATGGTTAGTCATTCTCTTTATGTTGAAATCAGAAAACAGCCCCACATTCCTCTGTGAAATGTTTCTGTTTGCATACGTGTAGCTTAGTTATACTACCTCATTCCAGTTTAAAAAAAACCAAAACATTTCACACTTAATTTCCCCATGTTCTACTTTATGAAGACAAATGGATGAGCTGTTATATTTTGTATACAGAACCTTACATCATCAAGCCTTAGATATTTCTCTTTCTCCTCTAATTGATCTCCAATGTCCAAGTCCCTGGGGGGCATGACCTCGGTCATTTCATTTGACTTTGCTGGTTTGAAGGTCAATTCAATTCTCAGGGAAAATCAATCAGTTAGCTCTGCTGTATTCAGCTGCTACTCAGAATTAGACCAAAGATAGATGCAGTTGATTAATCCAGAACATAATTTGAGGGCTAGCAAAGATGTTTTAAGGTCCTTATAGAAATTTCTAGGTTTCATAAGTTAGAGAACTAAGGACTAAAGAGGTGCAAGAAGCACTTCCGGGGCTCTCCTAAGTTGTAATAGAACTAGCACCAGGGACAGTTTCCTGCTACTGTCTAGACAGTTTTCTGTTTTTCATTTCATTTAGGTTTTGCTAAACTTTGATATTTCTTTTATTCTGTTGGTTTTGGGTTTAGTTTGCTATTTTTTTCTAGTTACTGGAGATGTGATATTAGATAATTAATTTCTGAACTTTGTCTTTTTAATGCAGATATTTAAGGTTATAAATCTTCTCTTGAGGAGTACTTTAGCTGAGTTTCATATTTTTTGATTGCTTGTACCACATTTGTTGTTAAGTTCAAAGAATCTTTTTATTAATATCTTAATTCCATTCTTGACACAATAATCATTAAGCAGAAGGTTATTTAATTTTGATGACTTTGCATAGCTTTGAGTGTTTCTCTTGTAATTTATTTCTAGTTTTATTCATTTTTTCATAGAGGCTGTTATGTTTATTGTGCAGATATAGACAGTGATAATCCATTAGGGAAATTGAAAGTACAATCTTAGACAGAAATTCTACATGAAGAACAAAGAATAAGGTTAAAAGACACTCAAAGGAACAGGGAGAAACATACCTAACTTGCAGAAATGGTAGAAAAGCTAAATGTCCAGTTTTACTTAGCTGTGACCAACAATAGCAATGAACAGTCCTACAAAATTTATCTCCCACAAAATAAACTATATATCTAAAAATTATATGATGTTATTACTGTTCCATTGTCCACAGCTTTTTTTTTTCCAGAATGAAAACTGGGACTTAAGAGTAGTTTGTTTGATTGTGCAACATATAGGAAAATAAGTGTAATTTCATCAGAGATGGAAAGCACTGAGTTCTGCAAGTTTGGCCAACATGAGAATTTTATGAGGTGGCCAATGAGATTTCTAAAAGGCCCATTCAGAGATATAGACTGTGTCCTTTACTTTTATGAACTACCATTTATTTGCTTATTTAATGCACAGTTAACAGTAATGTTGAGTTTTGATTCTCTCTGTAGCTCCTTTGGTGATCTCACAGCAGTGAGCAATCTCATAGTCTCAGAGAGGTACTTTGACTTGGCAACTACCTCCCTGAAGCAGCTGGAAGGAAATCATTTTAATTTCATTTGACTTCAGTACTAAAAGCCATACTGACATCAGCTATTATAAGAAACTACCTCCTGGCCCAGTTGATAATACCATGTTAAAAGTTCAACACACTACTAGGAGAAAAAGTCATTAAATAACTCTACATAAGACACATTTAAAATAAATCTGGTTGAGACACAGTACAAAAATCACATATGTGTAAAATACATGAAACTATTTGTCAAGAGTTTTCTTATCTTCAACTTATATTAAAACCATTTTGACTACATTATCAAGAAGGTGAGCTTGTTGGATCTTACCAACAAAGCTGAAAGTTTCTTTGAAGGTTGACTTTTCATTAGTTATTATTTATCTACTTATTTTGCAAAAGAATGCAAAAATGTGATTCTTTCTACCAAATGCCATATACCCCTACATTGTGTTCAGTAGGTGAGAGCTTACCAAATTCACTCCCCCTCCACTTGAATTTAATTGTGTTTTTCTCTCGTGTGGGCATGTAGTTGTTCATCTACAGGTTTCATATTAGTATTGAGTACACTGGATGCGTGTTTTTTCCATCTTACAGTACTTAGGAGAATGTTCTCCAAATCCTTCCAGGTAAAAGCAAAGGATGTCAAAGCTCCATCTTTCTTTATGACTGAATAGTATTCCATGGTATACATATACCACAGTTTATTTATGTAGGGAGTCAGCCCACACACAACCCATGGGTATCCCCAATGCTTGACAGAGATGAGATTATAAAAGAAATAAAGACAAGAGACAAAATAGGATTTTAAAAGAGTGGGCCCAGGGGACCATCACCACCTAATGTGAGGAACAACAAAGGCCCCGTGTTCTGGTTAACTCAGTATTTATTACATACATGGTCTACAAATTACAAATAAACAATAATGGGGAAAGCAAAAAACTGCACTCTATGTCATCCTTTATGGTATCTACCACTTTAACTTAGCTACTCCTTCACTTCAGCTAAGTTGCTCTTTAACTACTTATACTCTATGTTATTTATAAACTAAAGAATTGGGATGCAGTCAGTGGAACAAAGAATGAAGCTTAGAAGCAGAATGTGAAAGCAAACAGCAGGTTTGACCACACACACAGTTTCCATAGGAGGCAATTAAGTCTCCAGGTCTCTGTGGGGCAGACATGCTGATACCATATTCATACCAGGAATGGGGAGAAAGAAACTGTTTCTCTTATCTAACCCCAAGAGATTGTTTCTCTTATCAAGGAGCCAGCTGTCCATGCTGTTCCCAGCACATCTCACAGCCACTTGTTCATCTCTAGAGACCTTTGTACAGGCTCTCCTTGGGGGAAGGGTCAGGCCTCAGGAGGACATTTCTTTGTCCTTTTTATCCAAGGTCTGTGCTGTCATGTTCAATAGACTTTTGGGGCTCCCAATATGCATTGTGGTCTCCCTGTGCACATACTCTGAGATGTCTACCTCTTCTATCTGTCTTTTATCCTGTGCTTCATGATCCACATTCCCTAGTTGTTAAAATATTTCATAAATTCCTATTTAAATAAATGCTTCCCAAATATGCAAATATCTTTCCCAAAGGGTAGGTTGTCCATTTGCTTTGGCTGTTGTGTCCTTGGCTGTACAGAAGCTTTTCAATTTAATTAAATCCCATTTGTTTATTGTTGCAGTTGTTGCTATTGCCATGGCAGTCGCCTTCATAGAGTCTTTCCCCAGGCTGATATCTTCCAGTGTTTCTCCTATTCTTTCTTTGAGGATTTTTATCATTTCATGCCTTAAATTTAAGTCCATTATCCATCTTGAATCAATTTTTGTGAGTGGAGAAAGGTGCAGGTCCAGTTTCAGTCTTTTACATGTGGATATTTAATTTTCCCAGCACCATTTATTGAATAGGGAGTCTTTCCTCCAGTGAATGCTCTTGTTAGGTTTATCAAAGATTAGGTGGCTTTACGTTGCTGGTTTCATTTCCTGGTTTTCTGTTTAATTCTAAATGTCTATGTCTCTATTTTTGTGCCAGTACCATGCTGTCTTGACCGCTGTGGCCTTGTAGTACAGCCTAAAATCTGGTATGGTGATACCCCCGATGCCTTGTTTTTATTACTAAGAACTGCCTTAGCTATATGGGTTTTTCCTGGTTGCATACAAAACGCAGAATCATTTTTTCCAAGTCTTGAAAATAGGATGTTGGTATTTTAATAGGGATGGCGCTGAATCAGTAAATTGCTCTGGGAAGTATAGACATTTTAACAATGTTCATTTCTTCCGAGCCATGAGCATGATATGTTCTTCCATTTGTTAAAGTCCTCTGCTGTTTCCTTTCTTAAGGTTTCTTAATTTTCTTTATAGAGGTTCTTCACCTCTTTTGTTAGGTATATTCCTAAGTATGTCATTTTCTTTAGGGCTATAGTGAAGGGAGTTGTGTCTTTAATTAACCTCTTATCTTGGCTGTTGTTGACATATACAAAAGCAACTGATTTGTGGACATTGATTTTATATCCTGAAACATTACTGTATTTTTTAATGACTTCCAAGAGTCTTGTGGTTGAGTCTTTAGGGTTCTCTAAGTATAAGATCATATTGTCAGCAAAGGGAGAGTTTGACCTCTTCTGCTCCGATTCCAATGCCCTTTATTTTCTTGTCTTGTCTAATTGTATTGGCTAGAACTTTCAGCACAATGTTGAATAGTAATGGTGACAGAGGACAACCTTGTCTGGTTCCAGCTCTAAGAGGAAAAGCTTTCAGTTTTACTTCATTCAATAAAATATTAGCTGTGGTTTGTCATAGATAGCTTCGATCAGTTTAAGAAATATCCCACCTATGCCTATACTCCTCAGTGTTCTAATTAGAAAAGGATGCTGGATTTTATCAAATGCTTTTTCTGCATCTGTTGAGAGGATCATATAGTCTGTGGTTTTACTTCTGTTGATATGGTTTATAGACTTGCATATAGTAAACCAGCCTTGCATCCCTGGGATGAAACCTACTTGATCATGATGTATGACTTTTTTTGATAATACTGTAATCTATTGGCTGGAATTTTGTTGAGAATTTTTGCATCTGTATTCATTAGTGAAATTGGTCTGAAATTCTCATTTTTAGTTGGTTTTTTCCTGGTTTTGGTATCAGAGTGCTGTTTGCTTCATGGAGTGTGTTGGGGAAGATTTCTTCCTCCTCAATTTTTTGTAATAATTTCTGCATTATAGGGATAAGCTCTTCTTTAAAGGTTTGATAAAATTCTGGTGTGAAGCCATCTGGACCAGGGCATTTTTTTGTTGGGAGATTTTTATTGTTTCTTTGATCTTAGTGCTTGAAAATTGGTCTGTTCAGGAGATTTATTTCACCTGGGCTAAGTCTAGGGCGAGGGTGTGATTCCAAATATTGATCCCTTTCCTTCACATTGTCAAATTTCTGGGCATAAAGTTTCTGGTAGTATTCAGAGATAATCTCTTGTATCTCTGTGGCATCCGTTGTTATTTCCCCTTTATCATTTCTGATTAAGGTTACTAGAGATTTTACTTTTTATTTCTAGTTCTGGCCAAAGGTTTATCTATTTTATTTATTTTTTAAAAACCAGCCCCTTGTTTCATTAATTTTCTGAATGATTCTTTTAGTTTAATAACTAGGATCTATACAGAACTTCAATTAATCTGCAAGAAAAACTCAATAATCCCATACATCAATGGGGAAGAGAGATGAACAGAACCTTCTCTAAAGAAGATAGATGAATGGCTAGCAAATACATGAGAAAATGCTCATCATCCCTAATTATTAGAGAAATGCAAATTAAAACCACCCTGAGATATCATCTAACCCCAGCAAGAATGGCCTATATCACAAAATCTCAAAACTGTAGATACTGTTGTGGATGTGGAGAGAAAGGAATACTTTTACACTGCTGGTGGGACTGCAAACTAATACAACCTTTTCGGAAGGAAGTATGAAGAAACCTCAAATAACTCAACCTAGACCTTCCATTTGATCCTGCAATCCCATTACTGGGCATCTATCCAGAGGAAAAAAAACCTTTTATTATAAAGATACTTGTACTAGGCTGTTTATTGCAGCCCAATTTACAATTGCTAAAATGTATAAACAGCCTAAATGCCCTTCAACCCAGGAATGGATTGGCAAGCTGTCGTATATGTATACCATGAAATATTATTCAAAAAACAGAGATTTTGCAGCTGGATGGAGGTGGAACACATTATCCTTAGTGAAGCATCACAGGAATGGAGAAGTAAGAATCCTATGTATTAACTTTGATATGAGGACAATTAATGGTAATTAATGACATGGTGGGGCATAGGGGAGGAGGTGAGCACACAGAGAAGGAAGAAGGGGGTGAGGGTAAGGACAAGAAAAAAAAAAGAAAATAGTGACTAATTCTCACATAAATTGGATTCCATTTTGAGTGAAGTACATTATTTAAACATTACTTTTTACTCCAACTTGTTAATATGTTGTTTAGGATACAGGATACTGCATCCTCATTTAAAAGTGAATTATGTTTGTAATTTCACCTTTATGATAATATATTTTCTCCAATTTTAATATCAGGTGTATCCAGATTAAGTAGAATGATTTTGAAGTATTTCTTCTTTTTCTATTGTCTATAAGATTTGGCATGATCTGTTTTTTGAAATTATCTTTTATTTTTATTTATAAATATTAGTTGTCTATTTTTTGAGACTTTGGAAAGAAAAATAATAATAAGTTAATTGATGACTCTCTACTGAACCTCAGAGTCAAAGCATTCTATAATAGACATACTCTTATTTGACAATGTGAATGTTATTTTCTTTGCATTACTATTATTATTATTGCTTAATACTTCTCTGCAGCAATCATCTGATTTCTTTTCTGAATGTATTTATCTTCATTCATTCTTTACGAGGTTTTTGTTTCTAGTCCTTATCTTAAATATTGTTAATTATTGTTAAATTTTAAGCCTTTTTAATTCTGTGAAGGCAAAAAGTGGAAACCTAATAATGACACGTATATATAAAAATAAAAAAATAATAAAAAATTAAAATAAATGCTTCCAGAAGATGGCTTCCTCTGCCTCTACTCCTCAGCGAGTTCTCCCACATTTCAACCCACATATTTATCCATTAGTGAGTTGATAGGCACTTGGGTTGTTTGTACATCTTGGTGATTGTGAATTGAACTGTGATAAACATTTCAGCCCAAATGTCCTTATGACAAAATTATTTTTTTTCTGGGTAGATGCCTACTCGTGGGATTGTAGGATCAAATAGAAGGTCTACTTTTAACTCTTTGAGGATTCTTCATATTTATTTCCAAAGAAGCTGTAATAGTTTGCAATCCCATCAACAGTGTAAAAGTGTTCCCTTCTCTCCATACCCTCACCAGCATCTGCGACTTGTGGATTTTGTGATGTGGGCTCATCTAATGTGGTAGGTGATATCTCAAAGTGATTTTTATTTTCATTTCTCTGATGATTAGGAATGATGAGCATTTTTTATGTGTTTGTTGGTCATAAATCTGTTTTCTATGAAGAAGGCTCTGTTTATGACTCTTGTCTGTTTATAAATGGGATTGTTTTACACCACAGTTCTACCAAACTTTCAAAGAAGATCCTGTACATGTACTGCAAAATCTATTTCAAAACATTGGTTTATGAAGCAAATATCACCCTGATACCAAAGCCAGTGAAGGACCCCAACAAGCAAAACTACAGACGTTTCACTAATGAACCTTGATACAAAAATAATAAAATCCTAGCAAATAGAATACAGCTGCATATTAAAAAAAATTATACATCCTGATCTGGTGGGCTTTATCCCAGTGGTGCAAAGTTTGTTCAACAAATGAAAATAGAAGCAAAACAAAGACCATATGATCCTCTCACTAGATGCAGAAAAAGCATTTGAACATTCAGCATCCTTTTCTGACAAGAACACTTAAAAATAAGCATAGAGGGCACATTTCTTAAACTGATGGAGGTTTAAGAAATCGCCAACATAATACCAAATGGAGTAAAACTAAAAGAATTCCCACTTAGAACCAGACATGGGTGTCTACTATTGCCACTACTATTCAAAAATAATTCTCAAAGTTCTAGCCAATGCAATCAGGCAAGAAAATGATATCAAAGGTATCCAGGTGGGAACAGAGGATGATAAACTTTCACTCTTTGATAATGACATAAATTTACACTTAGAAAACCCCAACAACACAACCATGAGACACTTGGAAGTGATTAAGAATTATAGTACTGTCTTGAGATATAAAATCAATATCCACAGAGCAATAGCCTTCATATACTCCAGCAACAGTCAAGCTGAGAAGCAAATCAAAGGCGCAATACCCTTCACAGTAATTTCAAAGAAAATGAAAGATCTGGGAATATATCTAATAAAGGAAGTGTAGGTTCTCTACAGAGAAAATTATGAAACCATGAGAAAAGAAATAGCAGAAGTCATTAACAAATGGAAGAACAATAACAAACAAACAAATGGAAGAACAGATGCTCTTGGCCGGGAAGAATCAACATGGGCAAAATGTCTATACTACCCAATGCAATCTGTATGTTTAATGTAATCCTCATTAAAATATCAAGAGCAAACTTTGAAGACTAAAAAAAAGGTCTTTATTTTGTATGGAACTAGAAAAATTCCTCTGTAGCTAAGACAATACTTAGTAATAAAAATGAAGCTGGAGATGTCACTCTACCAGATTTTAGATTATACTACAGGTCCACAGTGATCAAAACAGCATGCTATTGACACAAAAATAGAGACATAGATCTATGCAACAGGATTGAAAACCTAGAGATGAAACGAACCACATCACTATCTGATCTTTGGTAATTAAAACAAAAGCACATACTGGGGTAAAGAATTCTGATTTAATACATGATTCTGAGAGAACTGGTTAGACACATGTAAAAGACTGAAACTGGACCCACACCTCTCAGCACCTATAAAAATTGACTCACAATGGATAAAAGATTTTAATCTCAGACTCAGAAAATAAAAATCCTGGAGGAAAGCATGGGAAAAGCTCCAGATGATATCAGAGCAACTGATGAGGTTATGTCTCTGGTCCACCATCTTCATTTTCTCATGATTTAATGTTTATTTTTTTTTAGCACACATTAAAATTCACATGTAGCTGTGTGGGTAAAAGCTACAGTAGGCTGGCATTCCTGAGGACTCATGTGGGACACGACCCAAGCCTGCAGCTATGCACACCTAAGGTGGTGAGTGGAGGTTGGAATGTCCAATAGAATAGGTGAGAAAATAATCAGGAAATGTCTAGATAGAAATCAGCAGCTTAGAGACAGGATATAAGTAAAGCTAAAAAGTAACCGATAGTTACCCACTACCTGCACTTACCTAACCTGTGGGCTATAACCCTCATTAAAATCCTACCTAAGTGTTCTTTGAGCTATAGTTTAGAGCTTGCCTGTCTTTCATCCTGATAGCTTTCTTCATTGAACAAAGACTGTTTAACTGAAACACAAGGCTGATACTTTCTTTCTTTTTTTAATTTTTATTAATTTAATTTAATTAATTTATTTATTTTGAGACAGTCTCACTATGTTGCCCTTGTTAGAGTACCATGGTGTCACAGCTCACAGCAACCTCCAACTCTTGGGCTTAAGCGACTCTCTTGCCTCAGCCTCCCAAGTAGCTGGGAGTACAGGCACCTGCCACAATCCCTGGCTATTTTCTTGTTGCAGTTGTCATTGTTGTTTAGCAGGCCTGGGCAGGGCTTGAACCTGCCAGCCGTAACCACTGTGCTAAGGACACTGAGCCTGATACTTTCTTTTTTACTTGTATATGCATATGCCCCCAAAAACCCTAGTAAAAAGACCTTGAGTAATCAATTCAAGAGGGCACCTGGCAGCCTCACTAAAGGCTGATACAGTGTCTTCTCTCACTGGTGAAGAAACAATTTGTGTGTGTGTGTGTAAAGTCCCTGCCTGGAGAACTCCCAGTTTGCCGTGCTGTGGCTCAGTTCCTGAGTCATAACACAGCTGCTCAAATAGAATACGATATTTCATATACCTAGAATTATGTCACATAACACCCAGAAGTATGCCTATTGTAATTTGGAAACAAATCTGACTGTATAGCAATAACTGTTTCTTGCATCTGTGTCTCTCTCTGTCACCCAGGTGGAGTGCCACAGCATAAACATACCTCGCTACAGCCTTAAACTCCTTAGCTCAAAGGATCTTCCTGCCTTTAGCTATAGATGTACACCACCATGTCCTGATTATTTTAAAAAGCTTTTTATTTATTTATTATTTTTGAGACAGAGTCTTACTTTGTCACCCTCAGTAGAATGCCATGGTGTCACAGCTCACAGCAACCTCAAACTCTTGAGCTTAAGCGGTTTTCTTGTCTCAGCCTCCCATGTAGCTGGCTCAGGGCTGGTCTCGATGAACTCAGAGCAATCTACCTGCCTCAGCCTCCCAGAGGGCTAGGATTACAGGCGTGAGTCACCACCTGGCCCTATTTAAAAAAGATTTTTAGAGGCTTAATCGTGTTGGTCAGGCTAGTCTCAAATTCATGGTCTCATGTGATCCTCCTGCCTCAGCCTCCAGAGTAGCTTGTATTACTTGACATGGTGGCAGCAATGATTTTTAAACCAGTGCTTCTTTATTCCACATCCATTGCTCTTTATCCATACATCCTATATCTCAATAGCAAGAAAACAAGCCGACTAAGAAATAGTCAAAGAGCTCAAATAGGTATTTCTTCAAAGAAGATGAGCATCAGTAAGCATGCAAAAAGATGTTCCATCATTAATTGTTAGGGAAGTGTAAGTTGAAACCTTAACAAGATACCACTTCACACCTACAGGGTGGTTATTGAAACAAGTACATAAATAAATAAAAGCAGAAAAACGTGTTAGTGAGGATGTGCAGAAATTGGCACCCTCGGGGCTTACTCATACAGCCACTGTGGAAATCAGTATGGTAGTTGCTTTAAGGAACTAAACACAGAATTACCACATGATCTAGCAGTTTCACTCTGGGCATATACAAAAGAAAGCAAAGAGTTAGACAACTATTTATTTACTCATAACATTCTTTTTCACAGTAGCTGAAAGGTAGAACTGGCCCAAATAAACATTATTGGATGAAGGGAGAAAGCTTTAGCTGTTGCTAATTGGGAAGCTATTTATTCTATACTCTGTGAGTACTTAGTTCTACAAACTCACATGTAGTGGAACATTATCTATGAGCCTTAAAAGGAAATGAAATGGGTGAACCTTGGAGTTACTGTGGTAAGTGAAATAAGCTAGAAATTATACAGGGTGGCTAGAATATTCAAATTAATAGAGATTTCAAAGTATCTTTACTTTTAGATTCATTTCTCTACCACGTGTCACCATGCCAACCACAGCTTTGTCTCAGTTGAGGGTGCTAATAAAAGGTCATATTGATCACTAAGAGTTTCCTTCAATTTAATAGAATAAAGCTCCAATTAACCACAAGTTCCAGCGGGACAAAATAAAGTTTTAACTGTTTTAATTGAGAGGTTATTTATTATAACAAGGCTCTGTGGGTACTTAACTTTGCCAAATTCATTAAAAGTTTTTCACTATAATCCCAGAGCCAATTTAATGAGACTGAACATTACTCTTCCAATTAAGGCCCTTCTTGCCAACGCTTGGTCCACATATGAAGCCAGTGATTAGTGCCCTCACTATCTTTTTGAGTGAAAAGCCTCATCCCCATTGTTGCAAGGGGAGAAAAGAATTAAAATGAATTAAAATTCTGTAGAATTTATCTAGCTATAGAGGCTGTTAGATGTGCCCTTCAACTCCTGTTCACAAACTTTGTTAATGATCTATTGAACGTTAGAAGACTCCACAATCGTAAACATTTTAGAATGAATGTAAATTAAAATATACATATTAGAGCAAGTCCAGAAAACCTTGTAGTAGTTAGAAGGGATTGTGTGGCAATTTCTGAAATCTAGAAACTTGGTGATAGGCTGTTATTTTGAGTTTCTTTGCTTCTTAACAATTTAATACGCAAGCATTTAAGAACACTATGAATAAGTAGATAATTTTTGGACTGCCAATTTATTCATGTATGCTATATTTGCAAAAAAAGGATGAGAGGATGAAAACCCATTTTTTTCTGAGATCTTTTACATCTCTAGTTGATGCGATATGTTACTGACATTTCTACATTCAGCGACAGTAGGCATCAGAGTGTTAAGACCTGGAAGATTGTTTAAGTCACAAGGATACGGATCCAAGGAGTCAGGAGCTCAGCTTCCACACTGATTTGCCATAGCCACTCACTTTGGTGCCTCCATGAAAGAAACATATACAGTGTTTAATGCCAGTTGAAAGATCTTCTTTTTATTTTATTGATAGAAATATTTTATGGATACAAATATTTATGCATATTTACTTATTACATGTGATATTTTGTTACATCTATAGGCTGTGTAGTGATCAAGTAGGAGTCTGTGGGTTGTCCGTCACCTCATGTGTTTATTATTTCTGTGTGTTGGGAATACTTCAGGTCCTCTCTCCTAGCTACTTTGAAATATAAAGTACGTTATTGTTAGCTATAGTCTCTCTACTCTGACATCAAACATTACAGTTTATCCCTCTCATCTAACTGTATATTTGTGCCAATCTCTTTTTATCACTCCTTTCACCACACACTTTTCTCAGTCTTAAATAACCATTAGCCTCCTACCTCCATGGGATTAACTTTTTTAGCTCCTAAATATGAGTGAGTGCACGCAATATTTGAAAAAGACCTTTGTAGGAAAGGCACGGTGGTTCACGGTGTCTGTAATCCCAGGACTTTGAGAACCTAAGGCCAGAAGTTCAAGACCAGCCTAGGCAACACAGTGAGCCAACTCTACAAAAATTAAATAAATAAAAAAGTTAGCCAGGCATGGTAGGCACACGTGTACTTTCAACTTGGGAGCCTGAGGCAGGAGGATTGCTTGAGCTCAGGAGTTCTAGGTAATAGTGATGCCACTACCCTCCAGCCAGGGTGACAAAGACCCTGTCTCCAAAAGAAAGAAAGAAAAAAAATTACCCTTTTTAAATATCATTTTTTTCAGTCCTCAGTTAGTTGCTTAGAGAAGTTTTTAATCTCCCTTTGTTCTCACTATTGTCCTTAAATGTGCCCTCACAGAGGAAGGGAAGGTGGGAATGTGGCTTAAGACCTATCCATAATAAAACAAAGCTAAAGAGTTGTTTTGCTGTTTTTTAAAGCTTGGATTTCAAATTAGTTTGGTGATTAAATTAATTTGTCACATCAAAACTCTATTTGTTCTTATGCCAAATAGGTATCTAAGTATTATAAAAATTTACATATTGTTTGCCATTATTGAACTACTGAATCTTTAAATATTCTTTTAATAGTTGTTATTTGATTTTTAGTTATCTAAAAAGTACATCTGAATCTGTCACCCAATATGAAATCTGGTGACTTAATGTCAATTTACATATAAATTTGTCCTTTCCTGACTAGGAAGAAATCACCACTCTGAACCCCTTGTTCATCAGTGGGTTATTTTCACTTAGTTTTATCTTATCTAAATATGGATGTAAAATGCTTTTTATTTTGTTTATTGCTTCATAAATTTTTAGGACAAACTATTGCACAGCAAATAACCTTCCTGAACATATTTTCTCATTTAGGTTCATCTTTTTTTTTTTTTTCAAATCGCTCAAGCCAGCCTTCCTTCCTTCCTTCCTTCCTTCCTTCCTTCCTTCCTTCTTTATTTCCTTCTTTCCTCTTTGTTTCTTTCTTTTCTTCCCTTCCCTTCCTTTCTTTCCTTTCTTGTCTCACTGTGTTGCCCAGGCTAGAGTGCAGTGGTGTGATCATAGCCCATTTCAACCTTGAACTCCAAGGCTCAAGCAATCCTATCTCAGCCTCCCAAAGTGCTGGGAATACAAGAATGAACCACCATGTCTGCCCTCGAGCTCCTTGCTTTTGACACAGTAAAATATTCCATTGTGGGAATACAATGCAAATCATTCATCACATTAATTAGACACTTGGGGTTTGTAAACTTATGATATAAAGAACAGGTCCTTTTGAAAAAAAATTTATGACACCTAATATAACAGAAGTTCCTTGGCTTGTACAGATAGAAATGGAATGTTCACTGTATAGACTGCGAATGTCCAATGCACAGCACATTGTTCTGATCTTTCTTCCAAATTTAATTGTATTAGTTTTTTATTCTAATCAGCAATGCTGAATTGTTCCAGCAAAAACATAATAACATTTGGCATTGTTTGAATTTTTTATTTTTGCTGCTTGAATGGAGAAAAGACTCATTATTGACCCAATGGTTTACTGCCCATGTGTGTCTTTTATTCTGTCAAATAAGTGCCCATGTCTTCTCTTATTTTTCTGTTAATATATATATGAATATACATTTACATATATATACTATAAATATCCAAGGAATAGTGTTTAATATAATGATAATTTTACTTCATATGTTGTTCCTCTTAGTGGGTAACTAGAATTTTCACCTATTTATTTTATCTGTCAATGGACAAATTCTCTTAATTTCAATGTGGTCAAATATGTCAACGATGTCTTTCTAGTTATCACTTTTTATGACTTGTTTCAGAAATTGCTATCTACTCTGGCATAGCAAATATCCTTCTGTAATTTATAATAAACATAAAAGTTTTTGTTTTGAGTATATGTTTTAAATCTATTTGAGGTTGCTTTTATACTTTGGATTAAATTTACTATTTCTCCAATGACTAATAGTTTCTCCAAAAACTTACTAAAACTCAGCACAGATTTAATTTTGTTCAAAACAGTAACATTATCTGGAATAGATTAATTTTATTATACTTAGGCACAAAAATCTATAATGTCTTCCATCCAAATGAAGCTTACCTCTTATTTGTATGGCTGTGTTGGAAGGTGAACAGGTGTTGTTTCCAGTGCTTCCTCAGGGACCTAGGAAGACAGAGCCTCTTCCTAGATTTTCCTGTGACATATAATTGTGACAGACAAGGGAGAAAAAGAATGTGGAAGAGATCACAATAAAAAATTTTTATTTTAATCCTTTTTCTCCTTCCTTCCCTCTTTCTCTCTTTCCTTATTTCTCCCTTCCTCTCTCGTTTCCTCTCTCTTTCCCTCATCTTTCTCTTTTCTTTTCTTATTTCTTTTCATTTTCTTTCTCTCTCCTTTTCCATTCTTTCTTCCTTCATTTTGCTAAAAATATCCATATCTTTAAAAATATATACCTAAAATTTTAAATAGAACACCATAGAAAAAAGGTTAAAGAGCTACCATAAATCCACCCAATCCTTTTTCATATCTACCCACCCAAGAGATCCACACAGATTAATGTTGGTGGGTCATTCAAAGCAAAGTTTCAGGGTGGTGCCTGTGGCTCAGTGAGTAGAGTGCCAGCCCCATCTACTGAGGGTGGTGGGTTCAAACCCAGCCCCAGCCAAACTGCAAACCCCCCAAAATAGCCAGGCATTGTGGTGGGCGCCTATAGTCCCAGCTACTTGGGAGGCTGAGGCAAGAGAATTGCTTAAGCCCAGGAGTTGGAGGTTGCTGTGAGCTGTGACGCCGTGGCACTCTACCAAGGGCTATAAAGTGAGACTCTGTCTCTACAAAAAAAAAAAAAGCAAAGTTTCAATATCCTGTTTTTTTTTTATTATACATAATCTCTTATTGATAGGTTTCTTCTTTTCCCTTAATACCTTGTCACACTAAGAAAATTAGCAGTATTTCCATAATGTCATCTATTATCACAGCCATAAAAATATTTCTCAATAAAACCCAATATTCTTGTGACTTTTTTTTTTTTTTTTTTGCAGTTTTTTGGCTGGGGTTGGGTTTGAACCTACCACCCTCAGCATATGGGGCTGGTGCCCTACTCTTTGAGCCACAGGTGCCACCCTATTCTTGTGACTTTTTACAATTAATTTATTTGGGTGAGGAAATAAACAAACTGTACATGTTGCATTGGCTTGTTATACCAATTGAGTCTTTTTTCTTATGTGTGCGTTTCTAGCTGGCGCTCTCAGCCCCAGCACATTCCTTCGACTCCTGCAGGTTAATCAGTGTAGACTAGAAGTGCCAGACAATGATACCACCATAAGAGAAGCTCTCAACCCACCACCTGTAACAGTCAAGTCCAATGTCCTGCTCTGGATGATTGGCCAGGGGCATGTGCTTTACAGGCTTTCTCAGAAGTGAGCTGCAGGACGGGGCTGCAGTTGCCCTCTCCAAAAGCTTCCTTAATAAAACAATTAACTTCGTTCCCTTCCCTGTGTGAATTCTTTCTGACCCTACTGTCAGTTAAATGACTTGTATCAACTTCCTGTCTTAGGATATGCTCCTGGGGGATCCCCTTAGGCAACATTGGCCCTCCCTACTGTTTGGTAATGCTTTTTATGTCTCAGAGCCTGTTTTTTTTGGTATGGAATATATTAATTAAAAGGTTTTCTATAGCATTAGTTATTAGGAAAATGTATTTATTAGCAAATATGTATGTTAGTTGTGATGCTCTTCAAATTTTTCCATATTTAATTGGATAATTTGAATACTTACTGTTTTATTTTTTAATTATTATGGGTACATAATAGATAAATATCTTTATAGGGCACATGTGATGCTTCAATACAGGCATACAATATGAATTAATCAATCAGATAATTGGTGTATCTATTAGCTTAAGAACTTAACGTTTCTTTGTGTCAGGAAAATTCTAATTCTATTATTTTAGTTATTTTAAAGCAGCAGTTCTCAACCTGTGGGTCGCAACCCACAGGAACTGTATTGAAGTATCATGGCATTAGGAAGGTTGAGAACCACTGTTTTAAAGTGTACTCTAACTCATCGTTGATTATATTCATTTTGTTATATTATTAATTCTATGTAACTATACTTTTGCACCCATTAGCCATAACCACTTTATACCCCCCTCCTTGCTACCCATTCCAACCTCTGGTAGCCATAATTCTACTTTCCATCCCCATGAGTTCAATTGTTTTTAATGTTTATCTCCCAGATGTGAGTGAGAACATGTGAGATTTATCTTTCTGTGCTTGGCTCACTTCACTTAACAAATGTTCTTCTGTTCCATTCATGTTGTTACAAATGGCAGAATCTCATTCATTTTTGTGGCCGTATAATATTCCATTCTGCATATATACCACAGTTTCTTTATTCATTCATGTGTGAATGGATAGTTAGACTGATTCCCTATCTTGGTTATTGTAAATAGTGCTGCAATAAACATGAGAGTGCAGATATGTTTTTCATATACTGAATTTCCCTCTTTTGGAAAAGAGGGAAAACTACCATGGTAGTTTATCACATGGTAATTCTGTTTTCAGTGTTTTGAGGAACCTCCACACTGTTCCCCATAGTGATTTCACTAATTGACATTACTGCCAACAACGTAAAAGAGTTGGTTCCCCCTTTCTCTACATCCTCA
Source organism: Otolemur garnettii (assembly GCF_000181295.1). NCBI lineage: Eukaryota > Metazoa > Chordata > Mammalia > Primates > Galagidae > Otolemur > Otolemur garnettii. Next base: position 3,323,404 of record NW_003852492.1, on the reverse strand, counting down.
CCTGTACTTTTTATCACATGTCTTTTTGACAAAAAGCCATTTTAACTGGGCTGAGAAAAAATAATACCTCATTTTAATTTGATTTTCATTGTCCTGATAATTGATGATGTTAAGCCTTTTAATGTATCTGTTGACCATTTGCATGTCTTATTTTGAGAAATGCTGTTCACATCCTTTGCTCAGTTTTAATTGAATTGTTTGATTTTTTTTCCCTATTGAGTTGTTAGACATCTACTTATATATTCTAATTATTAATCCCTTGCCAGATCAGTAGTTTGCAAATATTTTTTCCATTTAAAAATTTTATTTATTTAATTTTAAAAAATTATGGGGGTATAGAGCACTTAGCAAGCATTAAACATGTGATCCTAGCTCATGGGCCCCCACTACTGTTGTATCAGGCTTCAATAAAAGGCCAAGAGAGAGGTTTCTTGGGGATATTGGAAGATGGACAGAAAGCCCACCTCTTGCAGGCTTGTACCTTCAATCCACGTTCTGGCTGTTTTTATTCGCATGGTGATGGGGAGCCACAGCAGGCACTGACATTATGGCAATGAGGATGGGATAGTGGATGTGTACCAACCCTTCTTCATAAATTCTTTGCCTAGGCCAATGTCTACAAGTGTTTTTTCAACTTCTCCTAGAATTCTTATAGCTTTATGTCTTAAGTTTAGATCTCTTGTCCCTCATGAGTAAATTTTCATGCATGATGAGAGGTGTGGATCCTATTTCCATTTTCTATATGTTGCTATCCAATTTTCCCAGAAACATTACTGAATAGGGATTCTTTTCTTCAGCATAGGTTTTTGTTTGTTTTGTTAAATATCAGATGGCAATATGAAGATGATTTTATAACTGAGCTCTCTATTCTGATCCAGTGGTCTAATCATCCATTCTTGTACTAGAACCATGTTGTTCTGGTTACTCTAACCTCGTGGTATAGCTTGAAGTCTAGTTAATTGGTATTTCCCAATTTGTCCTTTTTGTGTAAAGTTACTTTGGCTAGTCAGCCTCTTTTTTGTTCAATATGAAGTGTAGAATTATTTTTTCTAGACCTGTGAAAGTGGCAGTGCTATTTTAGTTGGGATTTCTTTGTATTTGTGGATCACTTTGGGTAGTATAGACATTTTAACAATGTTGATTCTGCTGAGCTATTAGAATGATATGTTTTTCCATCTATTTACATATTCTGTTATTTCCTCTCTCAGCATTTTATAATTCTGCCTGTAGAGGTCTTTCACCTCCTTAGTTAAATACATTCCTAAGTATTTTATTTGTTGCTATTGTGAAAGGTATAGAGTCTTTAATTTGGTTCCCAGCTTGACTGTTGCTGTATATGATGCTACTACTTTATATGCACTGATTTTGTAATCTGAGACTTTTCTGAATTTATTTGTCAATTCCAGGTATCGGTTGGGTGAATCTTATACCTTGCAAAAGTTATTCCATAACATCAAGATGATATTATCCATCCCAATGTATTTATGAATCCAATTTCATCTTGATACCAAAGCCAAGAAAGTATTCAACAACAAAAAGGGAACTTTAGACTAAAATCTCAAATGAATATAGATTTTTAAATTTCAGTAAAATCCTAGGAAACCCAAATCAGCTTCACATCAGAAAAATAATTCACCACAACCACAAGCGCCTCATCCCAGGGAATGCAAGGATGGTTCAACATACAGAAATCTATAAATGTAATTCACCAACAAATAGAAGTAAAAACATACATCATGTGATCCTTTCAATAGATGTAGAGAAAGCATTTGACAAAACTTAGCATCCTTTCATAATAACACTTAAAAATATACATGAATGAGACTTACTTCAAAATTATACAAGTTGTATACAACAAACCTACAGTTAACATCATACTGAATGGGGGTAAAATGAAAGCATTTCCACTTATAATTGGAGCCAGACAAGAATTCCCACTATCACCACTTCTCTTCAACATAATTCTTAAAGTTCTAGCCAGAGAAGTCAGATGCAAGAGGGAAATCAAGGGTATCCAAATGGAGAAAGACATGGTCAAAATATTTTTTCCCATTCTGTGGATTGTCTTTTGGTTGATTGTTCCCTGTGCTATGTAGAAGCTTTTTAGCATGATGTGATTCCATCTGTCCAATTTTCCAATTTTGTTTTGATTTCTTATTCTTTAAGGGTATTACTTAAGAAGTCCTTGCTGACACAAAGTCCAGAATTTCCCAATGTTTTCTTTAGTAGTTTCATAGTTTCAGGTTTTAGATTTAAGTCCATAATTCACTTTGTTTTTATTTTTATATATGATGAGAGATAAGAGTCTAGTTCTGTTTGTTCTTTTGCATATAGATATTCAATTTTTCCTGTAATATTTATTGAAGGGACTGTTTTTCCCTCCCCTGACTGCATGTTATTCCCATCGTTGTTAAAGATAAGTTCACTATAAATGTATGGATTTATTTCTGGGTTCTCTGTTCTGTTCCTTTGCTCTATGTATCTGTTTTTATGACAGTACAAACTTTTTGGTTAATGCAAAAAGTACTCTGTAGTATAATTTGAAATTAGATACTATGATTCTTCCTGTTTTGTTCTTTTTTCTCAGGATGATTCGCCTATTCTAGGTCTTTTGTGGTTTCATAAAAAATTCAGGATTTCTTTTCTATTTCTGTAAGAAACATCTTTGGTAATTTGATGGTAATTACACTAAATCTGTAGATTGCTTGTGGTAGTATGGACACTTCAACAATACTGATTCTTTCGATCCATGAGCAAGGAATATCTTTCCATTTTGTTGTGTCCTTTTCAACTTATTTCATCAAGTTTTGTAGTTTAGTTTTTTTTTGTTTTGTTTTGTTTTGTTTTTTTCTTTTTAGACGGAGCCTCAAGCTATCCCCCTGGGTAGAGTGCCATGGCATCACAGCTCATAGCAACCTCCAACTCCTGGGCTCAAGCGAGTCTCCTGCCTCAGCCTCCCAAGTAGCTGGGACTATAGGCGCCCGCCACAACGCCCGGCCACTTTTTCGTTGCAGCCATCATTGTTGTTTGGCGGGCCCGGGCTGGGGATACGAACCCACCACCTTAGGTGTATGTGGCTGGCGCCTTAGCCGCTTGAGCCACAGGCGCTGAGCCTGTAGTTTAGTTTTTATTATAAAGATATATCCCTTGTTTAATCCTAGGTATTTTAATTTATTTGTAATTCTTGTAAATTGGATTACTTTCTTGGTTTGTTGTTATTGTTGTCACTCACATTCTTTACTGTTAGAAATGCTACTAACTTTTGTGGGTTGATTTTATGTCCTGCAGCTTCACTGGATCTGTCTACTATTAGTTTTAGATCTATTAGTTTTTCTGTAGCAGCGTTAGGTTTCTCTAAGTATAAGATTACATCATCTGCAAACAAGGATATTTTGACTTATTCCTTTCCAATTTGGATATGCTGTAATTTCTTCTTCTTTTCTGATTCCTCCAGTTAGAACTTCCAGCACCATGTTGAATAATAGTGACAAAACTAAGCATCCTTAGAGATCTCAGAGGAAAGGCTTTAGTTTTTCCCCCATTCAATATGATGCTCACTGTGGGTCTGTCATATTTGGCTTTTATTGTGTTAAGTTTTTCTATACCCAGTTTTTGGGAGTTTTTATCATGAAGGGATGTTACATTTTATCAAAAGCTTTCTCAGCAATAATTGAAATGAGCATTTTATTTGCTCTTCATTCTGTTGATGCAACATATCACATTGATTGATTTGCATGTGCTGAATCATCCTTGCATTCGTAAGATGAATCCTCCTTGCTCATGATGAACAATATTTTTAATGTATTGTTGAAATCAGTTTTATAGTATTGGGGGGAATCTTTGTGTTTATCTTAATCACAAGATTAAGATAAGATATTGGCCTATAGTTTTGTTGTTATTGTTGCTGTTGTTTTTCTGTATTTGTCTTGTTTTAGTATCAGCATGATACATAACTCATAACTTGAATTTTGGAGTATACTTTTTTCAATTTTTGGAACATTTTAATTAGGACTTGGATTAGTTCTTTGCATATTTGCTATGCAAGTATAGTAGCGTCAGCAGTGAAGCTTTGGGTTCTAGGCTTTTTTTGATGAAAGAATTTTAATACTGTTTAGTGCTGTTTTTTATCTCATTACTTACTTTAGTTCATTCAGATTTTGTATTTCTTTATGGTTCATTTTATGTAGGTTGTATGTATACATGAATTTACCCATTTCTTCTGTGTTTTCTAAATTATTGGGATATTGTTCCTCATAGTAATCTCTAATAATCCTCTCAATTTCTACACTATCACTTGTGATGTCTCCTTTTTCATCCCTTATTTTATTTACTTGGGTCTTCTCTATTTTTTCCTTAGACTGGCTACTGGTGTGTCTACTTTGTTTATCTTTTTTAAGAAAACAACTTTTTGTTTTGTTGATTTTTTGTTTAAATTTAATTTATTTCTGCTCTGATCTCTACTATTTCTTTTATCCTACTAATTGCAGGCTTGGTTGTCTCTTGCTATTCTAATTCCTTGAGATATATCATTAGGCTGTTTATAGGAAGCTTTTCTACTTTTTTAGCTAGACACTTATTGCCATAACCTTTTTTATTACTGCTTTTGTTGTAACCCATAGACTTCAATCTACCATGTTTTTATTTTCATATATTTTAGGAAGTTTTTAAATTTTCCTTTTAATCTCTTCATTGACACACTGGTCATTTAGGAGCATACTATTTAATTTCCATGTATTTGCATATTTCAGTGTTCCTCTTGTTATTGATTTCTAGTTTCACTTCATTGTGGTCAGAGAAAATATTTGGTATTTTTCAGTTTTCTGAATTTTTTTGAGACATGTTTTTTTGCCTAACATATAGTCATGATTCATGACAATTATCCAATAAGCCAAGGAGAATAACATGAATTCTTCATCTGATGAATAAAATTTTCTGTATATATATATGAAATCCATTTGGTCTATAATACAAATTAAGTCCAATGTTTGATTGTTGATATTCTGGCTGAATGATCTGTCCAATGCTAAAAATGGAGTGTTGAACTGTTTAGCAATTATTATATTGGGGCTTATCTCTCTCTTTAATGATGAAAATATTTGGGTGCTATCATGTTGAATAAGTATCTATGTTTAGAATTGTTATGTCTTCTTGCTGAATTGAATCCTTTATCATTACCTAATGACCTTCCTAGTTTCCTTTTTTTTTTTTTTTTGAGACAGTGTCTCACTATGTCACCTGGGGAGAGTGCCATGGTATCATAGCTCACAGCAACCTCAAACTCTTGGGTTTAAGTGATTATTTTGCCTCATCCTCCTAAGTATCTGGGACTACAGGTGCCCACCACAATGCCTGGCTATTTTTTTATTGTTGTTGCAGTTGTCATTGTTGTTTTAGCTGGCCTGGGCTGGTTTTGAATTCGCCACCTTGATGTATGTGGCTGGCACCCTACCCACTGAACTACAGGCTCTGCCCAGACCTTCTAGTCTCTTTTTGTAGTTTTTGTCTTGAAATCTAATTTGTCTAATAAAAATATAGCAACTCCTGCTTTTCTTTTTTTTTCTGGTTTCCATTTGCATACAATTTTTTTTATATCCCTTTATTTTCAGTCCATGTGTTTATTTATTTTTTTTTTTTTTGAGACAGAGCCTCAAGCTGTCCCCCTGGGCAGAGTGCCATGGCTTCACCACTCACAGCAACCTCTAACTCCTGGGCTCAAGCGAGTCTCCTGCCTCCGCCTCCCAAGTAGCTGGGACCACAGGCGCCCGCCACAGTGCCGGGCTATTTCTTGGTTGCAGCCATCATTGTTGTTTGGCGGGTCTGGGCTGGATTCGAACCTGCCACCTTAGGTGTATGTGGCTGGCGCCTTAGCCGCTTGAGCCACAGGCGCCAAGCCAGTCCATGTGTTTATTTATGGGTGAAATTTATTTCTTGTAGACAACGTATTATTGGCTTTTGCTTTTTATTCATTCAGCCACTTTATATCTTTTGATTGGACCGTTTAGTCCATTTGCATTCAATATCATTACTGATGGGAGAGAACTTACTACTGCCAGAGGAGAAGGGGCAAGATGACTGACTGGAGCCAGCTTTCAACAGAAGCTCCTGTCCAGAGGGAAGCATAATGACCAGAAGGTACCCAATAAAATTTAAAAGAATAGAAATTATTCCTTGTATCTTCTTGGACCATCATGGAATAAAAGTTGAACTCAGTAACAACAGGAATCTGCATACTCATACAAAAACATGGAAACTAAATAACCTCATGCTGAATGATAGCTGGGTCATAGATGAGATTAAGAAGGAAATTACCAAATTTTTGGAATAAAATGATAATGAAGACATGAACTACCAGAACCTCTGGGACACTGCAAAGGCAGTCCTAAGAGGAAAATTTATAGCACTGCAAGACTTCCTCCAAAGAACAGAAAGAGAGGAAGTTAACAACTTAATGGGACATCTCAAGCAACTGGAAAAGGAAGAACATTCCAACCCCAAACCCAGCAGAAGAAAAAAAATACTAAAATTAGAGCAGAATTAAATGAAATTGAAAACAAAAGAATTATACAACAGATAAATCAATCAAAAGTTGGTTTTTGAAGATGGCCAACTGGAGCTAGCCTCCAACAGAAGCTCCCGTCCAGAGGGAGGGAAAATGTCCAGAAATTAAGCTGAAGACTGGGTGCTGAGCTGAGAGAGAAGAGTGATATCTGCAGGTCACCTCTGGGGAGGCAAGCTGCAACTCCAAGAAAGCAAAGTTCAGCTGTGACTTCACCAGAGTCACTGATCCACTAGGATCAGACAAAAGCCAGCTGAATATAAGACAGAGCCACCTAAACCCACCACACCAAGCAGGTTTCCTCAGCCTCAGACTATAATACTGTATGGGTCCTTTGCAAAGCTATAGAGAAAAAGCTGCAGTCATTAGTCCCAGATCCTTGACAAAGGGCTGGTTAACCACAACCCCAGGAATTCCCATTCCAATTTCACCTTACCTGCTCATCTAGCCAAAGATGAAAAACAATCATGAGGCAGAATCAGCAGAAAAACTCTGGCAACATGAATAGTCAGAGTAGATCAACTCCCTAAAGAAATGATATGGCAGATACAGCACAAGATCCCATTCACAAAGAAATGGCTGAGATGTCAGAAATCAAGTTCAGAATTTGGATAGCAAATATGATCAACAGAATGGAGGTAAGGATGGAATTAGAATTTCAAGGAGTAATTCAAAAGATGTCTCAAGAATTCAATGAATTCAGGATTGGCACCTGTGGCTCAAACGACTAAGGTGCCAGCCACATACACCTGAGCTGGCAGGTTCGAATCCAGCCTGGGCCTGCCAAACAACAATGACACCTGCAACCAAAAAATAGCCAGGCATTGTGGCAGGTGCCTGTAGTTCCAGCTACTTGGGAAGCAGAGGCAGGAGAATCGCTTGAGCCCAGGAATTGTGAGCTGTGATGCCACAGCACTCTACCCAAGGGGACAGCTTGAGGCTGTCTCAAAGAAAAAAAAAAAAGAAATCAACGAATTCAAAAACAAAATCACCAAAGATTTTGACACATTGAGGCAAGAACTAGCAGCCCCCAAAGATCTGAGAAATACATAGAATCCCTCAGTAACAGAGAGCAGGCAGAAAAAAGGATCTCTGACATTGAAAACAAAGCTTTTGGGGGCAGCGCCTGTGGCTTAAAGGAGTAGGGCACCAACCCCATATGCCAGAGGTGGTGGGTTCAAACCCAGCCCCGGCCAAAAACTGCAAAAAACAAACAAACAAAAAAAAAAAAAAGAAAAAAAGAAAAGAAAACAAAGCTTTTGAACACTCCCAAACGTTCAAAGAGGAAAAAAAGTGGAAAACGAAAACGGATCATTCTCTCAGAGAGCTCTGGGATAATTTGAAGAGATCTAATATTCACCTTATAGGAATACCTGAAGGTGATGAGGTTGCTGCGAAGGGTACAGATGCTTTACTTCATGAAATAATCAATGAGAACTTTCTAGACATGCCAAGAGATTCTGAAATTCAGATAGCAGACAGTTTCAGAACACCAGCATGACTCCACCCCAAATTCTCATAGACACATTATAATTAGCTTCCAGTTTTATAGTTTCCAGCCTTAAATAATTTTGATTTTATTTTTGTATATGGTGTGAGAAAAGTGTTCAATTTTATTCTTTTGAACACAGATATCCAGCTTTTCAACATCATTTATTGATGTGTTTTTGACACATTTGTCAAAACTCAGTTGATCGTAAATGTGCAGATTTGTTTGTAAATCCTGTGCCATTGCTTAATGTGTCTTCTTTTTTTTCCGATGCCCATACCTTGCTGTTTTCATTGCTACACGTTTGTTATATATTTTGAAATGATGTAGTGCGATGCCCCCTTTGTTCTTACTGTTCAAGATTGCTTTGGCAGTTAAAACTTTTTTGGTTTCATATAAATTTTAGAATATTTTTCTTTCTTTCTTTTTTTTTTTTTAGAATATTTTTCTAGTTCTGTGAAAAGGAACATTGGAATTTTGATAGGAATAGCAATGAATACGTAGACTACTTCATTAGTATTGACATTTTAACAATACTAATTCTTCCAATTCATGAACACAGGGTAAATTTTCACTTGTTTGTAATCTTCACTTTTCTACATCAATGTTTTATGGTTTTCAGTGCAGATCTTTCACACTTTGGGTTAAATTTACCTCTAAGTTTTTTCTTTGTTTCATTTGATGTTATTGTAATAGGGATCTTTAAAATTTCTTTTCCAGATAGTTTGTTGTTAGTGCATAGAAAAATTACTGATTTTGATTTATGTACCTTTACTAATGTCTTTTATTAGTTATAATAGAGTTTTGGTTGAGTTTTTAGGACTTATGTCTTTAGAATCATGTCAACAGACATAATTGATATCTTTCTTTTCTATTTGGATGTCTTTTATTCCTTTTTATTGCCTAATTTCTCTGTAAAAGGTTTCTATTATGCATAATAGAATAGAAGTGATAAGAGTGGGTATACATGTTTTGTTCCAGATCTTAGTGAAGGAGCTTTCAGTTTTTCATCTGTGAGTATGATGTTGGCTGTAGGCCTTTGATATATGCCTTTATTGTGTTGGGGTATGTTCATGAAGAAAATTGAACAATGCAATAATGAGTAAGGTAGCTAAATGAAGCTCAAGTTTCCCATAAATGAAAAGCTCAACACCTGATGGCTTCATGGCTGAATTCTGCCACTAACCTAGAGAAAAACTACTACCTATCATTCTCAATTCCCAAAATATTGAAAAGCAGAAAATAGTTTCAAACTCATTTCCCAAGGCCAAGATTACTGTAATTTCTTAATTCCAAAGTCAGAAAGGGACTTGTAAGATAAGAATACTACATAGGTGCTTGCTTCAGCAGCACATATATTAAAATTGGAACGATACAGAGAAGATTAGCATGGTCCCTGCACAAGGGTGACATGCAAATTCGTGAAGCGTTCCATATTTTTTTTTTTAAAAAGAATACTACATAGCAGGCTGGGTGCCTGTAGCTCAAGTGGCTAAGGTGCCAGCCACATACACCAGAGCCAGTGGGTTCGAATCCAGCCTGGGTCTGCCAAACAACAATGACAACTACAACCAAAAAATAGCTGGGCATTGTGGTGGGCGCCTGCAGTCCCAGCTACTTGGGAGGCTGAGGCAAGAGAATCGCTTAAGCCCAGGAGTTGGAGGTTGCTGTGAACTGTGATGGCACAGCACTCTACCCAGGGCGACAGCTTGAGGTTCTGTCTCAAAAAAAAAAAAGAAGGAATACTACAGGGCAATATCATCAATAAGCAAAGATGCAAAAATCTTCAACAAAATACTGCCAAACCTAATTTAACATCACATTATAAAAGTGATCATTCACCATAATCAAGTGGGCTGTATTCTTGAGTGTCAGAGTGGTTCAACATACACAGATCAACAAATGTGATATTCTACATTAACAAAATAAAGACAAAAATTATGGTAACCTCAGTATACACACAAACAAAATTTAAAAATCAACATTCTTTCATGATAGAAAGTCCTAGCAATGCTATACATTTTCCATCAAAAACTGACTTTGCTGTATCCAAAAAAATGTTTAAGTCATATTTATTAGTGTCTAAATATATTCTAAACTAAACTTCTCTTGTACATTTTCTCTGATCTATATGCTATTTGTACATGTATTGTTGTATCTCCAAAGGGTTTTGGATTTCTTAGCTACCTCTCTGCTATTAATTTTTATTTTAATTTCATTATGGTCTGAGAGCATATATTTTATGGTTTTTATTCTTCTAAACTTGTCAAGGTGTGTCTTATGACCCAGTCTGTGCACCCTTTTGGTGAATGTTCCTTCCATGTAAGTTTGAGAAGTTCGTGTTGGACGAAGTATTTTATAGAATGCTTTCTGTATAATTATAGAATCTCTACATGCATGATAATTTTTATTAGAGTCCAGATGTTTTTAATTTTATATTATTATGTATTGGGTATTTAGATTATATATTTTAAACTTTGTTTTAAAAGCAGTTTAATATTTTTTTCATTTGTTTTTAAGCTTCATCAGACAGGACCAGAGTCTAGGGCTAACTATCCCCTCTATTGCATCAAAACTTTCAGGTAGCTCTGCTTACTGCCCCATGAATTAGTTACTATTCAACAGTGAGCTCCAGAGTCTGCTCTCAGCATGTTCCCTTTGACTAAATCTGTGTAGCTCAAAGATCTGATGCGTCAGTATGACCTCTGTCCTTTCCACATGTGTATCAAAGCATACCATATACTTTATTGCACCTATTGGGGAATATCATTATAACTGCTGGCTCAGATTCACTGGGGACAGCAGTCATATAGTATTCATAGTGTAATCCTCTTTAGTTAGTATTTTAAATTTAATATTGCATGAGAAATATTTCTTGAGTAAATAAAATGTTGAATATTTGATACTCTACCTCTCCTTATTTGTCTAATCAATTACATACTTCAGAATTGAGCTCAGGTACCATTTTGTACTGGGGATTTTCCCTAAAACTTTCTTTCATCCCAGGTTAATATGTTGCCCACAACCCTTATGCAATTCTGGATCCAAAGGCTGCCATGTGCTGAGGACAGTTTATCCCTGGTAGATGGCTGTGGAAAGGGACTGTGTAGCCCAACACAACCTCTTGTAAAGGCAGGAAAATGATAAGATTGTCAAGGCAGTAAACCGTTCATTTGAAATGAGAAATTTTCTAATATATTATATCTTTTACTTTGCCACCAGATAGAGAATAAAACTCAAAAAAAAGTTGCAGGAGATGAGGCTGGTGGTATTTTAATATTTTATTTGGAATCAATATAAAATTTTCATAAAATTAACATAAATAATAACGTTCCAAAAAATCTAGATATCCTTTACAAAGACTCGACTATTGTTAATATTGGGTACTTCTTGTTTCCACACTTCTCTCGCCATCTCTTTCTCCCTCTCTTCAACTTTATATCTCATACTATTTATCCTATAAATACCACCATTATGTACTTTCTACCAATGTGGATACTGTTTTATAGAATCAGAGTGCAATGATCAACTTTAGTAAACTTAACATCATTACCCTATGATGAGATAACATATTTTTAAAGAGTAAGGAGTGAAAAACTGAAAAAACTTTCTATTACAGGAAAGCACCTTTTAAGATAGGTGTGAAAATAAGATGAGACACCATGGTAGTATTGGAATTCGAGGACTAATACTGACACAAGATTCTCAACGTCTGGTGTGCAGAGAGAAGGAAAGACACATTATTATCAAAATTTTTTACTTTATTGTTTCTTGAAAATCAGATCCCACATTCAACATTTTCTTCACAGCCCCCATGACATCCTTATTCCTTAGACTATAGATTAGAGGGTTTAGCACAGGCGTGAGGATTGTATAAAAGACAGACACCATCATATCTTTCTCAGGGCTGTGGTAGGAGCTGGGAAGCATGTAGGTATAGGTGGCAGCCCCATAGAAGAGGATTACTACTGTCATGTGGGAGAAGCAAGTGGCAAAGGCCTTTTTCTGGCCCTCTGCTGAGTTCATCCTGTAAATGGTGAGAAGGATAATGTAGTAAGAGACTAAAATGACTGTCACAGGGATCAGGAGCATGAGGACACAGCACAGATACATGAAAATCTCATAGAACGAAGTGTCTGAGCAGGAGAGTTTCAGTACAGCAGGGACTTCACAGAAGAAGTGATGGATCTCCCGGGATCTACAGAAGGGGAAGGTCATCGTGACAGGTGTGAATATGAAGCCATCTACAGACCCCAGGAACCAGCAGCCAGCCACCAGGAGGAGGCACACCTTATAGTTCATGAGGACAGGGTAACGCAGTGGATGGCAGATGGCTGCATAGCGGTCATATGCCATGGTGGCTAGAAGAAAAAATTCTGAGCCTGCTAGTGTCACATAAAGGAACATCTGCATCCCGCATTCAGGGGCTGAGATCTTATTCTCACTGGTAATCTGGTTCCTGAGCATCTTGGGCACAGTGACAGAAATGTACGCCATGTCCATGAGAGACAACTGGCTGATGAAAAAGTACATGGGAGTATGAAGGCGAGCGTCAGAATAGATCAGAAGGATCAGCAGGGCATTTTCAGACAAGGCCATCAGGAAAGTCACAAAGATGACCACACAGAGAAGAGCTGGGTGTTTGGATTGACTGAAGAATCCTGTAAGGATAAAATCTGACCATCTGGTGTGGTTGGTCTTCCAGGTGGTGGTGTCCATGAGGTCTCACCTAGGCCACCAAGGAGAGCTTTGAGGTTAATATAATTCAACCCTCTGAAATGAATATTTGTGTGTGTGTGTGTGTGTTTGAGAGAGAGAGAGAGAGTGTGATGTCTCATGGGCTGGTAAATTTGAGGATTATAAATGACTTGTAATTCAACACAATTACCAAAAAACTAAGAATTCATAACTGTGGATCAAAGGAAATGGTAACCTGTGCTAAAGTTGTCACAGTTCAGGATCATGATACTTCCTAGTGATAGATTATGTTGGTTATTAAAAAAAAATACTAGAAATGTGAAGACACAAGCACAAGTAGTAAACATTGGGGAAAAATGAAATCAATTTTCTTATTTCTTGAGTTTTTGTTGTTATTTTTAATGAAAGTTTGAATTGAATTAAACTCTCTGGTTTAAGGATCTATTTAACGGTAATTTTAAAGACTCTCAGTTATATTCCATGTAAGAAAGATTTAGAAAATAACAAAAGCATAACTTGTGGAAAATCCATACCTGTAATAAAATTTGAACTCCCTCTGTCCATAGCATTAGACAACACTGTGAGATATGTGGTTTCATGGAGCAAAACCCCATGCTTCCTCTGAGCAAAGTGGGGTGCTTGTGCACAAAAGACCCGTTAGAGACTTGAGGTTATGGTGTGATGAGCCCAGGTTTGGTGGCCAACTACAGCCATGGACCCAGCTTCCCCTCCTACCTGTCATTCGTCTGTTCACTCTACATAAGAAAAGGATGAGAAAAATTTTGACCTCAGGTTTGATGAAGATTAAATGAGGAAAAGTAATGGAACTGCTTAGAATATTATCAGTTACAGATGAATAAACACGTGTACTGTTAGAGTCAATATTTACAATATTATTAGTGTCTTATGAGATACACTACTTATTAGTGTCTTATGAGATATACTACTTTTCCAGTTTTTGTATCTATTCATGCATTTAAACATTTGGATTTGATAATTTCTCTACTTTCAGACAGTTCAGAATAATATTGCACATGTACACTACTTAATTTATATATATCTATATAAACTTTATATAAATATGTATGTATGCACACAACTATAAAAATATGTAATATGTATTTTTTGTTTTAATTTTGGTTAAGCAAGGATTTATGGAGAATCCCATCTCCTTTCTGCATTTCCCCTCCTGAAGTTCCTCTCTTTAAAGTTCCCACCACTTCACTAAATGTCAGGGAGGAAGGACTAGGATTTAGAGAGGTCTGATGAACAGCAGTGTTTTGTTAGTTGTTTTTGCAAACACCATCTATTTTATTGCCTGCACAATCAATTTTCCATGAAAGTGAGAAGTGGAGAGGGAAATCAAACAATACTGGGATGTTTCTGATGCAAATTGACTGTTTTCTCCTGTTGTTAGATACTTAAGATGAATCAAAGACAAATTAAACTTGATTGTGCTTAAGGAGGTCACAGTCAATTTCACATAAATTAGCTATATAAGTGTGATTTAAAGTACTTTAGAATACCTGTAAAATAAATGAGAAAGGCTAATAGAAGCCAAATATATTTAACTAACTCATTCTATATTTTCTTTTAAGGAAAATAAACCTTTTCAATTTCTGGCATGTTGTGTATTAAATTTTAACACTTCTTACACAGAGGAAGGATATTTAGGATTACCTTTATGAGAAGCAGTAGTTACAATACAGGAATATTTCAGGAAAAATTTTTAAGTTTCAAATACATTTTATACTCTTTTAATAATTTTAAGCCCTAGCTGGGATATGCAAATTATTAACATTTTCAAGTTTGAGGTAATGATACAATAGACAAAACGGCAAATAAATTTGATGTCTTAATATAGATATTTATCAAATCTGAGACATAGTGCATTCAAATTATATTTTGATATTATCCATTCTCATTGACAGATGGAAATTAAACTCTGTACAATTTATGAACAGTCCAATAAACTGTAAATTACACCCAATTACCTAGTCCATATTTGTGGTCAGAAAGAAGCAAGGACAAGCATTGTGACCAATATATGTGAAGACCTGAAAGCTGCTGGCTAAAGGAATTAAGGAGAAAAGGAGTGCAAATGGGGGAGGGTAGGAAAATCTCTTAAAGTTTGGAAAATCAGGGTCACTGTCATGAAGCCAACCTGAGACAACAGGTAGATGTCTACACCACACAGGACAATTGGCTTTCTTCTTCATTCTTGTTCTTCTCCATCCAATTGTTTGAGTTTCCTATAAACAGCTTAGGACATATTTAACTTGGGGAATAATGAAGAGTTTTTGGAAATATTGAATCTTTATTTAAAGCTAACAGCATCTAAGGAATTGTTCTAATGCTGATTTAACATACTTAAACTTCCTAAGAGCCAAAGAAGTACATAATCTTATAGTTACCATTTATAGATTAAAAACATCAAGTTCTGGGGTGGCACCTGTGCTCAAAGGAGTAGGGTGCCGGCTCCATATGCCAGAGGTGGTGGGTTCAAACCCAGCCCGGCCAAAAATTGCAAAAACAACCCCCGACATAAAACGTTAAGTTCTTGGGCTGTCTGCCTAGCATCACACAGCCATCCTGATAGAAGACACCTGTCAGTCCAGGTGTCAAAACTAGAGCCTATAACTCTGCCTCAGTTCTCTCGAGGATGTAGTCCTTCCTCCGTAGACTAAAATTGGGATTTTAGGCTATTGACTATCATTTACATCACAGAAACATAGATATAGTTGAAACATTTATCTCTTTCTTTCTTTTTCTTTTTGAGACAGAGTCTCACTATGTTACCCTTAGTAGAGTACTGTGGCATCACAGCTCATAGCAACCTCAAGCTCTTGGGGTTAAGTGATTCTCTCGCCTCAGCCAAGTAACTGGGACTACAGGCACCTGCCACAATACCCAGCTATATTTTTGCTGCAGTTGCCATTGTTGTTTAGAAGGCCCAGGTTGGGCCTCTTGCCCAGTGTATGCCTACCCACTGAGCTAAGAGTGCCAATCCTGAAACGTTTATTTCTATCAACAGTGTGTTTTAACTTTGGGAAATAATCCCCACTCAAAGCAAAACTAGTCATTCTTATGCTGAAAATTTTGGTCTCAGGAAAACAAATATATCATCCAATAATACAGGAAAAATAAATATTATTTTGCCTGTAAATATTTGGAAATCAAAAACTCCTTTCCTAATATGTTGCAGTATAAGATTCAAAAGACAAAAAACACATTTGCTTTTATCTATAAAAATAGATGATAGAGGAAAATGAGAAAATGTGGTGAGAAGAACTGATAGTGATTTGGAAGCTGAATAATAAAAACAGTGATTACCTGTTTGCTCCAGCAGCACTTGGTATCTGGCTGAACTCTCCATCAGACGGTGTCTTGAGTCTCATCTATATAGACTAATGAAGTGTGTCCAGGTTAAATATGCAAAACATTAGGAAACTGACATCATCCTGGGTTTACTTTGTCCATTAGGGGAGTGGATGAAGGTTATCTATTGGTTAATCACCTCTGGGATGTTATAGAAGGATGTAATTAAGAGAGCTGAAGAAGCTGGTAGATACTTAAGTTACCCTTTTCTGATTTACTTCTCATTGTTTTTTAAGAGAAAAAGTCTCAGTATGCTTCCCAGGCTGGACTGCAGTGGCTTTTTGAGGTATACCACAGTGTACCCCAGTCTCTAACTTCTGGCTTCCAGTCATCCAGCTGCTACATGTGTGTATCCCCTCCTTAAACTTCAAGAATACATAAAACAGAGAACAAGGTAGAAGTAACTTATGAACTATTGCTATTTGCATTCATATCTTTCACAGATATAGACATTGATTCTCAGAGTTCAGTTATTGTGTCAAAGTCATAACCACTAATCAGTCATATAATCAAGACTAAAATTGAAGTCTTCAAATTTTCATTTCTATCCCTCTTCATTCAGTTACTACTACTTCTATCACTCACTTGGAATCTTTGTTGCTTCAATGATGCATTTAATTTCAAAGTGTTTGCTTTTTTCATTTTCTTTTTTTTGAGACGGAGCCTCAAGCTATCCCTCTGGGTAGAGTGCCATGGCATCACGCTCACAGCAACCTCCAACTCCTGGGCTCAAGCGAGTCTCCTGCCTCAGCCTCCCAAGTAGCTGGGACTACAGGCGCCCGCCACAACGCCTGGCCATTTTTTTGGTTGCAGCCATCATTGTTGTTTGGCGGCCCGGGCTGGGGATTCGAACCCGCCACCTTAGGTGTATGTGGCTGGCGCCTTAGCCGCTTGAGCCACAGGCGCCGAGCCAGCTTTTTTAATTTTCAATGTTGATATAATAAAAAAAACCTAAACACACAAATGATACCAAAAATGTAAAAATCAACCATAATATAATCACCCAAACACAAATAAAGCTTTAAAATTTGTGTCTTGACTCCAAACTATAATTACTTATGGAGCACACATCCTGAGCCAGACAATTGACATAAAACAGAGAACAAGGTAGAAGTAACTCCTTCCTCTTAGATCTTGCAAAATGGAGAACAAGGTAAAAGTAACTCCTTCGTCTTGGATCTTGCAAATAGATATTTCTGTTAGTTCTACAATGATGTTTATCATGCTCCCATCACGTGGAGATCTTTTCATGGCATCCTTTGTCAGCCCCACACTGAAGCTCTGGAAAGCTGGAATTTCCTTTGACTTCCAGAGCTTCACCTGTGGAAAGCTTGTTACTCCTCACTACCTGATTTCCTGTAAGACTTTGATGGGACACTGATGTGTACAGAGGGAGGAAAAAATATCTGGTGATGGTCTCTGGCAGCTGCAGCAGCTATGGGCAACAGGGATCATGTGAAGGTTCAGGTTCCAGCACCCTAAGTTAGTTTCAGAGACATGAAGCCCTAGAAGAAAGTGTGGGGAAAATTCTTAACATTATTGATCTATGTAAAGAATTTATGAAGAAGTGGGGAGGAGCAAGATGGTGGCAGAGTAACAGCTTCCTTGCAACTGGGCCTGGTGAGACTGGGGACAGAAGACTCCAGGTATCTCTGGCTGGTGGTATCTGCTCAGAAACATCCCTTTGGGGACACAGGGTGTCAGCAAGAGACTTCTGGACCCCATGAGGAGGACAAAAGCAGTGAGAACTGGCAAGTGGTTGCGTGTGTTCATTCTGTCTAATCCCACCAGCAGCAGTAAGTACAGCAGTAGTGAAATTGCAAACTGGAAAGGCCTTACCTGTGAGCTGTTGTGGGTTTTTTTGGACTTGGCACTCAGTTGAACTCAGAGGGAGAACTTGGGCAAGAGTGTGGAGGACTTTAAGCGTTGTCTAGGGCCCCAGACTGAGCTGCTGAGCTGGATGGAGCTAATAGTGTTTGGCTATAGGCTGTGCAGAGCCATTGTGGGAGAACTGCCCCAGCAAGCTCTGCCCTCAGGGTTGCAGAGCAAGGATCAGGTGGGCGAGTAATCTAGTGACTGAGAAGCCTAAAGGTGGGGACTGAGATGCCTTATCACCTTGGCACTCAGGGGCATAGAGTGAGACCAGTTTTGGCACACTAGGTGGGGTACTATGTCTGAACAGGCTAGCAAAGAGCTGCTTGACCTTAAGGGAACCACCCAACCTGGCACCCCCAGAGGTTGGGGGTTTTTAAGGACTCATTGAAACCCCAGTACAGAGGCACAGTAACTTAAAGAGCAAAAGGAAGTGAAAGGAAAATTAGGGCAAGGAAACAGATAAAAGAAAACACTCATGAAGAAGAATCAGCAGAAAAATCTTGGCAACATGAAAAACCAGTCCAGAGCAACCCCCCCCAAAGGGACCATGAGGAAGCTACTGCAGAAGATTCCACCTATAAAGAAATGTTAGAAATGACAGAAAGGGAATTTAGAATACAAATGATGAAAACAATGAAGGAAATGATGGAAACAATGAAGGATACTGCTAATGAAGTGGAAAATAACCAAAAGGAAATCCAAAAACAGAATCAAATAAGAGATGAAAGATATGAAGAATATAGAAAGGATATAGCAGTGCTGAAGGAACTGAAGCAGTCAATTAGGAAACTTAAAGATGCAATAGAAAGTATCAACAACAGATTAGACTATGCAGAAGAAAGAATCAAAGAGGTAGAGGACAAAGCTCTTGAGATAACTCAGATAGTTCAAGAGGCAGAAAAGAAGAGAGAGAAAACAGAACATTCACTGACAGAATTCTGGGACTTTATGAAGCGTTCAAACATACGAGTTATAGGTATCCCAGAAGGGGAAGAAGAATGCCCCAGGGGAATGGAAGCCATACTAGAGAATATTATAAATGAAAATTTCTGAAATATCACCAAAGATTCTGACATACTCCTTTCAGAGGGATATTGGGCCCCAGGTTGCCTCAACTCTATCAGTGCTTCTCCAAGACACATTATGATGAACCTATCCAAAGTCAAGACAAAAGAAAAAATTCTTCAAGCTGCCAAGAGTAAACCACCAGTTGACCTACAGGGGCAAATCCATCAGGGTGACTGCAGACTTCTCCAATGAAACTTTTCAAGCAAGAAGACAGTGGTCATCTACCTTTAATCTACTTAAACAGAACAATTTTCAGCCCAGTATTCTATATCCTGTGAGGCTAAGCTTTAAAATTGACAGAGAAATCAAATCATTTACTGATATACAAACATTGAGGAAATTTGCCACAAGACCAGCTCTACAGGAAATACTTCAACCTGTTCTACACACTGACCATCACAATGGTTCAGCAGCAAAGAACCCAGAAATTAAAGGACAGAAACTAACTTCCACAATGATGCAAAAGATAAAACTAAGCAATGGACTCTTACAAAATAAAATGAATAGAACACTACCACACTTATCAATTATCTTAATAAATGCTAATGCCTTGAGTTCCCCACTGAAGAGACAGATTGACTGACTCGATTAAAAAACACAAGCCATCCATTTGCTGTCTGCGGGAAACACACCTAGCTTCAAAAGACAAATTAAAACTCTGAGTTAAGGGTTGGAAGACAACTTTTCAGGCAAATGGAATTCAGAAGAAAAGAGGAGTTGCAATCTTATTTTCAGATACATGTAGATTTAAAGCAACTAAAGTCAAAAAAGACAAAGATGGTCACTTTATATTGGTCAAGGGAAAAATATAACAAGAAGATGTTTCAATCTAAATATTTATCCACCCAACTTAAATGCTCCCAGATTCTTGAAACAGACCTTATTCAGTCTGAGCAATATGATATCCTATAACACCATAATAACAGGGGACTTTAACACTCCTCTTAGACAGCTGGACAGATCCTCTAAACAGAAATTAAACAAAGATTAAACAGAAATTAAATGAGACCCTAGAACAACTGTGCTTGATAGATGTATATAGAACACTCCATCACAAAGATAAAAAATATACATTCTTCTCATCACCCCATGGAACATTCTCCAAAATTGATCATATCCTAGGACACAAAACAAATCTCAAAAGAATCAAAAGA
Source organism: Otolemur garnettii (assembly GCF_000181295.1). NCBI lineage: Eukaryota > Metazoa > Chordata > Mammalia > Primates > Galagidae > Otolemur > Otolemur garnettii. Next base: position 3,303,186 of record NW_003852492.1, on the reverse strand, counting down.
ATTGAAATTTTACCTTGTATCTTCTCAGACCATAAGGCACTAAAGGTGGAACTCAACTCCAACAAAAACGTTCAATCCCACACAAAGGCATGGAAATTAAACAACCTTCTGTTGAATGACAGTTGGGTGCAGGAAGAAATAAAAGAGGAAATAACTTCCCTGAGCACAACAACAATGAAGACACAAGCTACTAAAACCTGTGGGATACTACAAAAGCAGTTCTGAGAGGAAAATTTATTGCTTTAGATGCCTACATTCGAAAAACAGAAAGAGAGCACATCAACAAACTCATGAGCCATCTTATGGAATTGGAAAAAGAAGAACAATCTAAACCTAAACCCAGCAGAAGATAAGAAATATCCAAAATTAAATCAGAGATCAGTTGAAAACAAAAGAATCATTCGGAAAATTAATGAAACAAGGAGTTGGTTTTTTGAAGAAATAAAATAGATAAACCTTTGGCCAGACTAACTAGAAATAAAAAAGCAAAATCTCTAGTAACCTCAATCAGAAATGATAAAGGGGAAATAAAACTGATGCCACAGAGATATAAGAGATCATCTCTGAATACTACCAGAAACTCTATGCCCAGAAATTTGACAATGCGAAGGAAATGGATCAATATTTGGAATCACACCCTCTCCCTAGGCTTAGCCAGGAAGAAATAGAACTCCTGAAAAGACAAATTTGAAACACTGAGATTAAAGAAACAATAAAAAATCTTCAACAAAAAAATGCCGTGGTCCAGATGGCTTTACACCAGAATTTTATCAAACCTTGGAAGAGCTTATTCAAGGAGGAGCTTATTCCCGTACTGCAGAAATTATTCCAAAAAATTGAGGAGGAAGAAATCTTCCCCAACATCTTCTATAAAGCAAACATCTCCCTGATACCAAAACCAGGAAAAGACCCAACTAAAAATGAGAATTTCTGGGTGGAGGGAGGGGGATTGGAGGGATCACTTCTGAGGTTTATCTTACAAGGGTACAAGTGATTCTTTCTAAGAGCAGAATGTGAACGTTTTAAAATAATAACTAAGAAAATGACACAAAGGCTATGTTAACCAGTTTGATGGAAGTGTTTCAGATTGTGTGTGAAAACCCCACACTGGACCCCAGAAGTGCATTAATGTACATAGTTACCATTCAATAAAAAAAAAATGAGAATTTCAGAGCAATTTCAGTAATGAATATAGATGCAAAAATTTTTAACAAAATCCTAGCCAATAGATTACAGCTTATCATCAAAAAAATCATATATATCATGATCAAGTGGGTTTTATCCCAGGGAAGCAAAGCTGGTTTACCATATGCAAGTCTATAAATGTTATCCACCATATTAACAGAAGCAAAAACAAAGACCATATGATTCTCTCAATAGATGCAGAAAAAGCATTCGATAAAATCCAGCATACTTTTCTAATTAGAACACTGAAGAGTATAGGCATATGTGGCACATTTCTGAAACTGATCGAAGCTATCTATGACAAACCCACAGCTAATATTTTACTGAATGAAGTAAAACTGAAAGTTTTTCCTCTTATAACTGGAACCAGGCAAGGTTGTCCTTTGTCACCATTACTATTCAACATAGTGCTGGAATTTCTAGCCAATACAATTAGGCAAGACAAGGAAATAAAGGGCATCCAAATGGGAGCAGAGGAAGTCAAACTCTCCTTCTTTGCTGACAATATGATCTTATACTTAGAGAACCCCAAAGACTTAACCACAAGACTCCTGGAAGTCATCAAAAAATACAGTAATGTCTTAGGATATAAAATCAATGTCCACAAATCAGTAGCCTTTGTATATGGCAATAACAGTCAAGATGAGAGGCTAATGAAGGACACAACTCCCTTTGCTATAGCTTTGAAGAAAATGAAATACCTACGAATGTACCTAACAAAAGAGTGAAGGACCTCCATAAAGAAAATTATGAAACTCTAAGAAAGGAAATAGCAGAGAATATTAACAAATAGAAGAACATATCATGGCTAGGAAGAATCAACATTGTTAAAACGTCTATACTTCTGAAAGTGATCTACAGATTCAATGCCATCCCTATTAAAATATCAACATTGTACTTTCAAGACTTGGAAAAAATGATTCTGCATTTTATATTGAACCAGAAAAAAACCCATATAGCTAAGGCAGTTTTTAGTAATAAAAACAAAGCCAGGGGCATCAGCATACTAGATTTTAGGCTATACTACAAAGTCATAGTGGTCAAGACAGCATGGTACTAGCACAAAAATAGAGACATAGACATTTGGAATCAAATAGAAAACCAGGAAATGAAACTAACATCTTACAACCACCTAATCTTTGATAAATCAAACAAGAACATACCTTGGGGGGAAGGTATTCCCCTATTCAATGAATGATGCTGGGAGAACTGGATATCCACATGTAAAAGACTGAAACTGGGCTCGGCGCCTATAGCTGAACCAGCTAAGGCGCCAGCCACGTACACCTAAGGTGGCGGGTTCAAATCCCCAGCCCGGACCCGCCAAAAACAACAACAATGACGGCTGCAACCAAAAAATAGCCGGGCGTTGTGGCAGGCGCCTGTGGTCCCAGCTACTTGGGAGGCGGAGGCAAGAGACTCGCTTGAGCCCAGGAGTTGGAGGTTGCTGTGAGCTGTAATGCCACGGCACTCTACCCAGGGGGACAGCTTGAGGCTCTGTCTCAAAAAAAAAAAAAAAAAAAAAGACTGAAACTGGACCCACACTTCTCTCAACTCACAAAAATTTGATTAATTTGATTCAAGATGGATAAAGGACTTAAATTTAAGGCATGAAACAATAAAAATCCTCAAAGCATAGGAAAAACACTGGAAGATATAGGCCTGGGGAAAGACTTCATGAAGAAGACTGCCGTGGCAATCGCAACAACAAAAGTAAACAAATGGAACTTAATTAAACCGAAGAGCTTCTGTACCACTAAGGAGACAACAACCAAAGCAAATAGACAACCTACACAATGGGAAAGGATATTTGCATATTTTGAATTAGACAAAAGCTTGATAACTAGGATCTATAGAGAACTCAAATTAATCCACATGAAAAAAGCCAACAATCCCACACATCAATGGGCAAGAGACATGAACAGAACCTTCTCTAAAGAAGACAGACGAATGGCTAACAAACATATGAAAAAGTGCTCATCAACCCTAATTATTAGAGAAATGCAAATCAAAACCACCCTGAGATACCATCTAACTCCAGTGAGAATGGCCCACATCACAAAATCTCAAAACTGCAGATGCTGGTGTGATGTGGAGAGAAGGGAACACTTTTACACTGCTGGTGGGACTGCAAACTAATACAACTTTTTTGGAAGGAAGTATGGAGAAACCTCAAAGAACTCAAGCTAGACCTCGCATTTGATCCTGCATCCCATTACTGGCCATCTACCCACAAGGAAAAAAATCCTTTTATCCTTATGGACACTTGCACTAGACTGTTTATTGCAGCTCAATTTACAATCACCAAAATGTGGACACAGCCTAAAGGCCCACGAATCCAGGAATGGATTACCAAGCTGTGGTATAGGTACACCATGGAATACTATTCAGCCATTAAAAAAATGGAGACTTTACAGCCTTTGTATTAACCTGGATGGAAGTGGAAGTTGTTATTTCTCCTTTATCATTTCTGATTGATGATATTAGAGATTTACTTTTTTGTTTGTGTTTAGATTAGCCAAAGGTTAATGAATTTTATTGATCTTTTCAAAAACCAACTTTTTGTTTCATTGGTCTTCTGAATGATTCTTTTGTTCTCAATTTCATTTAATTCTGCCCTAATTTTGGTTATTTCTTTTCTTCTGCTGGGATTGGGATTGTAATGTTCTTCCTTTTCCAGTTGCTTGAGATGTCCCATTAGTTGTTGACTTCCTTTCTTTCTGTTTTCTTAAGGAAGGCTTCCAATGCTATAAATTTCCCTCTTAGGACAGCCTTTGCAGTATCCCATTTGTTGTAGGGTCAAGTTTAAGTCCAATATTTCTTTGTTTAGTTTTTTCTTGGAGGATCTATCCAAAACTGCCAAAGGGGTATTAAAATCTCCAACTATTATAGTGCTGGAAGATATCAAATTGTTCATGTCTGTTAGGGTTTCCTTTATAAATTGAGGAGCATTCTGGTATGGTGCATAAATGTTAATAATTGAAATCTCTTCATGTTGAGTGTTCTCCTTGACAAATATGAAGTGACCATCCTTATCTTTCTTTTCTTTTGTTGGTTTAAAGCCTATTGTATCTGTGAATAAAATCGCAACACCTGCTTTTTTCTGATTACCATTTGCCTGAATTATAGATGTCCATCCCTTCACCTTGAGTCTGTTTTTATCCTTTAAGGTAAGGTGAGACTCTTGTATGCAAGAGATATCTAGTCTGAGTTTATGTATCCAGTCAGCCAATCTATGACTCTTTAGAACACAATTTAAGCTATTCACATTAATCAAGAGAATTAATAGGCTCGGTGCCTGTGGCTCAAGCGGCTAAGGCGCCAGCCACATACACCTAAGGTGGCGGGTTCGAATCCCCAGCTCGGGCCCGCCAAACAACAATGATGGCTGCAACCAAAAAATGGCCAGGCGTTGTGGCGGGCGCCTGTAGTCCCAGCTACTTGGGAGGCGGAGGCAGGAGACTTGCTTGAGCCCAGGAGTTGGAGGTTGCTGTGAGCATGATGCCATGGCACTCTACCCAGGGGGATAGCTTGAGGCTCCGTCTCCAAAAAAAAAAGAGAATTAATAAGCATGATAGTGTTTTGGGTGTCATGTTTTTCAAATGTCTAGTGTATGTTTTTAGTCCTTTCCCTACTGTGGAAGTTAGGTTTTGTTCAAAAGTTTCTGGGGGAGTTTACTTTGGCCATGTACCATTCTGCTGATCATTATAGAGGATGGGACTAAGAATTTCCTGGAGTGCCGGTTTAGTTATGGCAAATTTCTTTAACATGTGTATGTCAGTAAGTATTTTATTTCTCCGTTATAGATGAAACTTACTTTAGGTGGATATAGGATCTTGGGCTAGAAATTATTTTGTTTTAGGAGATTAAAGGTCAATGGTTAATCTCTTCTGGCTTGGAAAGTTTTGGCTTAGAGGTCTGCAGTCATTCTGATATTTCTCCCTTTGTAATGCTTTTCTTACATCCGGCTGCTTGCAGAATTTTCTCCTTCATCTTAACTTTGGCAAAGTTAATTACAATGTGTCCAGGAGATACTTTATTTGGATTGAGTTTTGCTGGGGTTCTGAAACTGTCTGCTATCTTAATTTCAGTATCTCTTGCAATGCTTGGGAAATTCTTCTCCATAATCTCTTGGAGTAGAGCATCTGTGCCTTTGGGATCATCCTCTTCTCCTTCAGGAATTCCTATAAGATGAATGTTTGATCTTTTGGAGTGGTCCCATAGCTCTCTCAGGGAAAGATCAGTTTTTGCTTTCCATCTTTCTGCCTCTTTCAGCATTTGGGCACATTCAAAAGCTTTGTCTTTGATTTCAGAGATCCTTTCTTCTGCCTGCTCCACTCTATTACTGAGGGATTCTATATTTTGGAGCTCCTCAAATAACTTTTTCATTTCTTTGAGCTCTGCTATCTGCTTTCTCATTATATCCATATCCTTGGTGAATTTGTTTTTGAATTCATTTATTTGAGACTTTTGCACAACTTTTTGGGTTTTAATATGTATCTTTTCCTCCAATTTATTCATCTTATTTGCCATCCATATTCTGAATTCTGTTTCTGACTTTTGGCCATTTGTTTATGAGTAGCATCTTCTGACGTATCCCTTTTGTCATTCTTTAGGGGGTTGATTTACTCTGATTATTCATGTTGCCAGAGTTCTTCCATTGGTTCCACCCCATGATTATTTTCTGCTGTTTGGTTATTAAAACTGGTAGGGTGAGATTGAATTGAGGGTCTCAGGTAGTAGAGTTAATTAACCCTTTACCAAAGTGCTAGGCCTTGTAATTGTGGCTTATCTCCTACAGCCTTACAAAGTCCCCTTTCAGAATTTTGGCTGGAGACTGAGGACCTGCTTGGTGAGATAGTGCAAGCTAGCTCTGTTTTGAAATAAGCCAACCTCTACCCTATCATAAACCATGGTATTGGTTTAAATCTCAGTTGATGAGAGATATAGACAGCTGCAGCACCCCACCACCACTTTTCAGGTCTTTTCTACTATAGAACTTCCGCATGTCAACCTCAGAGTCTCCCTAGGTGGACAGCCCCAGACATGAGTTCTAATCAGATTGTCTCAGGCAGTACAAACCCTGCTCAACAGAGAGAGATCCAAGAGTCTCCAATGGTAGATGGAAATCCACAATCAGTTGTGTCCCACAAACCCAAGGGGATGACACCCAGTCCCCTCTGGTGAGCCACCAATTGCCACCAAAGTCCCAACTGGGTATCAGCACCCCTGCCCCCAGGTACAGTCAAAGCCAGGGGTCTGGCCCCCTGCCTGCTGGGCTCAGTCCACACAGGGCATCCGTGCCTCTGCTTACAGGCTCAGTTTGAGCCAGGGGACTATGCCCCTGCCTGCTGGGCTCAGTCAACACTGGAGGTCTGCACCTCTGCTCATAGGCACTGTCAGACCTGGGGTTCACTCCCCCATCCATGGACATAGTCAGGACTGGGGTTCTGTGCCCTCTCCAGCCAGACACAACTAGAACCAGGGGTCAACACCACCATTGACTGGGCATAGTCATAACCAGGGGACTGCTCCTCCTCCCCCCATGTGTACCTTTTTTCCTATACCCGCCTTCTTCCCCACAAGTCACAGATTCTGTACTGATGTTCAAGGGTCCACACTATGCCCCTATCTCTCAGGAAAAAGCCAAACACTCTGGGCTCTGCAGGGGGCAGAACTTCAGATGGCCATGCAAGAGGGGAAGGGTGGACTGGGAGTTCAGAATTGTGGGGAAAATATTTGTTCAATTTTATGCTGGGCAGGGTAGTGTCTAGGTTCACAAGTGAACCTTCCTGGAGAAGGAGACCTGGTGTTAAGCGGCTCTCTGCAGTGAGGTAAAATGAGAGGTCTTTTGTCCCTTGCTCACTTTCAGAGAGCCCTCAGTGAGCCTCTAGCTTAGGGGAGGGGTCTCCCATCCTCTAGACCAACAGTTCTCAACCTGTGGGTCATGACCCACAGGAACTGTATTAAAGGACTGCAGCATTAGGAAGGTTGAGAACCACTGCTCTAGATGATAGGCTTTGTACCTGTAATTTGTTTTCTCGAATCCTTTACCTTGAAGTCACAGCTTGCCAAGCTTCTTTCTTAGCTCAACTCCCCACCTTTGGCTTCATAGAATCCAATTCTGTCCAGTTTTTCTCACTCTGGTCAGGAGCCTGTGCTGGGTGTTGCTTCTAGTCGGCTATCTTACCTGGCGCCCCCCACCCCTGCATATTTCCTTTATCCTCCATTTTCTTAGCCTTTGAGTTTCCATAGGTGTGTTTTCTTCTCTATTATTTCTAGGCTAACTCTTGGTGACCTCAAACACTGTCTGTTTTCTTGCCCTCAATATGTCATAGACTCTCAAATTTGAATCTTCATTCCAGATCTCCCTTTTGAACTCCAGCCCTGTATTTCCAATAACTTTATTCAGTTTTGTATCTGAGTTCTAATAAACATCACAATATTTCAAGACTGGGTTCCTTATACCAGCTACCTGCAAATTTCCCTACCTGATTGTGTTGATAAAAACTGTAAATTTTCAGACTCTAGATTATCACACCTTTTTATCTATTGCTAACAATGTAGCCATTGTCCTGTGTTTTCAAACATTAGCAGGACATTCTTTCTCTGCTAACAATTTTCTAGAAACCTCTCTTTTGCTTAGAATCCTCACAGTGGTCTACAAAGCCCTGAAAAATCTATTCTACTATTTTGTTTCCTCTTGGATCTCATATTCTACCTCTCTCTCTCTCTTTTTATTAAATGATACCTGTGCACATTAATGCAATCATGGGGTACAGTGTAGTGTTTTCATATACAATTTGAAATATTTTCATCAAACTGGTTAACTTAGCCTTCATGTAATTTTCTTAGTTATTGTGTTAAGACGTTTATATTCTACTTTTAGAAAGATTCACTTGTACCCTTGTAAGATAAACCATAGAGGTGATCCCTTCAATCACCCTCCCTCTACTCATCCACCCCCCACATATTGTTAGGCTATAATTAGCTGTAATATTTCTTGTCTATTTGAAGACAACAAGATAATCATAGAAAATATATAAGAAAGAGAGAGAAATCACATTACAATAAAGATATTTCTCTCTCTTACATGTTTTCTATGACTGCCTTGTTGTCTTCAAATAAACAAGAAATATTATAGCTAAGACCGTGGTCTGAAGAATCAATCCCTTTACCCAGAGCATCCTTTCTCCAGAAGTTTTTACAGCCAATTCTTTTCCTTTCTTCAATTCCCTGTTCAAATGTCACCTGGTTGGGAGGTCTGACCTTTCAAAAGTATAATTTCCTAAAACTCCTGAACCATTATCTCTTGAAGATTTTATATTTTGTTTTTGTTCCATACCATTTTAATTTTTAAAACAATGTATAGGCTCGGCGCCTATAGCTCAACCGGCTAAGGCGCCAGCCACGTACACCTAAGGTGGCGGGTTCGATTCCCCAGCCCGGACCCGCCAAACAACAATGACGGCTGCAACCAAAAAAATAGCCGGGCGTTGTGGCAGGCGCCTGTGGTCCCAGCTACTTGGGAGGCGGAGGCAGGAGACTTGCTTGAGCCCAGGAGTTGGAGGTTGCTGTGAGCTGTAATGCCACGGCACTCTACCCAGGAGGACAGCTTGAGGCTCTGTCTCAAAAAAAAAAAAAACAATGTATAGCTCAGTTAATGTCTGTCTTCCCTGGGTAGAATGTCAAATCCTAATGATTAGGAACTTTGTGTTGCATTCTTTGAAGTTGCCCAAGTACCTTCACCAATCTCTAGCACATAGTATAGGGAATCCACATATAGTGTTGAATAAAACAGTCCACTTAAGTTAGTGCTAAATTGGGTTTTTTCAAATTTGAAAAATTACATAGTATGTTTTCCATTTTATATTAAGTAGAAAGAAATGGACATAAAAATTAGAGAGAAAATTGAATTGGAGGAAAATAGGAGGGAAAACTGAACTGCAGAAAATTGAGGCAATTGGAAGACAAGCAAGGACAATTATGAAAGAAACTAGAATGTTAATAAAATCAACAAGAGGTGGGGAAATGGGGGAGCAGAAAGAGGGAAGGAGAGACATGGGTGAGGGGGCTCACAGTGTTTGGCACACCTCTTGGGGGAGGAACACATTTATAACAGGGACTTTGCTTGACAATGCAATTAGTGTAACCTGGATCTTTGTACCCTCAATGAATTCCCAACAATAAAAAATATATATGATATATGGAAATTAAAGAGGCATCGTGGCAAGAATTCAATGGATTTCTGTAGGTGTTGGTAAAACCAGCAGGTGACAGGACAAAAAAGTGTAATCTTGAAATATGTTATCATAGCAGCCTTCATGTCCTCATTCCTCAGGTTATAGATAATAAGTTTCAGGGTTAGGATAGCTGCCATATTATAGATATTGAATATAGATACCAGCAGGTCAAAACCAGAAGGAACTGGATCTGTGAAGAGAAGATATGGACATATGAGAGTGAAATGGAGATAAAGCAGACCAAGCTCAATGAGGGGGCAATGGCAACTGATCCAACTTCAACCAAGTGCTCATCTGAGCAACAGGAGTCTAAGTGACAGAGAAATATCACAGTCCCAACATGATCCTTTTATGTTCCGGACTTTACTGGGGTCTCACAATGTCCTACCTGAATCCCACGGCTCACACAGAGAGACGTTTGTCTTTGGAAGGGGCAGAGTTCTTGTGGGATGACACAAGAGGGTGCCCTCCTATTCTGCCATCTTCTTGGGAATTTATATTATTCATCAAGAATGTGACAGAACTTTCTTTTTATCTTAAACATCAGCGAGCCATATTTTCAAGTTGGAAACTAAATTATATGAGGCCATAGGGGAAAAGAAAAGTAGATGATAATGTACAGTTCTATAATTGAAGCCAAGAGACTGAACTCCCTGGAGGAATTGCAAAATTAAATCATAGATGACTTAGCAAAATTGCATAGGTTTTCTCTGCAAATTTAAATGTTTTCAGCTATTCTGTAAACAGTGTGTCTTGTTGAAGACATCTGGAAGGTAAGCACATTCTGAAGTATGTAAGCCATTCTGGAATTCAATCCAATGGATTGAACTACACCTTATTCAAAGACTATATGATAGAAATTCTGTTATTTTTTTTTTTTATTGTTGGGGATTCATTGAGGGTACAAGAAACCAGGTTACACTGATTGCATTTGTTAGGTAAAGTCCCTTTTACAATCGTGTCTTGCCCCCAAAAGGTGTGGCACACACCAAGACCCCACCCCCCCCCTTCTTCTCTCGCTCTGCTCTTCCTTTCCTCCACCACTCCCTCCTTCTTTGTCTTTCTGGTCTCGAAATTCTGTTACCTTAAAGCCCTCTAAATAGAGAGATGATTTTTCATATTCATCTGCAATTATTCCTTTATATTCTGTAAATTTTGAGTAATGTGTCTCTTATATCTGTCACAGGAATTTTCTAAGATTAAATAAAATAATACCTATGAATGTGCTGAGTGTAATGTATTATTTACATTTATATAAAATATCAGAAGTTAATATTCATTGGACAGTTCTTCAGTAGATTCAGTCTATTTGTTCATGCTTTTAATCATTGTGAACTAAACCTCTCTGTAAACCTCCCTTACAGCATATAGCTTAGAAATCAGGAACCAACAATCTAATAAGAAAAATAGAATATTTTCAAAAATATGTTTTAGTGAATGTAAGTGGAGATTATTTTAATATTATTTTTAAAAGCGCCACATGATGTATATAATGATGGTAGCAGTCATCTGGTAAACGCATACTGGTACAAGTACTTTGATGAGGAATTTTTTTTTTTTTTTTTTTTTTTTT
>NW_003852492.1:3289979-3291893 GCF_000181295.1 Otolemur garnettii | reverse complement strand
AAAAAAAAAAGAAAATCCCAGAGGTATTATTTAACTTGCCCTGGTGACAAAAGAGTTGGTGATAGAGCAAGAATATAAAGCCAAGTTTATTTGACCTGAAGATTCCTGATATTCGTTATGCATACAGAACAGAGTTAGTAGCCACACCTCTTCTCTAAGTCTAATATATTCATATTGTTATCTGTAGAATGAAGAAAGAGGCACAGAGAAAGATGCATATGTGTTGGAACTAGAAGACATAGTAAACAAAAGATTGTGGAAAATCCATCCCCAAATCTCCTATTAATCTCCCCACCTCACAGCATTACACATTTTAGTCAACTTCCCAGGGTTTTGCACAAACACTTAACAATGTTCACGTCTTCTTTACATGGAGTTTTCTTATGTACAATACAGTCCAAGCCACTCGGGGAAGTAAGAGAAACCTTCTGAGAATAGGCCTAAGCTCACATTTATACAGCACAGAGATCAGAGATCTATAAGAAAGAGAGCTCTGTAGAAATACACAGGGTTTTTTAATGGAGAAAAGAGGACAAGCGATTTGAAATAAAAATTTGAACAATTCTCTGTAATTCCCTACAAACAAGATCAACAAGGAAATCAAAGCCTGGGAAGTTGAGCCTCAACTTTAAATGCCTTTGAAGAGAAGAGTGATAAAATTCAACAGTGCTTTGGAAAAGTCCAAAAGTATGGTAATATATTGTATACTGAAGACTATAAATTAATTTTGTGCATAATTTCAGAAGATGCAGATGCAAAGAAGGTTTTTTCCAGAAGTACGTATGAGCCTTTGAAAAGGTATTAGTGGTCTTTTTTGTTATTAAATCAAAGTATTTTATGTCTCTATCTGTAGGCAGGAGTGTATTTGAGGAATAAGTTCTAAGTGTCAGCAAAAAGAGTTTTTTGCATGCAATTTTTATCCATCACATAGTATCTAGGTATCGCATCCTTGCTTGGAGGTGGGACATGATCCGTCCATAGGAAGAATTCAGCAGCCCTAGGGCAAACACTTGTGCTTGGTGCGGTGTTCCCAGTTAACATGTATCCACTGCTTCTTGCCCCCTGTTCCTCTCCCTTATTTCATATTCTTCTGTTTCTCTACAGCACCAACATTTCTTCTTTAATAAGAGTTGTCCTTTAGTATTCCAGTGTGAACTGTCTTTACTCAGTCAACACCACTCCTTTCCTCTCTTATTCCCACTCCTCTCTCCAATTTCCCTCTTAAGAATATCTTTGTAATAATCCTTTTATCTTATACATATCATTGTTAAAAACATGAATTGTTTAGATTAAAGGTGTGCAGGGTTATTTTGAGATATTTGAGACAAAAGGGCTAATAATTCCATACTGTAAGGGACTTGAAAAAAATTATGATATCAATAAGCTTGTGATTATCACAAACTTTATAAGCAACAAAATAATTTGTGTTATGTTCTAAACAATGCAAATTATTTAATTATTTAAATTAGTATAGACTTAAAAGTGTCTATACTACTAATGTGTATTCTTCTTAGTATCATTTGAGTGACTTTCACTGAGACATTGGTCACTCAGGGTCAATGTGGAAGTAACTGAGTGTTCAGAACTAAGTGTCTTGACAACCATGAAACACTGAATCAGTCTCCTGTGACAGGGCAGTAAAAGAAAAGACAATTTGTAGGACTGGCTTTGGCAAAAATGAGGTAATATAATATAACATAATATAAATATATTCTATGCATATCTACCTTAAGAAGATATAAAACATGGAAAAATTTGGGGAACATTCAGGCTGAATGTTGCCATCTACTGCAGTATATGATACTGTATCTCTCAACTAGAAACTAACAACTCAAAACTGTTTCTCAATTCAAATTTATCAAGATCTCACTAACTGGGATTAACAGAGAACAGCAAGTCTTTTTTTTTTTTTTT
>NW_003852492.1:3271497-3289786 GCF_000181295.1 Otolemur garnettii | reverse complement strand
GGCTGGGGATTCGGACCCGCCACCTTAGGTGTATGTGGCTGGCGCCTTAGCCACTTGAGCCACAGGCGCCAAGCCGAGAACAGCAAGTCTTAATCAGTTCTACTGTCCCACACTGCTATTCTTCAGACAGCTATTATTATGGACTAAAGTAAAAAAATAATCTTACACATACGGACAGAATGCAAAGCAGTGTACATTTTAAATACGCTGCAGTTTGCTGTTAATATAGGAGGCATGAAAAGCAAATCTTCGATGGAAAATTAAACGTAATTAGAATTAGGTCTTATCATTAGTTAATAATAGGGACAAGGACAGTGCAGTAATAAATGGCTATAGCATTCCCCTAAGCAGTTTCTCTTAAAGGGTGATTTAATTTTTTTTTTCATAAAGCTACTGTAAAGAAATTTGACATGGAGTTTTGGTGATTGCAGTATGCCAGCAGCATTTCAGTTCTGTTGATAATCCCAGCTGGGTATGTAGGATTGCGGGTCAACAGTGGTTAGACAAAAAGATAAACAAAAAGATAAATGCAGGGTAAAAAGGGTACATGTTTTATTTTAATGCATGCGTTCATCTCCACTTTTCTAGACAGAATTTTTTCTAGCATCTTAATGTGATGTGGTGAGTTTCATGGAAGATAGAATGGCAATGTCATGAAATCCCCAACAATTAAGAGTTTTCACGACCCTCGCAATTAGATAGGGATAATCTACACTACATATTTGAATTGAACCGACTTGTGGCTTGAACTGAAGTATATGACTCTTAAGAAAACTCCCCAAATTTTCCTACGACTTGTACCGTATCTTTTAGCTATATACTTTGCATTTAAAATGCATATCACACTAAAAAGAAACTTGAAATCCTTAATCTACTGGTGATAAATTTGATGCCTAAAGAAATAATGCTGGCATGTTTACATCATTTAAAAGGTGTTTTGACCAAGGCAGGAAATCCTTGATATTTTCATGAAAAACTCGTGGCCATTTCTCACACATTGCATTCTCCACAGAGACCGTTTTCGTCATGCTGTGGGGGAATCAGACCCGGGGCTCAGACTTCGTCCTGATGGGAATCTTCACTCACAGCCCCACCCACACCTTCCTCTTCGCTCTGGTGCTGGGCATCTTCACAGTAGCTGTCCTGGGCAACACTGCCATGGTGCTCCTTATCTACCTGGACACCCAGCTCCACACGCCCATGTACTTCCTGCTCAGCCAACTCTCCCTCATGGACCTCACGCTCATCTGTACCACTGTGCCCAAGATGGCCTTCAACTACCTATCTGGAAGGAAATCCATCTCTCTGGCAGGTTGTGGGGCCCAAATCTTCTTCTATGTTTCCCTGCTTGGAGCTGAGTGCTTCCTGCTGGCCACCATGGCCTACGATCGCTATGTTGCCATCTGCCAGCCTCTGAGATACCCTGTTCTCATGAGCCAAAAAATCTGTGGTCTCATGACGGCTTCTTCTTGGATTCTTGGCTCGCTCGATGGCATAATCGAAGTTGCAGTTGCACTGTCCTTCTCATATTGTGGGGCCAGGGAAATACCCCATTTCTTCTGTGATGTGCCAGCCCTTCTTACCCTCTCATGCACCGATACCGTGATGTTTGAAAGGATGATATTTATCTGCTGTGTAATTATGCTGCTTTTCCCTGTGGCAATCATCGTGGCTTCTTACGCTCGCGTCATTCTGGCGGTCGTCCGCATGGGATCTGGGGAGGGTCGCCGCAAAGCTTTCGCCACCTGTTCCTCCCACCTCATGGTGGTGGGACTGTACTACGGGGCGGCCATGTTCATCTACATGCGCCCCGCTTCTCATCGTTCCCCCACCCAGGACAAGATGGTGTCAGCCTTCTACACCATCCTCACCCCCATGCTGAACCCCCTCATCTACAGCGTGCGCAACAAGGAAGTGGCCAGAGCGTTCATGAAGGTAACAGGCAAGGTAAAGTCTAGGGAGCAAATCGCTTAGTTATTCGCTTCTTACTTACCTACGTGGCTTTATACTGGACCAACACAGTCCAGCCCCCAGTATTTACCCCTTTCTGTAGATTTACAGGCAATCACATAAGATTAAGAAACTGAAAAACAACAACAAACAAACCCTGTTTTCTTGTTTGTTCAAATATTTCATATTTTTTGTTGTGGTTAGTTTAGTTTACTTATAGTACGGCTCTATATTTGTGCAACAAAAAAATTCACAACTTCCTACTTTGTCTTTTTAATACCATTTAACAAATCAGAGACATCTGCCCATGAATTACCTTGTGTTTGACGGCACATATTAAACCTCGTCCCTTTTAAGATACATTAGACTCAACCTTGACAAAGACTGCTACTGATCCAACATCATACTTTAGACTTATAATTTTGTTAAAATGAATTATTTCATATTGTTGTCGTGATATTGATAGGAGATTAAATTCAATTATGGAGATCTTTAATTTTTAATGAGGAAAAGCTACTATATCCTTATATGAATATTAAATTACTCAGTTAAAACCTTGTTGCACCATCCGCACTGTGTTAGCTTTCTTTTTACACATAATAGTGTCACAAAGTTAGAACCAGAAATTGTAACTATTTATTTGTCACAATTCATAAGGTTCAGAAGTCCCCAATAACTGCAGCTTTTCACACTCCCACCTACCATGTGTGAAATTTCCAGTGTTCCACATCCTCATGTACATTTGGTGTCATCAGCCATTAAATGATGTGTTGAGATGTGTTGGTATTTTATCATAGTTTTAATTTGCATTTCCCTGATAACTAATTATGATGCTGAGCTCTTTATCATGAGCTTATCGACTATTTGTTTATATTCTTTTTAAAAATGTTCAAAGTTGTTTGGCTCATTTAAAGTAGGTTAATGTTTTAGTGTTAATTTTTGGAAGTATTTATTCTGAAAATAGCTATTAGTCACATCTATTGTGCAAATACATATTTTCTTCCAATCAATGGGCTGGCTATTTATTTTCTCAAATATGTTGTATGATGAGCAGGAGCTTTCATTTCACGGAACTCAAATTTCAAATTTATTAGTAGGACAGTTTAGTAGCTTTCCCTCGAGCTGTTACCTACTTGCTCACTTACCACAGGACACGGCAGTTTTACTCCCAGGTATTACCCAAGGGAAATGAAAACGTGTCCATACAAAAGCCTGCGTCTGAGGATTCCTACCAGTTTACATCGCAAGAGCCCCAAACTTGAAATCCCACATGTCCATCAAGAGTTGACTAGAACAAGTAGTGATACAGCTGCACAAAGAACTAGCAACAAAGACAGCGATTATCAAGAGTATTTCCTCCTTTTTTTGTTATGAACATGTGTATGTCTTTATTTTCTTTCCTCTCTTATTCCTTTATCATGTAACATAAGACATATTGATTTTATGGTATACTATTAAGTATTGTTAATTTTACAGCAAAGTGGTAACTTATGGGATATCAAAAAGAAGAGTAAACATCACTCATGGATTTTACTTCCTCTGTAGGGAAGGATGTTTGTGTGTTTGGTTATTTGGTTAAGTTGGGTAGAATTATGACTTTCTTATTATCTTTATTTGGAGGTATGGTTTACTGGGAGATGTGTATAGGTGACAAGTTAACAAGGGGCGAAGTGTGACAGTTAAATTTTATGTGTCAACTTGACTGGGCCATGGGGTGCCCAGATTAAACATTATTTCCGGGTGTGACTGTTAGCATGTTTCTGTATGAGATAAACAACATAACTGGTGGACTTGGGAAATTTCCTTCCCCAATGTGGGTGGGCATCATATCATCTGTTGAGTCCTAGATAATATAAAATGGGAAGGAAGGAGGTATTTCTCTCCATTTTTCTACCTTATTCCTTGAGCTGGGACGTCTCATCTCATCTCCTGCCCTCAGACTAGGATTTACATCATTTGCTCCGCTGATTATCAGATCTTCAGATTCAGACTGAATCACATACCCATTGGATTTCCTGGGTCTCCAAAAGGTATATGGCTGATCATAGCACTTCTCAGCCTCCCTAATTCTATGGGATTATTCCTCATAATAAACCAATCTCTCTCTGTCTCTCTCTCTCTCTATAAATATATATAATATATATACACATATATACATATATGCATATTTACACATAGTGTGTATATATGTGTAAATACATGTTGTATATGTACATATATAATAAATAAATTTATGAGTATAATGTATATGTACCTTTTTCATTCTGTTTTTCTGGACAATGTGGACACACATGTGGATTAACCGTTTCTGTTAAATTGGAGGAAAATATGTCTATTTTTCAAATATTATTTTCCTCCTCCTCCTCTCTTCTGGATACTTCACTTACCTGTGTGTTGGGCCACCTGATCTGATGCTCTGTTTAGTTTTCTTTTGGCCTTTTTTTTTCTCTCCATACTTCATTTTAGATAGCTCCTATTGCTACATCTTCAAATTCACTTATCTTTTCTTGTACAGCATTTAATCTGCTGTTAATCCTGGCAGTGTATTTTTAAGTTGAGATATTGTATTTTTCATTGCTAGAAGTTTAGTTTGGATGTTTTTTAGATGTCTCATTTTTCTCCAGACTATACTCATGCTTTCCTATTCTTTCTTGCATATATGAGGTGCATTTATAGTCACTGTTGTGATGTCCTTATTCAAAAGTTCTAATGTCCGTGCCATATATGTCTACACATCTGTATACCGATTTTTTTCTGATTCTGGGTCATATGTTCCTGCTCATTTACGTATCGTATCGTTAATGTTTGATTGCATGCCAAACATTGTACATTGTTATTGCATGCTGGATTTTTTTTTTAAGTTCCTTTAGATAGTTTTGGGCTTTGTTTAGAATACAATTAAATTACTTGGAATCAATTCAATTCTTTTGAAGCTTGCCTTTAAGCTTTCACAGGGCAGTTCTAAGACAGATGTTCATTAAGAGCTAATTTGGCCCATCTAAAGCAATATTGTTTTGAGAACTATATTCCACACCCCACATAGTAGGAGATCTTCCCAGTCTGGCTAGTGAGAACACTACTTTTTGGCCCTCTGTGAACTCCTGAGACTCTTCTGCCTGCATGGCTCTGTTCTTCCTGAAGCCTGAGTAGTCTCCTCACACATTCACATATCAGTGCTCAGCCAGAGAGTTGAGGGACCTCTCTGCAGACCTCTGGAGCCCTCACCCTCTGCAGTTCCTCCTCTTTGATATTTTGCCTCATAAGTTCTCATCACTTTGCCTTCCTAGAACTCTCAACTATGTCTCCCTACTCCATGGAACGGTTTGGCTCTGTCTTGGTTCCTCTTTTCTGTGGCCAGTCTGGAAAGTCTCATGCTAATGGGTATTTTCAGGGCTCATCCCATTTGTTGTCTTTCTCTCAGGCATCACTGTCCTGCATCGTCTGTTTTCCTGATTTCCAGAGTTTAACACTTTTGGTTCACACCTTTTGTCCAGCTTTTAGTTGGGAAAGGAGGAAGGTTAAGTCCAGTCTCTGTCATATCATCATGGTTGAAAATGGACTTCTGTTTTAGTGAACACTTGTCATCTTGTTTAAGTAGTCTCCTTTAATTTAATATCTTTTTATTAGAATTCTGTTAAATATTAGAGGGCAAAGTTTTCCTTTTGCATTTATAAAATCATATGGGTTTCCTTCTTAATTTACAAATGTAATAGATTTGTGTTGATAGGATTCTATTGTTGAATAACTTTGGCATTTCTAGAGGGAACACTTGTTTATTAAATATTATTTTATATTATTAAAAAATGATTGATGTAATGGCAAGTTCCAGGATAACAGTTGTTTCAGCTTTAGAGCAGCCTGTCTAGATTAGTAATACACTAAGGAATTCATCACAAGGATTTATCTGCTTGTGGCATTAAAAAGAAACTGATTTTTTTTTTCTATAGGCTAAATGCAATGGCTCAGTCTGTAATCCCAACACTTTGAGAGGCTGAGGTTGGAGGATGGCTTGAGATCAGCCTGGGCAACCTAGCAAGACCCTGTCTCTAAGAAAAACCTAAAAAATAGCTGAGTATGGTGGTGTACACCTATGGTCCTAGCTACTTGAGAGGTTGAAGCAGAAGGATCACTTGAGCCCAAAAGTTCAAGATTGCAGTGAACTATGATTGCACAACTTTGCTCTGTCTGGGTGATAGTGGACAGTGAGATTCTTTTAAAAAAAGAATTTTTTTCTCTAAAAAAGCTATTAAAAATTCTTATGGGCTTTCAAAATTCGGAGGATTCCTTCTATACTTAGAAGCATTTTTAGGCTTTCTCTTTGTATATTATACTGACTAAAGTTATTCCATGGTGCACTGATGCCCTTTGCATTTCTTTCCAGTGTCTCTTCTCTGTGTACCTCAATCTGGGTATCCTGCATTGCTGTGTCTTCAAGTTCATTAATATTTTCTTCTTCAGGGTCTAACCCACCAGTAACCTCATTCAGTGAATTTTCATGTCAGACATTGTAGTTTTAATTCCAGAGGTTCAATTTGGGTATTTAAAAAAATATTATCCGTGTCTCTGCCAATGGGTTCAGTCTTTCCTCTATTTCAGTATACAGAATACTATTACAATTATAGTTTCAATATCCCTGTTCATCTGTAATCTGTTATTGATGCTTACTTTTCATGTTTTTTTTTATTATGAGTCATATTTTCCTACTTTTTATATGCCTAATAATTTTTAATTAGATGCAAGACACTGTGAATTTTATCTTGTTAGATGAAGCATCTTCAGGTGAGAGCAGAAGAGGAAGCATCTTAGTAACTACCACTCTGGCTAGAAAAGCAGGCATGAGTCTCCCTCTTACAGATGCTTCAAGGAGAGTAAGAAGCCATTCTCTTCTGGAGCAGTGGCCTCCAGCTCTCCCTCTGGACAGAGACACACGCCTGTGTCTTGTGCTTAGCTGAGGGTCTGTGGCTCAGGGCAGAAGCAGTGATGGTGACCAGAAAAAAGGAGTGGTATGGGAGAGATACAACCCAGCCCCAGGACACAGTGGAGCTCTGTGGGGGTGGGGAGGGGCGGAACATACATCATAAAATGAACAGAAAACAGCTTTAGCAAACAGAGCAGAACTCACTGGAAAGGAGGAGAAGAGCTGCTTGCCAAGAAGATTGTTGGTGTTTCTAAAAGCTGTAGGGATCATTCTCGAACCACTCAGAAACTCTGATAAGATTGGGGGAAAACTGAAATTTTACTGTCTTTGCTAGACAGTGGTCTCCATCACTGCCTTTGCTAGAGTCAGCTCAAGACAGAAGCTATGCACTTTTATTAAAATGCCACTGTCAACCATATTCTTTGATATTAACTCTCTCAGGTTAGTGAGCTTAGTGAATACCGGTAAATACCTGATAAAAATAAAATC
Organism: Otolemur garnettii; assembly: GCF_000181295.1. NCBI lineage: Eukaryota > Metazoa > Chordata > Mammalia > Primates > Galagidae > Otolemur > Otolemur garnettii. The sequence goes on along the minus strand of NW_003852492.1, from coordinate 3,282,429 downwards.
CCCAAATTTTAATATGTGTGGAAAGAAGTAACCAAGGCTTGAGAAATATAGCTTGGGAATATCATTATGCTAGGTAACTTACTACCTATGCCTGAAAATTCTTTGGAGACACAAAATTCACCTATTGTTATCTTATTCATTTACTTATTTTTCATTGATATTAAAGAAATTGTTATATATAATGCCTAAATGTTACACGTGACAGCAATATTAGCATTAATGTTTGTCCATGTGGATGAGATATCCGTGGGGCATTTTAATTTCTACGTTAGTATTTGTAATTTATTTTCTGTGTTAATTTACAGGTCTGCCTCCCCAACAACTTAAGATATTATGCTTTCTAGCTACAATAGGTTACGTGATTTACTAAATGGCAAACCTTTATATGCTTTGTGCTGCTTAACTTATATGATCCCCCAAGAAACTGTATGAATTTCATACATTTCATACTTTAATCTCTGTTTCCAGGTATCAGAAACCAGAAAGGTAAAATAGATTCCTCAAAGCTACATCACTGTTAAGACTTGAATTCTAAACCTGTCTTGTTAGTCTCTAAATATCCTGCACCTGACGTAATGGATAATGACATGATCAAGTATGTATAAGACATGCAGTTACCAACTGTGAACACAAGATGGCGCTGCAGACCAGGCCACACTGTTGACCGCTGGGTCACTGATTAGGCCAGATAGACCTTCCAGTGTGGTTGACTGAGATCAGAAAATGCAGACTCTGTTGGGACTTTGTCTATTTTTTTAAACAGGAAAATGAATTCTGTTAACTTAGCCTTGAACAGGTGCTGGGAATGGCATACAACTGTTCATAAAAATCTTTGAAAGTCTCAGTGAGGGCCTCTGATAGCATTAAGGACATTGCTTAGTGACATGGAACCTCCTATCCTTAAGATCTTAGAATAATGCCTGCCGTCTTACCTCCATCTAGGACTATAAAAAAACAACTCCCACAGCAGGTCCATGTGCACACCCTCCTCCCTCCTGCTCCTCTTCCTTTCCATTGTTTCCCAGCCCTCGCTGCCACAAAGGGCCGCAGGCGAGGAGGAGGAAGAGTGTAAGATCCTAAACAGTCTCTGAAGACGTTTACTGCTCCAGCCACCAGCCTTATCTATCAGAATGTTTTCATGGCCTGTACTCAGAGCTCTTTCCCGTCACTTAGATAAACTGGTACTTCTCTGGACAATTTCCCGACCGTTGTACATCTCTGAACATTACTTTTGTCCTTTTAATAAGCACCCTCCCACTCACAGCAAGCTGAGCTCACTACAATCACAGGATACGTATCTTGCAATAGTCAAGTCTGTACCAAACTTGAATCTGTTTTCTTTTGTTTGAAATATATTTCTTAGAACTGTAGTTTTACTCCAAAGTCTATACTGTACCCAAGAGGACCGCATACGTGCGTTTACCAAAAGACATGTTCTAGAATATTCACCACACTTATGTACTACTGATGCTGATCAAACCAGAAACTATCCAAGTACAAATAGGGTGGATGAGTAAATTGTGGGGATACTCATTAAATAAAATACGACACACCAATGAGAACAAATGAAACTGAACTAGTTATAAAAGAAGGGGGGACCTCTTAAACATAAGGTCGACTGAAAAAAGTCAGCCACAAAAGTGTGCATAAACAATGAATCTGCCATAGAAAGTTCAGAGAACCGTCAAACCAATTCACAAAGTTAGAAGTTGGGGTGCAGTTACCCTGGAGTTGGGTGAGTCATACTGCAAGTGAGGTGAAGAGGGCTTCCTGGCTTTTGTTGTATTTTCTTTTTTAATCATGGTACTGATTTTGAAGGTAGGTCCACTTTGTGAAAACTCAGCCGTAAACTTATGACTTACACATAATGTATGTTTTATAAAACTTATAGAAAAAAAAGGAAGAAGTATCTTGCCATGTATTGACTAGACTCCATTCTGGACTATTTTGGAAACTGCAGTTTAAAGACAGGTAGTGTCCAGCTTGTGTCCTGACCTGTTGCAATGTAAGCCCTGGATCCCGGTCAACCTTGTGAGAATAAGAAAGTTGATTCCGCTTGAAGCTATGTCTATGTCTTTAAGGTCCTTGTTGCCCTGGGAGAGAAGCACTAGGGACCCAGATTCAGTGTGGTCATAAAGACTTGTGCATACCCTGGTCATCTGCCTGCTGCCGGCCTCCCCATTGTCTTCTGCATTGTTCTGGGACTCTGGCCACACACACCTTCCAGAATAACTGTACAGTTGTCATCACTGTTCAGGAGACTATTTTGGAACACTGGCTTAGCTTGGTGGTGTGCAGGATCCAGGAAGGGCCCGGCTGTCAGGAGGGAGATCGGCAGGGACTGGGGGTGGATAGGAAGTGACCAGGGTAGGGCCACAGGATGTGCATGGGGTCCAGAGGAGCACAGTTTCTGACAAGTGTTCAACCTTGGTGTGGGGGATTTAGAAAGAAAAGGCCAGGGTGGATTGGAAGAGAAGCTTTGGAAGAAAAGAGAATAGCAAAGGAATATCAGATTGATCAGTGCATAAAACAGTAGTGGTCCGTAGAGGAATGGGTGGGCAGGGAGGGCACGAGTGCAAAGCTCTGAGGATGTCCTGATGTTTGGTTTAGAGAGTGAACTCCACAGCTTAGGGAACTTAGGGGCAGCTGCTAAGAACCTTCCCTCGGATGATAGACAAGTAAGCGGGAGCGAGGGGGTCTGATGACTGACAGGCAGCCTAATGGAGCCAGGTGACATCCTGCCATCTGGAGCAGCTTAGTAGGTGGTCAGACAACCTCACAGCCTCCAGGGTCATGGAGGTAGGATAAGCAGATGTCCTACGTTGTGACATGGGAGATGGGCAGATGTGTTGTGAGGAGACAAAGGTGGAAGCCCCCTTTCTCTTTCAACTTTATCTGATGTCACAGGCCTAAAGAAACAGCATACCATGAGTTCAACACCCCAATTTCACTGGTTCCTGTATCCCATGATCTCACAGGATCTCTAGCCCCTTCAAAGTCTGCAGCAAGTGTCTCTGGGGTCCCTGTGAGAGCATTTCATGAGCTCACGTACAAATCAGCACCCACATGGGCTCTGCGTTGTGACTCCATGGTGGGCCTGCTGGGCACTAGTGTCACTGTGCTCCATCAGCTCCATCAGGAAGACTGCAGCTCAGAGACGTGAAGTAACTTTCCTAAACTCACAGAGCTGCTGGGAATTGATCTCAGTTGTCAGACTGTAAAATTATGTGGTTTTTTTCCACTGCAGTATGCTACTGTATTGTTCACCCCTTCATACAGATTGGCAGCACATATTTCTGAAATAATTACTGCTCATTTATCTTTGATCCCCTTTTTTCAACAAGCAAAACATGTATTTTCACGTTTTTTCCATTTCACAAGTACTGCCTGATATAAGTCAGCAAATTGAAAATACCTACAGAAAAGTTTGAGTTGGAAAAATTAGCATGTTATACAGAGAGTATCCAGCAGATGGCAGTGTTTCCAAGATATTGTAATGTCACCTACACCCGCTCTGCGCCCTGGGAGCAGTGTGACAACTAGAGCGCTCCATCTGACTCTTACTGCCTAGAGCCAGCACAAGAGCCAAGAATCAATCTCAGTGTCTTGTTTTCCTCCAGGTGGGCACTGCAGTTCCACTCCCACCCACCCCTGTGCCTCCAAATAGCCAGGGAGCTTATATTCAGGCTTCCTGACCAAGCCACCGGGCCGGCTTCTACAGCTTAGGCTCAGCCTTCTGAAAAGTACAAGGCTGCGCAGAACCTCCTACCTTCCCACCCCCTAGTCTTTTCAAGGGCAAAAAGAGTACTTTTCTCTGTTCTTGACAAGTTAGCACCCTAGAAGTTTCATCAGGCAGGGGGAGGAATGTCAAATCTGGAGCCTACATGGACAGCCTCAGTCAGAGGTGGGTGCTGGAAGCCTGTGGTGTGAGACATGGAGTCTGGGACCTCTCCTTCCCCAGACTATCGGCTGTGACTCATCATCTTCGCTCAAGTCGTTCCAGCTGAGAAGTCGCAGCCTCATGGAGGACGAAAGGTCTTTTATTTACCTCCACAGGTCTTTGACTTCTAGGAAGTTCATGTAAGGCAGGAGCAGTAGTGAAGAGGAAACATGGAGGATTGAGCACACAGGAACGCCAGCCTGGTGGGGCACGCTGAAGGTTAAAGAATTTTGGTGAGAGTGGAACCTAAAAACAATGATATATAACAGCTCTAGTGGGGTATAATTGAAATACAAAAAAAATTGCACATATTTAATGTTATACAATTTACAATTTAATAGATTTGGACATGTGCATGCACCCCTGTGCAGAGTCATCAGCTCCCCAAGTTTTCTTGTGTCCCTTTATTTGTTTGGGGTAGAAACACTTAACATGAGATGTATTCTCTTAAACTTTTAAGTGTACAATATTACATTTCCAAATATAGGCACAGCAGATCTCTAGAACTTACTCATATTTTATAACTGTAACTTTATGCCTATCAGGCAACACTTCCTCATCTCCCCCTCCTCCCATTCCCTGGCAACCACCATCCTGTTCTTTCTTGATCAGTTTAACTACTCTGGATACCTCATAGAAATGGAATCACACAGTATTTGTCCTGTGCCTGACTTACTTCACTTAGCATAATGTTTTTCAGGTCCATCCTTGTTGTTGCAAATGGCAGGGTCTCCTTCTAGAAAATGATACCTTACCTGAACTTCTGCCCCGTTTCCAAAAGTGGTGTGAGAAGGGCAGGAAGGAAGAGAACTCAATATTCATAAACTTCCTTCTTAGCCACAGGACTGAGGCTTCCTGTGCCCTTGGTGAATCCCAGAGCCAGCCCAGGGTAAAGGTGAGAGGTGGGAAGAGCCCAAGTCATGCAGGCCTCAGTTTGACTCTTAAAAGTGCCACTTACAAGTAGTTTGAGTACAGACCGAGGCTAATTTTATCACTTGTGGAAGAGGACAGTGACGTCTATCTTATTAAGTTTGTTGTATTAAATGCGATATATATTAAAAGCCTTTAGTACAGGGCCTGGAAGTGAGTTGATGCCTAGTAAATAATATGAATTATAGTCTACTATCTTCAGGTCAATACCTTCCCTCAACTTTATGGAACTAATTCAGAGAAAACACATTGTGATACTATCCAAAAGAGATCACATAAAAAAATGACCAAACTTTGAGCCAGTGAATATTTGTGGCTAAGCACTAGGAGGAGAAATGAAGAAAGAAAATCCTTGAACCTGAGACAAAATCAGGTGTGTGAAGCAACAGGCCCGAGAGACGTGGTGGGCTGGACGGCTGCTGCCTGGCTCCTTCCCGAGTTGTAATCTTCCTGCATTTCTCTGACATCATTACTTCCCACATGCTCCTTGGCGATAGCTTTCCCTCTGCAGTACTAGGGTACAGGGAAGAGCAGGGACTCTGGACCTAGACTCCATGAGTTCAAATCCTGGCTTTGCCTCTTAGTAACTGTATGACCCTGGGCCATTCACTTAACATCTCTGTAACTAAATCACCTCTTCTTTGACGGGGTTTCACCTCATAACATGGCTGTGAAAATTAAGTAGATTGTTAAATGCTCACACTAGTACCTGGCACATAATCAATACTCAGAAAACATTACTTATTTTTTTCCTGCCTTCTTTCCCCAACACTCTCCCTTTTATGTGGCCTCTGCTCATTTCAACATCTGCTTATTGGAGCCCATGTGCCCAATTCTGTGACAGGCACCAAGGGAGATACTAAAGATTAGAAGTGGTCTCTTCTCTCCAAGCGCTTATGATCTAGAGATTGGGAGAAACAAGCGAGTACTTAAAAATAAAGATCAAGTTTATGCTCAAATATATCCCACTGGTAGAGAACTGTTATAGGAGTTCATTTCCATTTGCCTGACATGTTTTCTGTCCCTTCTCCCTGAGTCTTATTTTGTGCTTTGAGGTTAGATGTGTTTCCTTAGGATAGCAGATTGTGGGCTTATGCAGTCATGAAGTTCAAAGGAGAGTGGACTGGGTTGGAGGAGGCTTCACGAAAGAATATGAAGAGTTGATGTTATGACTTCACACCCTGCCGTCTGTATACAGCTCTATAAATTGTTCTCGCTTCTATGTCAATATGGCAAAAACAACTTTCCCCTTCAGGGGAAGTCTCATGATGCCAGTGTACCAGGCAGATTATAATTAGGCTTAGGTCACTGCTGCCTTTTTAAGTAGAAAAAAAAATGCAAGAGGTTCCAAGGTTGTCCCATTCTGCTGCATAAATACCCCTGAAGCCAATGGTCCCACTCTGGGATTTGGCTTCTCCCCCCTGGGTCTGCAATGTCTGCATCATGGCTACGGATGACTGACTTCCAGGGCAGCAAATTCCACTCCTCCAAGCTGCTCTTGTTTCCCTACAGAAGTCTGCAAAGCATTGGGCGCTATATTTAACTCCAGCCTAAAAGAAAAGCACCTGCCACCGTGCATCCAGACCGGAGAAGGGGGATTGTCACCTCAGAGGACACCCAGTTATTGTTCACCTCGAAGCCATGGACACACAGTCCTGGAATTTTCATCTCCTCCTGGCTCTATCTTTAGCACTAGGGTGGGCTCAAGAAAGTGGAGTCAATTTTGATGACCCATAGTAGGTTAAGACCTACTGATGGGATGTTGGCTGGCTGAGTGCAGCTTCATGGCAGAGCCCCATGTAGATCCCAAACTTAGGGCCTCATGAAACCCCCAGAGGAACTTGTTAAAGTTGCACAAGATGGGATCTTAGTAGTTCTGAGTAGTCTGCAATGGTGCCCAGGAATCTGCCTCTTTAACAAGCAAGGCAGGGAATTCCGGTGAAGGTGGCTGTCAGACCACATTTGGTGGAGAATAGTTGGAGGCTACGGCTAATGGGGAAAAGAAAAGACAGAAGCTGAAGCAGAGGGAATGATTTTGGATGGCTCATTAATTGAGAGAAGAGGACATAAATTAAGAAAAATCACTAGTTCACGGATTTGAGAGATCCCATCACAGAGATTCCCAGCCCTCGAGTGGCCTGTGTGGCAGTGCTGAGGTTGGGGATGGTGAGAGGACGATGCCTGAGACCAACTCTGCTTCCTTCACCCGGCACATCTGCACTTAGATCACTTTTCATATTACGTAGGTTCCATGTAAGATGTCATTTGAAAAAAGGACACTTCTAAAAGAAGTTGGAAAAGTCACCAACCCAGAGACACAGTTTCAGCCATTGGGTAACTTTTGGAGGTCTTTTTCTCGCTACAAGACCAGGACAACTCTGAATAGAATGCTCATGTATTCCCTTTTGCTCCTTGTGTTCTCTTCTCCTTTTAAACCAGTTATCCCCTAATTTTTGTGTGGTCCAGCTCCATTTGAGACTCGTGTGAAATCTTGTATCTTTCCTAAGAAAATGCACATAGGCTGGTATGCTTGTAAACTTTGGCACTCAGTTTCAGTGGGGCTCACAGACTGCATGAAACCCGTCCACACACTTGATCGCTTCTTCCTCTAAACTTTGATGTATGTATTTACAACAGTGCTGGTGTTCTTCTTGGCTTCAAATCTTCGCAGTTAGACTGCAAACCTCCAGTGTGTAGAAACTGCGTGTCCTCTATAGCCCTGGTCTCTGAAATGAGAAGTGCCACTGAAGCATAAGCATAAGAAATATTAGAACTTCTGCTATTTTTAATGTTATCTTTTTTCAATTTCCATATGTCTGTATTTCTACAATACTCATTATATGATTAGAATAGTTCATGTTATTTAAATAAACATCCTTATTCTGGGGATGCTTCTTAAAAACTTACTGATAAAGATAACATGATTCAAAAAGTTCAGAGTACTCTGCCATACAGAAATTTAATATAGTTATCTTTTTCTGGCACTTGCCATGAGCACTGTACATGGTATTGAAAACTTTTATGTAGTTTCTGCTTTTTGGGAGCTTACAGTTTAGTCTTGGCAGGTGTGTAGGTGTGACGGGAGGAGGTTTGAGTCTGGTTTATTGGACTCCAAGCCAGTAAACGTATGATGATGGTTAATTATTTCAGGATGGGTCATTTGTTGCATATTTAGAAGGTACCTCTTCATACTATTAGTTTATATTGCTTAGGTATCTGGCCACTGTCTCTGGGAAAATTACCCCATATGCTCCAACTTGGCATGAAATGTGAAGGGAGAGACTCAGATTTTATAATCATATTTATAATCTATACACTATTAGTAGCAATTGTAGAATTCTTATATAGAAAGTGCTTTGGAGTGAAGCCGGGTGCAGTGGTACACACCTGTAATCCCAACAAGGGGAGGCTAAGGTGGGAGTATCCCTAGAGCCCAGGAGTTCAAGGCTACAGAGGGCTACGATTGCACCACTGCACTCCAGCCTCAGCAACACAGAGAGACAACATCTATAAAAAAATAAAATTTTTAAAAACTCAATTAAAAAAAAGAAAGAGGGGTGGTGACTGTGACTCAAAGGAGTAGGGTGCTGGCCCTATATACCGGAGAAGGCAGGTTCAAACCCAGCCCCAGCCAAAAACTGCAAAAAAAAAAAAAAGAAAGTGTTCAGGAGTGGCAATGTCTCAGGAAAAACCAAGATCAGAGCCTTGCGGTGAACACACATTCACACAGCAGTCCCATCGCTTACTTAGGCTTGTCACTCTGAGGGACGTGATGGAGACTGTGGGGCAGAATTAGGGTAGGGTGTTCGGAGGCGTCAGGAGCTCATGAGGAAAAGGCCACAGGCTGGAGCTGCTGGGCCGAAGGGAGGAGAGAACGCAGCGGAGACAGCCCTCCAGCTCCGTCTGGGCCCTCCCAGCAGCCTGGGGCTTCCCACCCCCAGGAGAGAATATTTCTGGGAGCAACTGGCAGCCTGGACCCATCTCCCAACAGCTGCCAACCATTTATTAGTCAAGGAGAGCAGACAACGGGGAAAATAAAGTTGTATTAATGACCAGTCTATTTCCATGATGCAAAGGTGACCTGGTCTGTCATCCCCCTCCTGTGGCTACCGCGCTGGTGGCTCTGACATTTGCAGGGAGCGTCCCAGCCGGGGGTCTGTTGCCCCATTGCCATGGAGACAGCAGCTGTGCAGCAATGTCTCCTTTGAGAGCACCCGCCAGAGATTTCAGGAACCATTCTGGAAGCATTTCCCCGGCACTGCCTGCTAATCTCCCTTCCATTTGCAATTATTTTATTGCCTTGATTCTCTGGCCTGGCATCGTTCCCACAGCTAACTCTGCTCCCCGACACGGGGTCCGTGGGGAAGTGTCGGCTGCCCCTGCCCCGTCTGGTGGAGATGAAAAGGGGGTGGAAAGGGAAGATCTGCTAGGGCACTGCTGCCTTCAAATAGGCGCTGTCTCCTGGAGGCAGCCTTGGGAGGGCCTGGCCGATTGAAGTAGCCCGAATTATGAAGCCCAAAGCCTTTGAGGCCAGCCGCTCCTTCCAGGCCAAGAATAATTGAACAAATAGTTTATCTGGCTAACCAACAGCTGTAGAGCCCAGGCGATTTGGAGAGGATTAGGGGAGAGTAGTGAAAGGATACTCCCACAGGGTCCTTCAAATCCTCATCCTGAATTCTACCAGCGAACACATGTTGAAACCCTGGAATTGCTTTTTAAGTTCCTTTCTGTCCCTTTACAAGCGACTCCCGTTTAGGGCTTCCAAGAATTTTAAGTGGCTGAGGCAACCGTCTTTGGGGTCCCTGCCACTGGGTTCCTTTCAGTTGCCTCCTTCAATCCCCCAAACCTGTGTTCATCCCAGACAGCTCAGGTTCACGGGAGATTCTGATCACGCTGGGAGGTGCCTCGGGGCTGCCGCCTTTTCCTAAAGTCTACATTGCTGGCAGCTGTTGTAATGTCTAAGTTAAGGGCCAGGCCAAGTTCAGGTTAGGATAAAAGGGGGTAGGGAGGGTGGCTGGAGAGAGGACACAAGGAATCCCTTTCCCTGTGTGAGAAAAAGTAGAAAACAGTGAACAAAGTGAACAAAAGGTTTCAATGTGGGGAGGGGAAACTATATATGTATTTGATGAAATCTTGGGAAAATGTCCATGTTAAAACTGTGGATGGGTAATGAGTTTTTCATTATGAATCAGAATTGGGAAATCACCAAAGCCAAAGAAGATCAGTAAATTAAAACAGAAAATTCTCCATGGCAAAACACCATTTGCAAACCACGATAAACTAGATAAACTTTCTTTGCAAGGCATATCACAGAAAACCTCTAAGCTTCATAGGTAAAGAACTCACAGACACGATTCAGCAAAAGACCAAAAACCCAAAAGAAAAACAAGGATGTGAACAGACGATTCATAGGAGAGAAAACAGAAATGTACCCCAAATATAAACCAGTAACACTCAACTCCATTCATAATAGGAGCAACGCAAATTAAAATATACCAGTACAGTGATACAGTACGATGGATCAGCTGTGTGTCTATGTGGGGAAGGTCGTAACTGGACTGGGAATGAGACTTCAGTGTACACTTTTTGTGTTAGTTGATTTTTGAACCAACATAGCACCTGCTCTAAAACAAAATAAAAATACGAGAGATAAATTTTCACCCATCAGATTGGAAAAAATCCAAAAGTTTGACAATACACTGTGTTGGTGTCACTGTGAGGAAATAGAACTCTTGTACAATGATGCTGGCAAGTGCGATGGAAAGCAATTTGACAATATCTCTCAGAATTACAAAGGCATGCAACCTTTGATCCAGCCATCGCGATGCTGGGGATTTTACCTTATAGGACATTTGCATAATGCTGTGGGCACAATTTATTAGTCACCACTGGTTTTTATAATAGCAAAGGATTGGAATCTCCATATCCATTAAGTGGGGAATGATTAAATAAATTATAGTACTTCTGGCTCGGCACCTATAGCTCAACCGGCTAAGGCGCCAGCCACGTACACCTAAGGTGGCGGGTTCGAATCCCCAGCCCGGACCCGCCAAACAACAATG
>NW_003852492.1:3265889-3271133 GCF_000181295.1 Otolemur garnettii | reverse complement strand
AAGCATCTGTGTTCGTTTGCATGATCTTAAAGAGGCTCTGGGAAAGGATGCCCCTGACGCCGGTACCATGGATCCGCTGTGTGTGGGGGGGGGGGGAGGTCGTAACTGGACTGGGAATGAGACTTCATTGCACACTTTTTGTGTTAGCTGATTTTTGGACCAGCATAACACCTGTTCTAAAATAAAATAAAACCACTTGATATAAAAGACAAAAACAAAACATGCTGAAAAAAACTACCAAAACCCAGTGATGAGGTCATTGTTCCAAAGGCCCAAGTTTGGGTGAAGCAGAGAACATTCCTGCCTCTGTACAGGGGTGGACATTCTTCACAGGCCAGCTTGGGCAGGGGCCTTGAGTCAGTGAACTGGAGCCTCAGCCTCTAAGTATCCTTGTGGGTCTTCTTTACCATCCATTTTTCTTTTCTTCATAGGAATCTCACGTGTCCTTAAAGACAGGTCTCTGCCCACAAACAGCTGCACACTCTTTGAGAATCTGGGACTCAGTCAGAAGCTCTTGGCTATTTCCATTGCCCAGGAAATCTTTAAAAGGACTGCTCTGCAGGCAGCTCCAGTGATGGAAGCTTTACCCTGGCTGGGCCCATCAGCCTCCATTCTGCACTGACCAGACCAAGAATTAGAGATGTGGAGGAAAAGGGCCAGGGGCTGAGAAGGCTGCTTGGAGTGGGCTGTGTGGCTGACTGGCCTATTTAAAGAACACTTACGTGGCACTTAGAATATGAAAGAACTGACCTAGTTAACCATAGTAACACATTTAGTCCTTCTCATAGCAATCTGTGTGGAAAGTATTTTTGGTATCCCCAATTTAAAATGAGGAAATTGAACCACAGGCAGATTAAGGAACTTGCCCAATGTCACACAGCAGGCACAGGGCAGGTCAGGCAGTCGGTATTTAACCAACACACTATGCTAGCTTTCTAAAAAAAAATGAAATAAAACTCACATGACAGAATCATCCATTAAAAATGTACAGTTTAGTAGCATTTAGCACATTTGACCATGAGTTCTATCAAGTTCCAATGCACTTTGATCCCCCCAGAGGGAAACCCCATACCTATCTGCATTCATTCCTCATGTCCCCACCCCCAGCTGGCAATGTCAGACTTTCTGAGTCTAGGGATCTGCCTCTTGTAGAAATTCCGTATAAGAGGAATCGCACAGCGTGTGATCTTTCTGTCCGGCTTCTGTCGTGCATCTCGCTGCTCTGAGGTTCATCCACATTGTAGCGTGAATCCATAGTCCATTCTCGTTTTTACAGCGGAGTAATATTCCACTGTATGAGTCTGCCACATTCCGTGTATCTACGCATCTTGACGTGCACTTGGGTTGTTTCCACCTTTGGGAGGATTGAATCGTGCTGCTGTGCACACGTGAGCACAAGCTGTGAATGGTCCTGTACAGCCGCCTCTTGAGCTATCAGTTCTTTGGGGCATTATGCTGACTCTAATGGAAGTGAGCCGCAGATGTTCTTACCTTCCCAAGTTCATCTTCTCTCCTGAGAAGATGAAAAACGAGTAGAAAAGTTGTCAGATCACTAAGTAAGGAAAAGTCTGCTCTGAAGAAGAAAAGCAGAAGGAAAACATTTTCAGCTGCCGTTCAATCTCCATTTGCCAAAGGCTGAGAGGGCCGGGGAGGGCTTTCTGTCCAGACTCCTCCACATTATGAGTGAGGAGTTTGCTGAGGCTGAATTCCAACCTGGGCACTCCGGGCCTCATGAAGCAGCACTGATGCATCCTTGTCCTGGAGATTCTTGTGTTCGAAGATTGATGGTTGAAAGTTGGTTTTCCAAATGTCTGGACAAGGTCCTCTCCTGCCGCTGTCCTCCAAAAAGTCTTCAGGATCCAGTCACCTCCTTCTCTGTCCTACAGTATTCCATGGTTACTCTTCCTACATTCAGCTTTGTGAATTTTGTCATTAAATTATCTTTCGACCTTTTTCTCCCCTCCCCTTTGGGGCTGACCTTCAAGTTCCTATGAATCCATGTGGATTGAGCCTTATTTTCTAGTCTCAAGTTCTTCGTGTCTCTTTTTCATCATGGAGCCTTAGACAAGACCTAGTTGGGTTTGACTGGATTGGAGTTAAGTCAAAGGCAATCACATGTTCTCAAGCCAGAGCTTGTCTGCACTCCTGAAATTTCAAACCTTTGCTATCAGCTTAATTCAATTATTTCCTGGCTCTTCCCTCCAGGCTTTTTTTTTCTCTTTCTGTGTTCTCTAAACTTCTAGAATGAAACTCACAAACTGCTGACCATCGGGATGAATCTGCCACGTCAGTTGTATTTAGTTTACACTAGTTTTGAGCTAGGGGCCCCATAAATCATATATCACTCACACAGGTCTCTTGACCTATCTTGACCTAATAAAACATCGATAGCCCCAAGGAAAAATTTTTTTCTAGGGTGGCAGTCAATTTAAGGAAAGAACTACCATTGAAAAACTGGGGAATTTTGCATAAAAATCCAGTTATTTGGCTTTTCTTGAAAAATTGCCGGGTCTGGTCACACAGAGCTTATATTCTATCATGGAACAATCAACTGATAGATGTTCCACCCCTATTGGGGCCACCCCTGCAGGGTCTCTAATTTACCAGAGACCCACAACTCACTCAATGGACTTCTCTGACCCAATCTTTGTCCAGATTTCCTCAATGATGCTACCTTCTTGACTTTTTGTCTATAGTTATAAGCAGAACAGAAGCAAATTAACAGTTTTGAATAAAGAATTGCAATCTACACAATTGTTCTTACTTTTTGGTGACTCCCTAAATCTATGGTCACTAAGTGTCACTCAAGGATCACATGTTTCAGCAACTTGTTGTGGGAACCTATCCTACATGAGGACACATTGGTTGATTTCAGTTTTTTGTTTTTTTACTTTATTTTGTTTTTCAGTTTTGTTACTTTAATGTTGTACCTTTTGTTAACTTTGCAAGGGATTCAGTGACTCATTGCATCGGCATGCAAGTTGCTTTATAAAATCAAGCTAATTATTACTGTTCTTGGAGGGACGACATGATTTTGTGGGCACAGTGTTGCTTCCCTGGAATGCTGACAAAAGAGAAGAGAAAACGCTACCTGAGAACTATGAGAGTTCCTTCTGTCATGAACTCAACACCTAGAAAACCCCAGGAATATTTTAAAAATTAAAAAAATTTTTTTAGACTCACAAATCTGGAAGGAGCAGAAAGAAGGGATGACAGCATTTTAGGAAGGGAAAGGGGAAGAATTTTAAAAAGAAAAGTGTTTTCACACATGGGTGTGTCATACACAAAAATGAGAACTGGAATGCCTGTGAGTGTGTGTGTGAGAAAGGGACGCCGCATGCTCCTGCGTCACCAGGAGATTCCTCTTGAGTTCTCCTTTTAAGACAACTGTAGAAGGTGGAGAGATTCCATCACTGTTGTCAACTAACTTTGGATTGTTGGCTGCAGTGTCTGTCTGGACTCCTCTCCCTCAATTCTTTTTATTCTTCCTCTCTTATCATGGTCTCAGTCAGCACAGGAAAAATGTATCCATTGGAAAGTATCCGTGGAGATCCCAGTACTTGCCTGGAATCATTCTGTGTGCTGGAGCTAAGTAGCAAATGGGAGGCCCCAACATGACAGCAAGCTGGGTGTGCTCGGCCATAGACAGTGTGCGCTGCCCTGTGGCTGGGCGTGAGCAGAGAAGGATGTGGGCCGGGTGGGGCCTTGGCCAGTGTACATTGGCTGTAGAAAGGGGTTGGGATTTTATTCTAATTGCAGTGAGAATCACCTAAAAAGTTTAAGCACAGGAGTGATAAAGCTTGATTTACATTATAGCAACTGTGGAGGCAAGCACCAGACAGAGAAAAAATTTACTTTTGTTATATATTAAAAATTAAATGGAAAAATTTTAAAAATCATTAATTAAAAATAATATCCATAAACCCATTACACGTTAATGTAAATAACATGATTCTGGTAGAAAATATATTTTCCAAAGCAAAGAAATTTTAATGACAAGAGTGGCATTATTTACACTTGTGTATCTTTATAAAGATTGGCTTTCTTTTTTTCTTTTTTTCTGAGACACAGTCTCACTTTGTTGCCCTTTGTAGAGTGCTATGGTGTCACAGCTCACAGCAACCTTAAACTCTAGGGCTCAAGCAATCCTCTTGCCTCAGCCTCCCAAATAGCTGGGACTACACGCACCGGCCACAATGCCCAGCTATTTTTAGGGACAGGGTCTTGCTCTGGCTCAGACTGGTCTCAAACCTGTGAGCTCAGGCCATCCACCCGCCTCGGCCTCCCAGAGCGCTGGGATTATAGGTGTGAGCCACCGCACTGGCTGCTAATGATTGGCTTTAAAAGAAGACAGTTGGATTCTTACATTTACTTCTGAATAAAATGTGTTGTCATGTGTTGTTTTAGTTGAAATCTATGGAGAAAACCTGGCTTTACACAGATACATAGTTGTAAAGGGGAAGAGTATTTAGTAGGTAATGGTGAATATTTTTCTACATGAAAAATTGATAAGTAGTCGCTGCAACATGGACTGTGAAAAACCAGACCCATAAACTTCACACATGGCTCCATTAACACCTGCCGCACTGTCACACACTTGTGGGGGTCTTTCACAAGGTCTGACTTTGTAACATCATGCGTTCATGACATCATGGAAAATCAAGACCTGCAAAGTTATGAGGATCTACAACATGTTAATATAGTTTATTAAACAATATAAAAATAATCATATTTGTTGATAATGTCACCGATTTCACTGGAAAAGTCTTTAAGGATTGAGAAATTGTCAAGTTTATAGTGGTGGAAACACGTTTTTCTCAAGATTGTAATTTTTGCTTCGAAGATCAAATTGTGTCATTGACAACAAATACTGTCAATTATTTTTATTGAAGTGACGAGCTTGCTTTATTTTTGTGAACAGGTCTCCGAGTACACGTGTCTAAATAAGTAAAATTTTCTTGTGAGTCCTTCAAATAATATTGTTAGGGCAAAAGCAATGATGGGTTAAATTTCTGGTACCTCAACATGAACTAAGGCAGTAGCACCAAACTTTACCAGTAGCCACTATATTCTTTCTTGCCCTACACTCATAGGAAACAATAATAACTTTTAAAAGCTCAGAGTTAAGTATGTCCTTGATGAAAAGTAGTGGCGGCTCGGCGCCTATAGCTCAACCGGCTAAGGCGCCAGCCACGTACACCTAAGGTGGCGGGTTCGAATCCCCAGCCCGGACCCGCCAAACAA
>NW_003852492.1:3222361-3265771 GCF_000181295.1 Otolemur garnettii | reverse complement strand
CTCTACCCAGGGGGACAGCTTGAGGCTCTGTCTCAAAAAAAAAAAAAAAAAAGAAAAGTAGTGGCAAGGTGGAGATTCATACATGTTCTATAAATCTCATTCTCTAATACATTTTAAACCTACACATTTGCTATCTAGGGTGCAAATAATCATGTGGTTATTTAAAGCACAAGCTAAGACACTTTTTTTTTTTTTGCCCTAACAATGTAAATGTGAACACAGTGAAAAAAGATAAATATGTCTTAGCATTATTTTGAAAATAGTTTTGACCTTGAAGTTCCCCAAAAGAGTTTTGGGGGGCCCCTTAGTTGTTTATAGATCACACTCTGAGAAATACTGAGTGTTCAAAACCCATAAACGTTCGATGGGTTGACCCAACGGTTTGTATTGTTTTAGAAACAACAAGCTGAGAAATTTCGTGTGTGAGAAAATCTGTCACCCCTGAATAACCACATCTGCTCTTTTCATTGTATGATAATTATTTTGCTGAATATTAATATTCAGCCCCCTTTCACCTTTCTCAAGTCCGACTATTTCCCCAGAGTATTGGTGGTGAAATAGACTCATTTCATTTCAGACTCAGCAGAAGAGGGGTGGAGCTGCATCTGACTTCAGAATAATATCTGAAAATATCAGCCATTTTGTCACGTAGGTGCCACAAAACATCTACAAGTGACTGCTCATTTCACGTGATTACTAAATTTAAACAGAATGCTCTAAGCATTTTATTGTAAAAGTTTTATTATATTGGTGTATGCTAAAAATGAGGTTTGGCAACACTATTTTTTGCATAATTTTGAAAAGAAGATTCAGAAATAGAGTTCCTGAATGTTCCCGCAAAACAGAAGTCACCTTAGGCTTCTGTTTCCTTTGCTGTAAAACAAATAATAACAACAATCACAATTCTTCAAAAAGACAGCAGATGCAGGTCGGCCTCCAGGGATGTGTCTTGCCCAGGTCTCTTTGAATTTACAATGGGGTGGATTGGGAGGAACACCAGGGGACAAAGAGAACAACAGACCCACACTGCCACATCTCTCTCCTCGAGATGCTATGGAAATCAGGGGGCCGCGGGTCAGCCAGAAGGGAGCTGTTGGCATTTTATGGAAACTTCAGGGGATTTTCATTTTGAGAGGTTATTCATGTTTCCTGGCAAACCTAAGGTGTTAGATTGGGTTCTGGACTTGCTCTGTGCAGCCACTGTCTGGTCAGGTCACGTCTTAGGGGCTCAGCTTTTCATCTGTAAATGTAGGCCGCAGGACTAAAGGACTCTGAAAAATTCTTCCAGACTTGGCGGCAGTTATTCTCAGGAGTCAGCCACAGGTGTCAGGAGGAGGCCCAGATGATTTTATGAAATTATTCATCACCTCTAGGGGGCGTGCAAGGCCTCCCTACAGCCCTGAAAAGACAACGTTTCTGGCAGTCTGAGTTCCTGGGTGAAACAGAATTTGCTGTCTAGCGGAAGAATCTGAGGCTGAGCTACTGTGGGGATAAGGAAAAGTGACCACTTTTACCTTTACCCCAGGTATTTCCTGGGGTAAAGAGTAGAACAGGCCACCTGGTCTACTGAGATTGAATAAAAGGAGGGTGGCAGGTATGTAATGAACCTGAGTTCCAGGTTCCCGTAGCCTTTAGTGATGGAGTTAACACTGGAGAAGAGTTGGGGGAGGTGGTGGCCAGGTGGAGATTCATACACGTCTTATAAATGAACATTTTTTTTTTGTTATCCAGCAAACATTTGATTGATCCTCATTTACAGAGGAATCCAGCCATCACCAAGAGTCATCACAGAGGGGTAATGACAATGTCACAGGGGGCGACAATGTAGTCTGGGGGCGGAGAATCTCCTGAGGGCCCCAGACTAGAAGGATAGTGGGCGTTAGGAAGTGAAGCAGGAAGGAGAGGCCGAGGAGGCAGTATCACTGTGCCGGGGGCCTGCCGGGTGGAGTGATGCTTTGTTGGGGGAGAGACAGATGAGTGTGTAAGCAATGAGGCTGGAGTGGCTGGGAGGGGTCAGATCCTGTTAAGGACAATGAACTCCTGAAAGCTCAGTGTCTGTGGAAACCACTGGAAGGTGTTAGGGAAGGGATTCGGAGAAGCTCTCCCACCTGCAGTGGCAAATGGATTAGGAGGCAGGACTGCAGTTAGCGAGCCCAGGCAGGAGTGGCTGTGATCTTTCAGGTGAGGGATGGCCCAGACTGACATGGACCACAGTGTCACGGACGTGGTGGGAAGGAGCTGCGGGTCAGACTGGGTTTCCACTCCAGTGGCCTCATCAACAAACAAGCAAAATCCAGAACGCCTGCTCCCTTCAGACAGTGCACAGATAATGTGGAGAGATACTTGCTTCCCTTGGAAGCTCCTCCCCCACCAGATCTGACTGCGGCACCTGGTGGACAGGTAACTGGAGAGACCTCCCACTCCGCCTCAAGGAGCTCATATGCTTCACACCTAAAATAGTCCGGCACTTTCAGCTTCATTGAAGAAAGAGATGAAATTCCAGTTGGCCAGTGCAGAAGCCTTCATTCAATGGTGTCTATGTTACCAGGGAGTGGTGGCAAAATTTCTCAACTCCATTTAAGAAATATTTTCTTGGCCAGATGTGCTGGTTGATGCCTGTAATCTCAGCATTTTTAGAGGCCAAGATGGGAGGATTGCTTATGGCCAGGATTTCAAGACCAGCCTGACCAAGAATGAGACCCCATCTCTACAAAAACTAGGCCGGCTTGGTGCCATAGGCCTATAGTAACCCGGTACTCAGGAGCTGAGGCAGGAGGGTCACTCAAGCTCAGGAATTTGAGGTTGCAGTGAGCTGTGATGATACGACTACACTCCAGCCTGGGTGACAGAGCAAAAGCTTGTCTAAAAATAAAAGAGTGATCTGTTAGTTTTTGTTGTAGTTATTATTTTTTCCCCCAGCTGTTTCCATCAGAAATAGTGGCAGAGCAACTTTGCCAACTGGAGCCTTGAACTGGGAGAAGAGAGTGTTCCTCTTGGGGCCAGAAAACTAGCTTTGCTGCCTCTGTCCTCAGAAGTGGACAAGGACACTCAAAGGGTTGGAGACCAGGAGGGTGCTGTGTTAGAGGCCAGTGACAGAGATTCCAACACAGCGTTCTCTGCCATGCACAGAACACACTGCTCGCTGCATTCCTGGAATGCAAGATCAGCTGATCCATGCTGAGAGGACCTAGGGCCTGAGCTAGGAGATGTGGTCTTGGGACTCTCGGGGGATGTGTGAGTTCATGTCCTGTAACTCTAGAACTGCTCAGAGCTTGGTACAGTCATAAACTCAGATCTGATCACCTCTCTATTCTTATCTCCTGAGAGGGGCTGACATGTTCACAGGACACCAACCAATGTCCCATACTTAGACTGTGCACAGACTGCCGTGGTGCTGCAGCTGGACCTGTCCCCCTTTCTTTCCTCCCTGACAGTTCCTGCTGCAGCGGCTGTACCAGAGATGCACACAGGAAACAGAGCTGCTTCTGAACACAAGTGCTGTGATCTGATTCACTGACTTATTCATCAAAATACTACTTGCCAAGCACTGTTGTGGGTTTGGGGAATATATCTGCCAATAAAACAAAGATCTTTTCTTTCCCTATGGTGCTTTAGTTATAGTGGGAGATGACAGATAATTGATAAATGCAGTATTTTGACTTTTTTGGAGCACTTAGATGCCAACTTCAGCCCAATCCACTCGAGAGGGTCATTATTCTCTCTTGACACCAGGTATGCCAGTGGAGCTGGGGTTTGTCCAGAAACCTGACCTCTTGGGGTGAATGTGCTATTGTGGGGAGGTCTGTTCTGCTCGTGATCTGGGGAGAGAGATAGCAGCACCACTGAAGATGTAAAGTGATTTTTGTAATAGGTAAGAAGGTAAATGGTTTGGTAAAAGAGAAAAAATAGAGCAGATTAAGTAGACATTAGGTATAATCCCAGTTTCCAATTCTCTGTATAGTTTTGTTCAGAGACCATTTGAGTTTGGTCCAGACAAACATGGCTCCCTGTCTGAGAACTGGGATACTCACCGCAGGGTAAGGAAGTATTACCTGAAGAGGTGGGGAAGGCCTCCGCTGAAGCAATGCTTGGCTATTATAGGATTAATGCCCCTTGATTTTCTCTTTCCCCATCAAAAATCTAGGGAAAAGCTTGTGGTTAACCATCTGGGGGCTGGAATTGTGACTGCAAAACAGAGATGTGTGTAATTTCTCAAGCAGGTAAAATGATCAGATAGAGGGCCAGGCAGGTGCTGTCACCTCACCTGTTTCCATCACCCAGTCCCCTGGGTGGCTCTACCCTGCTGGGTTTCCTCTGAACCTTCAGGGGCATGGGGTCTCAGGCCCCAGTTACTGACCCTCTTCCTGAGTTTGCTAATAATTATCACCCAGTTCCCAATCCACTGCAATTGTCCCATTTCCTTTAATTAATTTGTTCTGTATTAATTATTAGGATATTTTGTTTTGTAAAGGGGATGACTCATCCAGCCCAGCAGGTTCAGAACTGGCCTGTTGGCATTGCCTGAAAAGGGCTTGGTCTCCCAATTCAGCCCGGTCCATTGAGAAGGATGTATCATTCTCTCCTGACATTAGGTGTGGCAGGGCCACTGCTGCTTGCCAGAGTACCTGACCTCCTAGGGCAGAGATCTTGTCAGAGCTGCTGAGTCAGGGAGGTCAGCTCTGTTCACGACCTGTGTGGACAGTGACCAGGGCTGACCAGTGAAGGAGGCCCCGCAGGCTGGGAATCCCAGCGGAGAGCTTCTGAGGCAAGGTCATAGGTGACCTGCAGAACAGAGGCTTCTCTGCCAGAGGCCCTGTAAACTCAGATAATCAGAGGATGCTAAAATGTTCTTCTAGAACACAGCTCAAAGTTTTTCACGGAACGCAAAGGATATTTCTGCTCAACTTTGTCTCACTGTGTGATTTTCCCTCTGTGCTTTCTTAAAGCTTTTTACCTCCTGGATCGTTCTCTCTTACAGTAGCTGCATCTTTTTCTTGGAGTTTCTGCATTTTTATTCCAAGTTTGTCCTCAGCTCCTACTGGAAATCCTATAAAGCTTAAGGTTGTTGGAATCACAGACCAGTGTGATGGAGAATGAAGTTGTTGGATCTCCACTGCAGAAGAGATTCCCATCTGCAGGCCTTGCTCTCACTGACGTTATTCAGCCACCTCCTGATGAGTCCCCTCCTTCTGGATATGCACAGCTGGCCCCCTCTTGGGCCCAACCTCAAGGGTTGTTTTTCCAGATCTCGATCTGATTATGTCACTTGCTTCTTATAGTTCTCCTGTGCTTGCCTGTCCCCCCCACCACACACCTGCAGCTCCACTGTCTTGTCCCGGCCTCCCTACCCCAGGTCAGCTCCACCACCCGCCTATGTTACCCAGTGGCAGAGCCACTGTTAGAACACAGGGTGATGCCTCAGTCTCCACACTTCTGCATACTTTGTTCGCTTCCTGGACTCTCCAGTTCCATACTCACCCGCTTCTTGAGCTCCTCAGGAACTTGCTCAAACATCCCTGCCTCTGGGAAGCCTTCTGACTCATGGCAGGCCCAGCTAAACCCTCCATCCTCTGCCCCTGGCACCTGCACATCAGAACCAGCCCTGGGTGGTGACTTTATTATTTGCTCCCTGCTGCTGAGGCTGGAGACTGGGCCTTATTTATCTCTATAATCCCAGGCCTTGCAGAGAGCTTTGCCCACAGTAAGAAATGAGTGACTACTTTAAAAAAAAAAAATGAATGAATGAATAGAACAGGAATCTCAATCTGTCCTTTGTTCCCATAAAGATGAACATTATCCAAGAACAAAGTTCCTCAATTTTAAAAAATCCATGCCTTATTTTGAGAAAGGGAGAAATCATTTTCCTTCCTCTAATGCTATTGAAATTTCAAAATAAATCAAATTGTTTTTAAACCAAATTAAAACAATAGGACCGATCTCCATGGACTGCCCTCTGCAGGGACCGTATCCTCCTCCTGCCCTGAGAATCATTGTCCTGCTCAGGCCCCTGCTGTGTGGCTCTGGGCCAGTTCCCAGAAGGTCAATTTTCTAAAGGTCAATTCGGTTTTGGCACGTTGGCCATTTGGCAATTGGCTCTGCAAGGTGGCCCCTGTCCCATCATAGAGCGCCCAGTGTGGGGAAGCCCCTGAGCCCATCTGTCAAGCTTTCCCAGACCTGAAGTCTCTCCTATTCACACAGAAAAGGCACTTTCAGAACTTCTGTAAACCCAGACTATAAAATTCCACAGGCTGGAAGTTACTTCTTGTAATGACCTCAGTTCTTTCACGTAATGCTTTAAGTCATTTCCCTTCACTTCTGCCTGAGAAGATGGAGGGAAACCAGCCTCATCCCGTGCCCAGAAGGTTATTACTGCAGCTAATGAAAGCTGCAGAGTGAACTCGCTTTTACAGTTGCAGCTAAGTAGGGTGGGGGTAGGGGCAAGACCAGGTGGGCTTCAGCCTATCCAGGGAACATTTTAAGTGATCCAGATTTGGGAGGGAGGGTTGAAAGGAAGGAGGGGGAGAGCTCTGAGTTGTTGATGACAGGAGTTGAAAGAGTGATTTGAACTCTCCTTGATTGGACCAAGGGCACATGTGGGAGTATGGAATGCCAGGCGCCCACAGAGGGGGCTGTGCCCTTAGAGTGGGCGGCAGTGAGTCTCGCTTCTCGGAAGGCAGCTGAGAGTGCTCAGGTTCTGGGGATTTGGGAAGGAGGAGAGGACAGGTGTGTACAGGTGGAGGTGCACACGCCCGCCAGGAGGTCCTCCTTAGACAAGGGATTTCTGCATCTGACTAAATTTGCAAGTATGATTTCATTTTTTCCAGATTGGACCTCATATCCCATATTCCTTATTTTCTAGAAAATTCTTAGCCCAGGCTCGATATTTTGTGTGTGGTCCTGCCAAGACCTTCCGCCATCCCTCACCTGGTAGCCCATGGGGAGCCCTCACCTCTAGAAGATCTGTGTCCCCCCTTCCTCACCTGCCCATCTGCCTGCCTCCCTTCAGGTTGCTGCCCTCAGAGGACTGACTAGGGCTCAGAAGAACGCGGGAGGAGCCAGACCCCTGGGCCACGGCTCCAGCTCGGCCTCACTCCTGGTGGGCCCTGCCACCTGCCTCCTGTGATGTGGGCCAGCTGCTGTTTCGCCTCCCTGGAGCTGCCTAGTTCGTGATCACTGCGTTCCCAGGGAGCACAATGCCCTGCAGCTCTCCAGGATGCAATCGGTGAGTTTTGTGTTTTGCCAAGCCTCTCACATCAGCTCCAGTTTCATAACCCCAGTCACCCTTTCCCTTCCTGCCCTTGCTGCACGTACAGAACCTCCCCCTCCAGCCCCAATGCACACCTGTGGGAGGAATTGGCTGGGCTCCTTCCCATCTGTCACCGCTTCCAACAGCTTGAGTGTGCTGATGACAGATAAAGTAATTGCAGAGCGTACGAATGACTTAATATTTGATGTCTTAAAATAATTTTTAAGGCCACGCATTTGTATAGTTTATAGCTGGAGTCCATGGTTTTCATCTCACCTCCCCTTCTCACCTGGTTGCTCCTCCTCGAGAGGGGCAGGAGCATTGGCTCCATGGCCTGGTGTTTGCTCAGTGTGCTGCCGTGAGAAGCAGGCCCCTCTGCAGCATCAGCGATGTTCCTGGACCTCTAGGGCCTGGGTCAGTTCTTAGCATGTTGTAGAGCTTAAAAATATTTGATGAATGCATTATAAAAGAGCAGTTTGAGGTTTATCAACCCAGTATTCACTGAGTATGTATGTGTGCCAAACACCACCTTAGGGCCCAGGCAGCCTCAAACTATGGCCCGCAGGCCACATGCAGCCCGCCTAGGACATTTTTCCAGCCCACTGGGTGTTTTTGCCACCTCTGCCTGTCCTGCTTAGCAGCCGACTTGTCCCAGAGCCCACAGTCCAGCCCTCCAACAGTCTGAGGGACAGTGAACCAGCCCCCTTTAAACAGGACCCCTGCATGGATGGCAATGAGCAAGACCTTCAGGGATTAGGGTTTAGTGGAAAGACAGACAGTAGGTGGGTTAAGAGATGAGACAGGGTGGGAAAACTTTGAGCAGGAGGGTGGTGGGATTAGATTTTTATGCTAAGTCTATGCTAATTTCTATGCCAAGACTGTCGGAGATAAACGGGTGACCCCTGTAAAGGATAGTTTGGGAATAAAGCCAGCAATCAGAGGTCAAGGGCTCCATGAGGTCAGCCCTTGGAGCTCATCCTGGCTCAAATTTTGGCTCAGGGAGCAGAAAAGACAATAGAAGAAATAGAGCCACTCTTTTTTGTTTGTTTGTTTTGTTTTTTGCAGGGTTTTTTTTTTTTTTTTTTTTTTGACCAGACCAGGTTTGAACCTACTACCTCTGGTATGTGGGGCCGGTACCCTACTCCTTTGAGCCACAGGCACCACCCTAGAGCCATTCTCTTTACAAAGGGCTTTCAGAGCACAGACACTATTCTCAGCTGGCAACCTTTGCCCCTTCCTCCTTAAGTTCTGGAATTTATGGGTGTGTGATGTGGCTCATACAGTGAGGAAGGACAGGTGAGAAGAATATGACCCAAGACGGGTAGATGAGGGGTTGGTCACCCATCTCTGTGGTCCCATCGTAGGGTTTCCAAAGCTGCCAGTGGGGGTAGTATTTATGCCACAGAAATCAAGGCAGCGCTGCTACCACTCAGGACTTTTGTTTTTCCTGGAGCTGGTTAGACCTTCACCAGCACACCACTGCCTGTCACATCTGTGAGATGACAGTCTCATAGCCCTGACAGTGAAGGACTTCTGTTTCAGTTGTACACTGAGGAGGCTAATGGCTTTCTGACTGAGGCTTGTAATTTCTCCTTCCCTCAGCATTGCTGGTTCTGAACTTGTCTCTGAGTTTGAATTGGTTGCTCTTTTCTCTCCCTCTCTGGAAGGGAGAAACACCCTCCCCTCTGTCCTCCACCCCAACAGTGAGTCTGCCTCGTGGACATTCATTCTCCAGCCTGGGGCATGACTTCCTGTCCCCTTTTCCACTGCCCACTTGGCACACTGTTCATTAGAATGAAAGGTGGCGAAAGTGAGCACATGAGTTTTGCTCATCAGTTGCTGATCTGGGAGATGGCCAGTAGGTTACGTAATCACCTGGGTGTGAGGAAGCGTTCTGGACGTGGAAGTAGAGCTGGGCTCAAGTCCACACTTTCCTCTGGCCAGCCATGTGACCCCTGCACTTCCTGAATGCCTCTGAAGTTCAGTTTTACTTATGTTGGTGAGGATGGTGATGATGCCTAACACAGACGGTTACTCTTAGGATGGATGTGGACGCTCATCAAATGTTTTAATTCCTTTCCTTCCTTGGTATTTTCTAGATATAGAGGGACTTCATAATGAGTGACGTTCACAGATTGGCTCTGAAGAGAAAATGGAGAGTCAGCTCAACACACAATCCTAAATTTGCCCACCCTGACCTGGGAACCGTGCCCAAAGATCACTGTCCAACATCTGCCTCAGCTGCTGTCTGTGGAGTCCTGGCCATTCAACACAAGAGCCAATCTCATGGCTCCAGAAAGCTTCCAAGGAGAGGGGACTGCACAGGGCTGAATGGAAGCTTTCAAAATGCCACCACATGGGGTTAGCATGGTAGGACTGTGGGGGGTTTCTTGTTGCTCTATTTCATTCTTTGTAATAATAACGTGACTTCTGCAGCACGCGTTCTCCATCCTGCAGGAGCTTGTCCTTTACTGGCAGGTGGTGGGGAGTGAGGAGGAGGAAGTGGATGGGCCTTACAGCTCTTGAGATGCAGGAATTATCTCAGGCCTGTAATCACCTCTGCCAAGGGCCGAGGCTTGCTCAGGGTGGGTGGGTTATTGCCCACTTGTTCCAAATCCCATCATACCTTCCTTCCTCGGGTCTAGCGTCTTGTTTCCTAAAGGGTCCCAGGACGTGGCAAAGCAGCTCATCATCAGAGAATGGGGCCAGGGATGCTCACCTCACCTTTGCCACCTAGTGGCAGGTGGGGGAGGAAGAGATGGAACAGACCTTATCACCTAAGGCTTAATAGTGTCCCTCAACAAAACTTCTTTACTGCTGTTATTCCTGACAGCTCCCTAATGTCTCATCATGTCCTCCACAGACCCCTCTGCAGACCCTCCTTTGTCATCTGAGACACTCATCTCCATGTGATAAGGCATCTCCTTGAGCCTTCCAGAGCCTGCAGCCACCACCATCGCTGGCTGACAGTTTAGTCCTCTCCTAAGCCCTGGAAGACTCAGAAGGGGATTCTATAAGTGGGTAAGAGGACTGTGGGCACTTCAGCCTCTGATTGGGAACTTTTTACGAGAGATGTTTGCTGTCACTATGGCCTTGTCGGAGCCAAACTAGGCATGAAAGATGTAGGTTTTGCTCTGGGCTGACCCAATGGGTCAGTGGTGGCTGAGATAAAAGGATTCTAGAACTAGAAGCCTAGAAAATTCAGTCCTACTATAGGGAGAAGACATAGAAAGAGCCAACCGACAGAAGAAAACATACCCAACCTTTCTGATAATCCAAAAATGAGAATTAAAATGCTGTAACAAGAATTCCAGGAAACAAACCTATGGAAAGACAGAAGTGCATCCTAAGTGGTGTGTAACCATCCGGTGTTACGAGAATCGCACCCTCACTTGCCCCATGATCCCAACATAAAGTGCTCCCTTGTGTGGGGTCTTGCAGCCTCTGCCCTCAGCCCGTCCTGTTTTAGGGGACACGCAACTGCCAATGTTCGGCTGGTTGTCCTATTGCTTTTTTTTTTCATTCACATTTCAACATTTCAGTCTTTGGATTGGCAGAACTTTATTCTGATCCTGTCAATATCACAATATCAAGAGTAGAGGAAGGCATGGAGCACAGACACTCATATCATATACCTAGTGAAGGTATAAATTTACCTGCAATTTTTTTTTTTTTTTGCTTTTAATGACTTGGCCTGGGTTTGTTTTACCAAACTATTCATCATTCATCACCCTTCCCCAGAGCAGCTCTTCATTCTTTTTCTTTTCTTTTTCTCTTTCTTTCTTTTCTTTTCTTTTCTTTTCTTTTTTTTGTGACAGAGGCTCAAGCTGTTGCCCTGGGTAGAGTGCTATGGCGTCCCAGCTCACAGCAACCTCAAACTCTCAAACTCTTGGGCTTAAGTGATTTTCTGCCTCAGCCTCCTGAGTAGCTGGGACTACAAGCACCCACCACAACGCCCGGCTATTTTGGTTGTTGTTATTGTTGTTGTCATTGATGTTTAGCAGGCCTGGGCTGGGTTCTAACCCACCTGCCTTGGTGCACGTGACCGGCGCCCTACCCACTGAGCTCTGGGCCCTGCCTCTTTTTTTTTTTTAACTTAATTTTTATTAAATCATAACTGTATACATTTATGAGTTACAAAGTGATGATTTGATATACAATGTGGAATGTTTAAATCAAACTGATTAACATAACCATCAACTCACTTACTTATTTTTTTTTTATTTTTTTGCAGTCTTTGGCCGGGCCGGGTTTGAACTCACCACCTCCAGTATATGGGAGTGGTGCCCTACTCCTTTGAGCCACAGGCGCTGCCCCTCATTTACTTATTTTTTGTGGTAAGACATCTATAATTGACTCTTATTTGTCCTGATAGACTCGATGTGTCCTTGCACTGCGTACATTAAGTGAGACCCCAATTTATGCTCCCACCTCCTCCCACTTGCTGTCCCCCGACCCCTCCACTTTCTCTCCTCTCCCTTCTTTCTGGACTGTATTTGTGTTTTATCATTCATATGAATGTATAAGTGGTTATATATTGGTTTCATAATAGCATTGAGTACATTGTATACCTTTTATCCCCATTCTTGAGATTGTATTCCCATTCTTTACTAAGAAAGAAAGATGGAGACTTTACATCTTTTATGTTTACCTGGAGTTGGAACATAGTCCTCCTATTGCTTATTAGCCACAGCTGGTCTTTAATCCGAGGCCAATTTGCCCAGACCACCTGCATGTTTGCTGCGCCCTCCCTCTGAGGTCAGCCGGTGGGGGCAACACGGCTGCCCAGGCCAAACCTGGTGGAGGTCCTGGGAGACTCACTCTGCACTCCCCAGTTGAGCAGGGCTGTCAGGTAACTGTTGCTAAGAGATACCCCTATTTCTCTCCTCCTCCTCATCGTTGCTGAGAATTAGTCGGAAAATCTCTAAAATAGTTTTGCTTAGAATGGGTGCTCGGCGCCCTCTGTTCCCATCCGGGCATGACCTTCCCCTTCTGCCCGGCCCTCCATACCCTGACTTGACTCTACCTTTCTCTGCTGTCCCCTTCTTTCCTCTCTGTCACACACCAGCCAGAACATAGATATCCTGGCTGGGAACCATGGTGGGGGGACAGTTGACAGGGGTGTAGAGGAATAAATATAGGAGGGGGAGGGGCTGGAGGGCACATCCCTCACTTGGAACTGGAATCTGAGTGAAGTAGCCTGTTTCCTGCTGCCCCTGAGGAAGACCTTTGGAAGACACTGGCTTCTTCCTTTGTGGTCGGAGAACAAGACTCCCTTTCCTCTGGTTGAAGAATCCCAATGGACTGGGAGGGGCAAGGCAGGAGTAGAGTTTGCCCCCCTCTTGTTGTGAGGAGGGGGTTGCTATGCAATGTGCCCCTGAGAGCAGGTGTTCCTGGGGACTGGTCGTGGGGGGTTCTTTGGGCTTGGAAACAAAGAGGTAGATATGGAGGAAAAGGCAGGGCCTTTGGGGTCAGCCTGGCTTTGAGTGCCGCTGCCACCCATTCCCAGGTGTGCAGTGCTGGTCACTTACCATCTCTGAGCCTGTTGCCCCACCTGTAAAGTTACCCTTCTTGGGGCTCCTGTGGGGATCTAATGAGAGGGCCTCTAATGTGCCCTGTGCACTGAGTGCACTCAGGTAAGTCATTCCAACTGTGACAAAGGGAGAAAACTTTGTGTCCCAGCATTTCCCTCAGAAGGAAAAGGCTGATCTGTTGGGGAGATACTTTGATCTATGCTTTGGGACAGAAGCTGAAATTTTAGAAGGACCAGGGCATCTGCCCGAGCATGGGGGGTGGGGGGAGAATTATATACAGAGGCTATGGGAGCGGAAAAAATGATGTGGTGAAAGGCTGTGAGGCACAGGGAGTGAACCCAGCCAAGGTGCTCACAAGTAAGTGAAGGTTTTGTGGCTGTCACAGGTAGACAGAGGCACGCAGCAGGCAGCAGTGAGCTCCCTGGGGCTGGGAATGTCAGGGAAAGAAAGCACCAAATTCACAAAAATTGTGGGGAGGACTTTGAACTCTCATAGGTCATAGGTCGAGGAAGAGAGGCTCAGATCAGGTTTAACCAGTTTGTTACGGACTCAGAAGTTATAAGGGACGTCTCCTAACACCCTGCCAACTGTCACCATCATCATCATCTTCATCTTCATCTTCATCATCCCTATTTAGGTGGGAAAGAAAAAACAGGTTCAAATGAAGTGCTTTGCTCAGTCAAGGTCACATGGCACCAATGGTGACAAAACTGGTTTTAAATTCCCTGCTGCTTGCTTCCAGCCGGTGGCAGTTCCCTCTGAGCCAGGCCACCTGTCCATCATAAAAGACTTGTGGTCTCAGGTAACAGATGAGGAAATTCATCTCAGAGGTGTTGCACAATCTGCCTAAGGGCAGAGCTGGGCTCAGTGCAGAGCCTTTATGGTGCTCAGGACGGGCAGGAGAGGCCAGCAGCATGCTGGCCACCTGCTGGGCCCTCAGGGCCAGGGAACTGCTTTTTCTTTGGACAAATTGCTGCTTTACCTCTCTGGGATGGGCGCCCTTCCTAATGCTGTCTGCTGACTGTGCTAGCGCCTCCCCTCTGCAGTGGGCTGGAGATTCGGGTGACAGCACTGGGCACAGGGCCCGGGAGCCCTGCCCCCCAGCCCCTGGCCTGACTTCACAGCTGCACCCGCTTCATTCTTGTGGAGCCTGGTCTCATGTGGTCACACTTCAAAGCAGAATCACACATAAAAAGGCTAAGTTTAGCTTTAATCAGACAATTACTGAACACTAAATCATCAAACGATCATTACCAACTCCAATTGATGACTAGGAAGTGATCCAGGAAGACAGTGGGCAGTTCCATACCGTCTTCTTAATTCAGCAAGCGAATGTTCTTCCTCTGCAGCTAATAAGCCGGACTTATGTGTTCCTGGCAGTCTTTACTGGAGAAGGTTGGTAGAGACAAGAGCAAGAGTTACATCGTGACCTCTGGTTACATGTAGTTGTGCCCTCCCTGCACCCTCCAGGGCTTCATTATTCAGACAGCAAATGTTTCCTTCCTTTAGTCCTTTTTCCCCTAATCATGAAATATTATCCCCAACCCCCTTACCTGAAGCCCTAGAATACAGATGGTTTGGACTTCAGAAAAATTGTTCAATATTAGAATGTCACACATATTGAATATTCCATAATCTCAGAGTTCTGGGGCAGCGTCTTTTTGTTAGTGAAATATAAAAGTATGTCCACACTACATGGGACTGATGTAGACATAGAAAGACTCAAGTATCACTAACTTTATGAGATTCTTCTATTTTGAAAGTATTTTTGGATTTATGAATTATAGATAAGTCATTACAGACTTATATAGATGCATATATATACATATAATTAGATAAAAGTTGGAAAATATAGAAAGCCACCAAAAAAATTTACAACCCTACCAGTCAAAAGTAACCACCAACATTTGGTATATTTATATGTATTAAAGATACACACATATAAAACATGCAAACATATACATACATGTCCATTTATCCTCTCCTCGAGAGACATAGGTAATATCTAATATCCATATTGGATTTTTTTTTACTTAAATACATAAAATGAGCATTTCTCTATGACATTAAATATTCTACTATTATGTATAGCCTAATATATGTTTTGAGTTTTATTATTCCATAATTTATCAACCATTTAGGTTGGTTGTAATTCTTTATTATATAAATAACAATGTGACCAACATACTTCTCCATATATCTTTTGGTATGTCTCTGATTTCTTTCTCAGGATAAATTAATAGCTATAGAATTGCTGAGTCAAAAGGTATACGAGACATTTTTCTTTTTTTCTTTCTTTTTAAGACAGGCTCTCCATTGCCACAAGTTGGAATATAATGGGGTCATCACAGCTCACTGCAGCTTCATATTCCTGAGCTGAAGTGATTCTCCTGCCTCAACCTCCCAGGTAGCTGAGACTATAGGTGCCTGTCCCCACAAGCAGCTAATTTTAAAAAAATTTTTTTTGTAGGGATGGGGTCTCACTATGTTGCCCAGGCTAGTCTCAAACTCTTGGCTTCAAGTGATCCTCCCACCTTGGCCTCCCAAAATGCTAGGGAGCACTTTTTTGACTGAGTAGCACTCCATGGTCTATACCTCATTTTTTAATCCACTCATGAATTGATGAGCACTTAGGTTGATTCCACATCTTTGTGATTGTGAATTGTGCTGCAATAAACATTAGAGTACAGGTGTCTTTTTGATAAAACGACTTCTTTTCCATTGGGCAGAAGCCTAATAGTGGGATTGCTGGGTTGAATGGTAAATCTACATTTATTTCTTTGAGGAATCTTCATACTGTTTTACACAGAGGTTGTACTAATTTTCAGTCCTACCTTCAGTATATAAGTATTCCCTTCTCTCTGCATCCATGTAAGCATCTATTGTTTTGGGCATTTTAATAAAAGGCATTGTAACTGAACTAAAGTCATATCTCATTATGGTTTTAATTTTCATTTCCCTGATAATTAGTGATGTTGAGCATTTCTTCATATGTTTGTTGGTCTGTCTCCTTTTGAAAAACTTGTTATCATGTCTTTTGTCCACTTCTTAATGGAATTGTTTGTTTTTTTCTTGCTGATCTGTTTGAGTTCTTTGTAGATTCTGGATATTGGCCTTTTATCAAATGTACAGTTTATGAATATTTTCTCCCATCCTGTAGGTTGTCTGTTTACTCTGCTGAATATTTCCTTTGCTGTTCAGAAGCATTCTAATAATTTAATCAGCCCTATTAATTTATTTTTGTTGTTGTATTTACCTTTGGTTATAAATTCTTTGCCAGAGCTGATGTCCAGAAGAGTTTTTCCTACATTCCCCTCTAGAATTTCATGATTTACCTTTATGTCTTTCATCCATCTTGACTTGATTTTTGTCTTCTTCTGTATGTGGCTATCCAGTTTTCCCAGTATCAGTTATCAAATAGGTCTTTCTTTTCCAGTATTTATTGTTATCTGCTTTGTCAAAGTTAAGTTGGTTGTAGGTAGATGGTTTTATATCTTGAATTTCTGTTCTGTTGCATTGTTCTATACCAGTACCATGCTGTTTTGATTATTATAGCCTTGTAGTATAATTCAAAGTCTAGTAATGTGATTCCTCCAGGTTTGTTATTGTAGCTTAAGATTTATTTCTTTCTTTATTCAGGCTCATTGTCATTGTTGTTCCAAATGAAACATAGAATGATCTTTTCTAGATCTGTAAAATATCATTTTGATATTTTGAGATGGATTATGTTGAATCTGTAGTTTACTTTGGGAAGTATGAACATTTTTAACAAGGTTGATTCTATGAATCCATGAGATGTTTTCCCATTTGTTTGTATTGGCAATTTCTTTCACCAGTGTTTTGTAGTTCTCTTTGTAGAGATCTTTCACCTCCTTGGTTAAGTATATTCCTAAGTATTTTATTTTGCTTTGTAGCTATTGTAAATGGTATAGAGTTTTTTATTTGACTCTAAGCTTGGCTATTACTAGTATATAGAAATGCTACTGATTCATGTGCATTGATTTTGTAACCTGAGACTTTGCCGAATTTAATTATCAATTCTAGGACTTTTTTCATGGAGTCTTGGGGATTTTCTAGACACAAAATCATATGGTCAGTTAAAAGCAATAGTTTGACCTCCTCTTCCGTGATATGAATACCCTTTCTTTCTTTCTCTTTTCTGATTGCTCTTACTATGTTGAATAGAAATTTCGACAGTGTGCACCCTTTTCTTGTTCTAGTTCTTAGGGGAAATGCTTTCAACTTTTCTGTATTCAGTATGATATAGGTTGTGTGTTTGTCGTATGTGGCTTTTGTGATTTTAAGTATGCTCCTTCTATGCCTAGTTTGTTGCAGGTTTTTATCATGAAAGGGTGCTGGATTTTATTGAACGCTTTTTCTACAGCTACTGAGATGATCTTGTGGTCTTTGTTTTTGCTTCTGTTTCTTATGTGGTGAATCATATATTGATTTGCTTATGTTGAAACATCTTTGTGTCCCTGGATAAAACCCAGTGTTGACATGACATTGAGTTTGGTTTGCTAGTATTTTTTTTTTCTTTTGAGGATTTTTGCACCAATGTTTATAAGGGATATTGGTCTGTAGTTTTCTTTTTGGTAGTGACTTTTCCTGGCTTGGTATCAAGGCAATGTTGCCTTCATAGACTAAGTTAGTGAGGAGTTCCTCCTTTCCTCCTTCTCATTGCTGTAGAATAATATCTGCAAGATAAGTACAAGTTCTTCTTTACAGGTCTGATCAAATTCTGCTCTGAATTTATCTGGTCCAGGGGTTTTTTTATTGGAAGATTTTTTTTTTTATTAAATCATAGCTGTGTACATTAATGCAATCATGGGGTACAATGTGCTGGTTTTATATACAATTTGAAATATTTTCATCAAACTGCTTAACATAGCCTTCATGGCATTTTCTTAGTTATTATATTAAGACATTTGTATTCTACACTTATTAATTTTCACATGTAAAATGCACCATTGTAGGTGAAATGCCTATATGGCTCTGGCCAAGAAAGCCATTTGAGAGAGAGCAGTGAAAAGACTTTGTGCAGGCATACTTGTGAGAAACTGAGGTAGAATCCCATATGGCCAGGTTAGTTGCAGGACTAACATGACCAAGGCTTTGGCTGGAATAGCATTTCCAGACTGCATTAAGGAATTAAGGTTGACTTCATAAGGCCAATAAACAAGCCCTTTGGAAAACTGGCCAGATACCCATCAGTAACCTTTCCTGATCTGTGGTAAGTGACAAAGGTCACTTGCTGATGGTTCTGGGAATGGAAATGTGCTAGGGGACCTCAAGAGAAGAGGAATTTACCCAGTGCATACAGGTATCTAATGGCACAGATGAAACCTGGGCTCATGAAAGGCTTTTGAGAAGTCCAGCCTGAAAATTCCTTATAAAAGTTTCCAGCAAAACCCCCCTGACTTAAGGCCTACATGGGAGCAGAGGTTTGCACACAAATTCCTATATGCCCAAGAAGTTTCTTTATGCCTTGCTTAAAGATTCAAAGTAACAGCCTCCAAACTGGCAAGGTCAGTAAGGGCAGGTATTCAATCTACCTTGTTCCTCCATAGTCTCAGGCTTCATCAGATAAGAACAAAGAAGTAATGGCTAACAGCATGTTCTCCATTAAGTTATGTTAAATTGGGTTATGTTGATAGGGTTATGTCAAAAGGTGTATGTTGAGTGGATTATTGGAAGCTAATCACGAGGTAGTCATGTGATGTTTAATTGGATCAATGAGGTCATTGCTATATTGTGCTCATGTACAAAATTCCCTATATAAACCAACCACAAATAAAGAAGCTCACCATTTTGCCTGAGCGAGCAGATGGTCACCTTTATTTAAAACACAATTTCAATAAGCATGCTTATTCTGCGGGACATTGCTTTTCCTTGAGACCCTTACAGTACAGCAACACAACCATAGGTGTGGTCCCAGCAATTACCCTCCCTCCACTCATCCTCCCCTCTCGCCTCCCCTCCCTCTCCCTTTTCCTCTTCTTCTTGGGCTATAATTGGGTTATAGCTTTCATAATAGGGCTGAGTACATTGGATACTTTTTCTTCCATTCTTGAGATACTTTGCTAAGAAGAATATGTTCCATCTCCATTCATGTAAACATGAAAGAAGTGAAATCTCCATCTTTCTTTAAGCCTGCTTAATATTCCATGGTGTACTTATACCACAATTTATTAATCCATTCATGGGTCGATGGGTGTTGGGAGATTTTTTTTATTACTGCTATAATCTTGCTGCTCTTTACTGATCAGTTAGGGATTTCTATTTCTTCCTGATTGAGTCTTGGGAGGTTGTGTGTTTCCAGGAATTTGTCCATGTCCTCTACATTTTCTAGTTTGTTTGCAGAGATATTTTCATAGTTTTAATGGATGATATTTTCTATTTCTGTGGTATCAGTTATAGTATTTCCTTTTTCATTTTTGATTGAGCTTATTTGGATCCTTTCTCTCCTACTTATGGCTAATTTAGCTAGAGGTCTAACCATTTTATTTGTTTTTTCAAAGAACCAACTTTTTGTTTTGTTGATCCTTGGTGTTATTTCTTTGGCTTCCATTTCTGCACCTGGGCTCAAGCAATCCTCCCACGTCAGCCTCCCACAATGCTAAGATTACAAGGGTGAGTCACTGCACCTGGCCTTAAAATTTTTTTTGTCGCAAAATTTACAAAATAAATTGGTTAATGATTTTTATACATGCAAAATGACTCTATTATTTATTTCACTTATTATCATGTTTTAGAGAATTCACTTATATTTAGAATAAACATATGTATTCAGAATATAGTTCCATTTATTTATTTATTTTTTTAAGTATCTCACTCTGTGACCCACGCTGGAGTGCAATGGTGTAATTATAGCTTACTGCAGACTCTTATTCCCAGGCTTAAGTGGTCTTCCTATGTCTGCCTCCCGGGTAGCTGGAGCTACAAGTACACACCACCGTGCCTAACTAATTTTTAATTGTCTTTTGGTAGAGATGGGGTCTCTCTGTGTTGCTCAGGCTGGTCCTGAACTCCTGGCCTTAAGTGATCCTCCTGTCTTGATCTCCCAGAGTGCTGGGATTATAGGTGTGAGTACTGCTCCTGGATTAAACAAACTTTATAAGAAATTCCAAAAAAATAAAAATCTATACTTTATATCTTAATTTAATAAAAATGTCTACAGAGTTTTAAAATCACTCCTACTTTACGTTTATTTAACCTAAGAAGAATTTCTTGATTTTAAGATTTTACTTGTTTCTTTTTTCTTTAAATAATACTTCAGAAGCCAGGGCATTAGACAACCATGGAGTATTATTTTCCTTATGTG
The DNA here is from genome assembly GCF_000181295.1 of Otolemur garnettii. NCBI lineage: Eukaryota > Metazoa > Chordata > Mammalia > Primates > Galagidae > Otolemur > Otolemur garnettii. The sequence continues at coordinate 3,245,667 of NW_003852492.1, read as the reverse complement.
GTGATGAATCCAGGGATATCAAAAATTTTAACAACTGCTTTGACATGTAGTTTACTTACAGTGTATAGTACATATTTACATATGTGTTTTGACAAGTCTTGATATGTGAATATCGAATTTCCTTGTATCTCTTGCCTTGGTAATTACTTTCTCCTACTCATAGCCCTAGGCAACTACTGATCTGCCTTCCGTCAGGATGTACTAATTGTGCGTGTGTGTGTGTGTGTGTGTGTGTGTGTGTGAGTATGTATCCTCTCCACTGAGAGGACTTGGGAGCAGGGGAACCCCAACAGCAATAAGCACAATTAGTGCTCAGATCTTAGTTTCTAAATAGCATTCTCCACTAAAAAAGCCTGCACTGTCTGGAGAAATGGCTAATCCCATGGGAGTGGCAGGGAAAGTACAAGAAGAGCCTGGAATATTTTGTCATATGGAAAGTCAGGAAGTACTCACAGAATGATGGAGTCACGTAAGAAACTCTCAGGAACCGGCTTGAAGGGGCTCCCAGAGGTCAAGGCTGGTACCGTTTAGACACGTAAATGTGTCCTTGGTTGTGTAGACCCTTTTAAGCTCGATTGGGTCCCATTTATTTATTTTCACTGTTACTGCAGTTGCCTGGGGTTTTCGTCATGAGATCTTTCTCTAAACTGAATTTGGTAAGAGTCTTTCCCACACTTTCTACTAGAATTTTTATAGTTGTGTGTCTTAAATTTAAATCTTTTATCCAGTATGAGTTAATTTTTGTAAGTGATAAGAGATGCAGGTCCCGTTTCAGCCTTTTACATGTGGCCAATCAGTTCCCCAGTAACATTTGTTGAATAGGGATTCTTTCCCCCAGTGTATGCTTTTGTTTGGTTTAGCAAAGATCAGATGGCAATATGAGGCTGGTTTCATATTCACATTCTCTATTTTTGTGCTTTAGATCTGTGTCACTATTTTTATGCCAGTGCCAGGCTGTTTTGACTTGTATTATAACCTGAGGTCTGATAACATACTGCCTCCAGATTTGTTTTAATTTCTTAGAATTGGCTATTCAGGGTTTTTTTGCAGTTCCATATGAAACAACTACTTCTTCAACTTCTTCAGAGTATGACGTTGGTGATTTAATGGGGATTGCATTAAATCTGTAGATTGTTTGGGGTCGTATAGACATTTTAACAATGTTGATTCTTCCCAGCTGCAAGCATGGTATGTTCTTGCATTTCTTAAAGTCTTTTGCTATTTCTTTTCTTAAGGTTTCATAGTTCTCTCTGTAGAGATCCCTCACATCCTGTGTCAGGTATAATCCAAGGCATTTCATTTTCTTTGAAGCTACTGTGAAGGGTATTGTATCTTTGATTTGAGTGTCAGCTTTACTATTATTGGCGTATATGAAGGCTACTGATTTGTAAACACTAATTTTATAGCCTGAGACATTAATGTATTTCTTGATCACTTCCAAGAGTTGAGTCCGTGGAGTTTTCTAATTATAAGATCAACAAACGTTGAAAGTTTGACCTCCTTTTCCCCCATTTGGATGCCCTTTATTTCCTTTTCTTGCCTGAATGCATTGGCTAGGACTTTTAGCACTGTGTGGAACAGTAGTGGCAATAGAGGACATCATTGTCTGTTCCGATTCTAAGTGGAAATGCTTTCAATTTTACTCCATTCAGTATGATATTGGCTGTGGGTTTGTCATAGATGGCTTCCATCATTTAAGAAATGTCCTATCTCTACATAATGGGTTCTAACCCATTAAAATAAACAGAATCCATGAATCTAAATTTCTAGTGAATTTTCACTAAAAATAAAGGTAGGTGAATACTTACCTAAGGAGAAGAGAAAGCTTTTCCTTATTGTAGAATGCCAAGTAATAAACTTGGGAGTAATGGTGAAACTAGAAAATCACCATTAGGCAAAACATCAAAGAATGTTAGGACCAATCGGGGAAAGTTTGATGAGGATTGGAATATTTTCTTAGTCTTAAGCGGTCTTATACCTACAAAGAGAGAAAGAACAACTCGATAATAGGAAAGGCTGGCAGACAGCAGCTCAGGCAAGTGATCCAGGTTTACGCAGGTGACATCAGGCCCAGGATCACATGTCCCATCACACAGAATGCAATCTGAGCACAGTGTCACTTCTGTGGAGTTCCTGCCAAAAATGTACCATCAGAAATCTAATCACGAGGAAAAATGCAACAAATTCAAATGGAAGAACATCCTACAAATTAACTGCCCCCCACCCTCAGAGGTGCCACAGTCTTGAAAGTCAAGGTCAGATGGAGGAAACGTATTTGGTTAAAAAGGACTGAAGACACGTGAGAACTCAATGCAGCATGAGGGCACATCACTGGGACAACTGGCAAATCCACAATGGGTGTGGGAATTAGGTGATAGTAACGAATGTGAGTTAGTGTCCTGATTTAATACCGTGTCACTGTTACATCAGGGAATGTCTTTGTAGGAAATACACACTGAAATATTACTGCTATTCTTGGAGCTGTACCCACCAGTTTGACTCAATGGCCTCCAGGTTCTGGTCTGAGGATCGCTGGCCCCCTTCAAGAGGTCCGAGCCTTCCATTCTCTGTGGGAGCCTCTCTGAGAGTCCCTGAGAGAAAATCTGTGTTCTCTAGGTGTAGATGCCTAAAGGAATATTTGAAGAACAATATGGGGGGGGGGGGGGCGCGGAAGTTAAGCAATTGAACGTTTCATGCCGGGGACTTTCCCTCTTCTTGCTGGAGTGCTGAAACCAGGAAACTTATTAATGATATCTGTATCATATCAACATAGGGACTAATGTGAATATTTTGTGGGGAGGTCAGATTGAGTCAGTCACGGGAATTCCCCATTGCCATAGACACTGCCCCAGAAGAATTGGCCATGGCTCAGAAGATTATAAAATCTATAGGTTGCAAGGCTGAATACTCAGTGATCAGATCCTTCCCTCTCAAGTTTTGTTTTTATAAATTCTTTCCCAATATTAAAAAAAAAGCCTAGTATCAGATACCATAAGCTGGAATTCACTGAATCCTCATAATCTTTGTGTGGGTGAGGCAGTAAAAAGAGGCTGCCGTGCTGGCTCTGTGCTGTCAGGGCCTCTGCCCTGCACCCAGGCTGCTCCACCCACACGGATCTCTCAGGACCCACTGCTGCTACTGGTGCCTCTGCCACACGTGAGTGGGTGGCAACATCATTCCTGAGATTCTACCCCTTTGCTCAGGTTTCTGACTGTTACTCCCCAGGTCATTTGAACCTGCCCCTAAATTGGGTGGCCAGTCCCTGGGCTGGCTGTCTCAAGTCATCTGCAGGAAATGACCGTTTCCTGTCCTCTGCGTCTGCCCCTCTCCACCTCAGACACCCCTTCTCCATCTCTGCCCCCAGTTACCTTCCTTACCTCCCTCTAGGAGGAGAGATAAATTCCAGCCCCAAACAGGTTTTAGGCTCCACCACATCTAACACACACTCTGTCCAGCCCAGGCAAGCTGGCAGCAGCACAGCACCGTCCTTCTAGAGACTCATTGGGTTTTCCATCTGGATGGGACTTGAGGGATCTTGGTGCCACATCCAGATCCTGTAAGGGACCAGTTTTTCATGACAGAGCGGAGACTAGAACTCCCAGAGCAGTGTCCATCCCACTGCATCACCCCACCCTCTCGTGGAGGGTTTCCCCCTCCTGGGGTGCACCAGCCCGTTGCTTATCCTTTACAGAGATAAAATTGTTTTCAGTCTCAACTTTAAAGGGCTTACTCTGGGCTTTGTGCAATATGATAAATTCCAACTTAGCAATTATCATGTCGATAATCCCTCCTAATGAGTAACAGGGGACGGTGGCAGGGCAGACAGGTGAGGGCACAGCCCCTCTGGGCTGGGTAATAACCCTTTATCAACGGGACCTGACCTGGAGCCAGGAGAGATGAATTGGGGAATTGTGCCTCTCCCTGCTGTAAACCCTTGTCTCTCTCCCTCCTCCTCCACCCCGTTTCCCCATAAAAAGGTTATATGGGATAATTGCTGGAAAACAGCCTGTATATACTTGGGAGAAGAAACTTTTCATGACATAATGATTTTGGATACAGTCCTGCTAAGCCAGCGCCCTGTGGCTGTTTTTTCCATTAAGGTATTTTGCAATCCATGATCTCTGGTTTGGGAGCAAGAAACTCAGGGAGCCTGAGAGGAGACAGGTGAGAACTGACCTTCAGCTCACACTTAGCACCTGGGTATTCGTTCTCCCTTGATCCAGGTCTTTGGGTTTGCCCCACTGTTGTCAGCAGCCCTGGGCTCTGAGCAAGTCAATTCCGGATGGAATATGAGAAAAATGACTTACAGAAAACAGAACCCTAACGGGCTGAATTAATAGTAGTTTAGCAGTAGCTGCAGCACCAATGACTAACAGAGGGGTTGCAAAAATACAATTCAGCAAGCAGGACTTTATTCCTATGACAGTTTGGTTGGCTCCGGGGTTCTGAGCAAGATGAAACAGGAAAGGTGTTTTCCCCGTAATGTGCAGTGGCCTAAGGGGCGCAAGACTGAAGTATTCCGGGCGAGGGGCTCCAGGTGGAAGTCTGAGATGCCTTTCCATGATTCAGACAGGGAGACCATGAGTGTCCCTTGGGCACAAGCAGAGCGGTCAGCCTGCAAAAGGGAAGCGGCAGGAAAAAGCAAGTCTGTGTCCCCCACAACAGTCCAGGAGGTCATTATGTTTAATCAGACTTTTGGTTGACAAAGCACTTTGCACTGCCTCATCCACAGAAACCCTCTGAGCCAGGTGGAGTAGGGGCTGTCATCTCACTGTACAGGTGGAGAATTCAGGATTCACAGAAGGGAAGTGGTCTGTCTAAAACCACGGAGTGAAGTGACAGAGTCCAGGCTGGAGCTCAGATACCTTAAACCCATGTCCAGTGGGGCTGCACAGGGAATGTGCTGCCCTCAAGATGTGTCCCGGGCTGGAGTGTCCAGTGCCCTGTGTGTCTGCTGCCCTGCTGGGAGGCAGGGAGTTCATTCTCTCTTTCATTTGTTTGTTTGGTTTTTAAACTCGTGAAGTACAACAGCAGGACTCATTCTGTTAGGTGAAGGTGTTGCCCCCAGCAAAGTTGCAATTAGAAGCAAAATGTAGGTAGAAGAGATTGTGAACTTCATGGGTCTTTGGGCCTCAGCAGCCTTGAAGGCTGTCTCCGTGACTTCGTGCCATGCTGTGGGGGCCGTGGCTGTCTCCGTGACTTTCACGCCGTGCTGTGGGGGCCGTGGCTGTCTCCATGACTCCATGCCATGCTGTGGGGGCCGTGGCTGTCTCCGTGACTTCCATGCCATGCTGTGGGGGCCGTGGCTGTCTCCGTGACTTTCACGCCGTGCTGTGGGGGCCACATCTCCCAGAAGCACAGACGTCTCTCTGGCCCCGGCTGCTTGCTTCTGCATTCTATTCTCTCAAAGACACATAGGAATGGCCCATGTGGGGCCCTGTCCTTCAGCCAACTTGGATCATTTATTGGCTTCTTGGGAACACACCTTCACATTCTCAACTCCTACCGTCTGCCTTTGCTGCCCTTGCCGTGCTGAGTATGAGAGAGTGCTGAAAGCCCTCAAAGACCAACTCTAAATCCTGTCTTCAATACTCTGAAGCTCTTAACGAAGGCCTTGACAGTGGATGGTCAGCAGACAACTGTGGGTGCAAATCAGGGTGGGGTTGGTTGGAGAAGGGCCCATTGCCCTTGACGCAGCCAAATAGACCTTAGTAGCCTTCGGATGGGGACCTCCTTAGGATGGTCAAATGTTTTAGGTGGCAGAGCTGAATTCTGCTAATGGTATGGAACGGTTGTATGAAGGCCACAAGAGCCACATGGAATTTTTTAATTGTTCACGCCAGTTTTTCTACATTTGAGACACATGGTTCTGTGTTCTAGCCAGCCTGGGACCATCTTGCCATTTAGGAGAGGCCCAACCCATAAGGAGAGCCAGTGGCTGATGGGAATGGAATTTAGACAGGACACTGTCAGTGCACCTTAGAAGGCGGCACCAGAATTAAATCAAGTTGTTTTCTCCTCCTCCTCCTTTCCTCTTGAAAATGAGGCTTTTTCAGACACATGCTATGAAGTGTCTACACCATCTTTGAGCTAGTGGCTCTCAAACCTAATTTATAAACCATGGGCTGACAGGACATGAATTAACTGGGAGATTGTTCTGTGTACAGCTTCCCAAGCCCCAACCTGGAGATTCTGATTTGGTGGTGGCACCCAGGATACCTCCAACTCCAGTGCAGCACCAGAAAGTTTATTCTAATTTTCTCCTGTTTCCCATATTTAACCAACTCTATTGGCTCCCGTTATCATTCGTGCATTTTCTTACTTACTCCTCTGCATTAAGCACTCTCCCAGCAGGGCCACTGCCTCCCCTTCTCCCCACACCCACAGATGCCCTCTGCCCCCCACTCTGACGCTGATGTGCTGTGCTGGTTGGTCCCTCCAGGCCAAACCCTCCTGTCTGCCTGGGCTCTGACATCCCTGCAGCAGTGTGCTCTTTGCTCAGCCTGGGCTCCCACGTCTTGCCTGGGCTGCCGCCCTGGGCGTGCCCTCCTTGGCTCTAACACACCCTCACCAGGCAGCCCCTGTGCAGACACTCTCACCTTGTGTGGGCTTCTGGGCCACCAGGCTCCCACTCCCTGACATGGAAGCCCATCTCCCTCCGCCACACTGATGGATTTAGGGCTCAACCGTTCAGGAACAGAAGGAGAAACAAAGGAAGAAAGTGACCATAAAGTTTTGAGAACAGAAATTCTGCCTCACTCTTCAGTGAATCCTGTGACTGGAAGGGTCTGTTTCATCTAGTTTCTTTCCTAGCGAGCCAGTCTCTGAGCAGACAGTGTGTTAAGGTAGCAGAGTGCAGTCAGTTTAGAGACCAGGCTCTGGAATCATTTAGAATCTGGCTTTGACACCTTTAGCTGCGTGACCCTCCCAGTGCTTTATCTTGTCTATACAATGAAGATGGTAACTGGTCAACCCCGCAGAGCTGTCTGAGGATTAAATGAGGTAACGCTGGTAAAGTGCTTAGCAGAGCGGACAGCACAAGTGGGTGCCCAATAAATGCTATTACTCAGGAGTCCTCAGTGAGCAGTCAGGAGCCAGGGGCCACACGGTCAGGGTGGAGTTGTGGGGTGCAGCCGGGCTAGCCCACATGCATTGCATCAGCTCTTTGGACTTGTTTTTCTATCTGTAAAGTGAGGAGCTGGTTGGCCATGATGGAATCGTCCTCGCTCCGATGTTATGGTGTTCTGTCATCAAACTAGAGGGAGGGTGGTGAGTCAGGGCATTGGAATCCAGGCTCCTTCTAAGGTGGGTTCAGGATGGTGCCCTGAATGTGGTTCCAGAGCAAGAGGACCACACTGGTGGTGGACCAGTAAAACCTCATATTGAGTTAGTTTGGGATCATCATCTACATCCGTCATCTCCTATGATCCCTGCATCCACCTGAGGAGGCAAGCTTTCTTTCAAATGAGATCCGAGGCTGGAAGAGGCTGACACAACCCCAAAGTGGCCAAAGTGACAGGCAGGGACTAAACGTGAGCCCTTCCCAGTGCTTGTCCTCTGGACCCACATGCTCACTGTGTGGCCTCCCCAGAGGACTGGTTCTGGGTGCCGATTAGAAGCTCTCACAGAGCTCCTCCCTGGCTACTCCAGCTGATCAGCCTTTCTCCTCTGTAAGACTTATTTACTAAACAGCAAACATGATTCCTGCCCTATCAGGTCTTAAGCTCTAAAATGAGAAAACAAAGGAGAGAGACTAAGTCATCAACAGAACTTAGTCATTAGAATAATCACCAAGGGACACGGAGGTGGAAGAGCAGGGCCGGCATGGGATGGGAGTAATCCAGCTGCTTCATCCAGGAGGACTTCCTGGGAGAAAAGGGACGATTGATGTGTGATTTAAAAGAGGAAAAGTATAGTAGTTGAGACTGAAGGAACCCAGATATCTGGAAGTCTTCCCGCCCTTCTCTCCCTTCCTCATTTTTACTTTCTATGTATCTGATAATCCAGCTCAGCCAAAACACCACCGTTCAGAGGCAGAAGCCATGAGGAGATCCCGGGACACTGACATCCCTGGTCAAAGTCCTGGAGAGAGACAGAATTACTGCTTCCCCACCCCATCGCTAATTGTGTTCAACCTCTTTTGCAGAATGGGAGTCTCAGCAACTGGGGAGGAGGTGTTGTGAGAATGAGTATTTGCAAACTCCTCAAGAGTTCTGGAAGAAAGGAGCAATGTTTGTGCAAAGCTCCCAGGGTGCCTGCCACACGGCCCTGTGCTCCCATTCATGCCCTGACCCTGGAGGCTGGGCATGACTGCCAAGTGTCACGGACATACGCCCATGAGCAGCAGGAGGGGCATGTTCCAGCAGCCTGGTGGACTGGAGCCAAATACCTCTACATTACAATGCAATAGATGATGGAAGACCAATTAATTTTTTACAACGGGAGAAATAGCTAAAAGATTAACAAGCATTAATTATTTATTGAATTGCTGCCTATGCAAAAAAAAAGGGTGGGGGAGGGAATTGCCCTGAATGGGGAAATTAATCTCTTCAGTAATCTCGGCTCTGGGTTGCTATTTGCCTTTGCTTGGAGGTCATGCAAATCAGCTCCAGGCAATGGATGAGATCATTTAGGAAGCAGGAATAACTTCTACCCATCTCTTTCAGGGTAGTCAACAATGTGCTGAGAAATCTAGAGGTTTCTATCTTTCCATCTTTCCATCCTACAGGTCAGAAGGAGCAGGCTCTGGAGCTCAGCCTCCTTCCCAGAACTACAGCACTGATCCCTGGAAGAGAAAAGTTGAGACAAACTCCTGGGCCTCCTGGGTGAGCCTGGAGGGCCAGCAGGTCCTGGATGGTGAGCTCATGCAGCTGCAGAGAGGAACATGGCCATCCTCTTCTAACCCAGGATGAACCGGTCCAAGTCTGTTCTAGGATGCGCCGTGAAGCACTCATTCATTCATTCACTCGTTCTGTCATTCAGGATTTATTCAAATGCATCCTATGTGCTGTCTACAGCATTGTCACAAGTTAGACTATGCAACTCCGGTCAGAATTTCTAAAACATCCCCTTTTGACAGATGAAAATGCTGAGACAGGTGTAGGCTGACTGGTGAGCTAGATCTTTGTCCTTGGCTGGTATGTGGCTTGGTAAGTGAGGCAAGAGACTGAGGCGGGAGGAGCTGGACTGTGTGGCTCCTGTTCTCTTCCACCTCATTTGTCCTTTACCCCATTTTCTCCCCCGCTCCCCCTTTGGGATCCAAGTTCTCCTAAATTTCTCTTGAGTCCAGCCTCACCACCAAGTCCGGCTTGAGACCTTCCTTGTCTCTTGCTTGGACAGTGGCAGCAGTGTCCTCACCACATCCCACCTCTAGACTCTTCCACGCCAGGCCTTTCTGCATAATGCTGTCAAAGAGATGGCCTGGGAAGAAACCTGGGGAGTCACCTGCTCTGTTAAAAATCCTTCCACTGCCCCCCAACCAGCCCCTTGCTTGATATTCCAACCCCTGAACCCCCTCTCTGTCCCTCTTCCATCCTCTCCAGCACCCCTTGTGGCTCCTGTGCCTGCTCCAACCACGTGGATGTATCAAGTCCCCAGTAAGCCCTGCACATTCTCTTTCTAGCTTTTTGTACCTCTTCACATGCTGTGCTCTCGGCCTCAACGTCTCCCCCTCCTCTTCACTGCCTGGAATTGTACTTTCCCCTCAAGACTAATCCAAGTCACCTTCTTGGAGATCCTTCCCTGTCAGTCGGGGCTACTCCATCACATGCTCTAACAAAGCTCCTTATAACACGGATTTCACTGCACAAGTGTGGTGATTCTTAGTTGTCTCCCCAACCTGACTTTGAACTCTACATAAGGAGGGGAAGGATTTTATTCATCTTTGTGTCTCTGGCACCTAAACAGGGCCTGAAATTTATTCACTCACTCGCTGTCCCTTCTTGTTGACTATTCGCTTTCTGCCTGGCTTGTGCTAATCACCTTGGGATACAAACAATGAGCAGGGCTCCCTGACCTCACGGACATTCAGGGGAAGGAATGAACCGTATTTCAGAGTCGTGCATAGGACCCCGGGCGGCCCAGGCAGCCACCGAGCCTCCTCGCACCTGGCCGAGAGCCTTCTTTTCCTTTCTGAGGGGGCTCACATCACAGGTCCTTGCTTTTATCATGGTCTGGGTCTTTCTTGAAGCTGAGGGTTACTGGTGCAGTGAAGCTAGAGTCCTGGCTCTTGGTATAGGGTTCGGGGATTTCTACGCATCCTCTCCGCGAAGCAGATCTCAGGCACAGATGTTATGTGACACAGTCAAAGCTTTCTCCATGGAGACGGGCATGGGAGATAGGAAGCAGGAATAACTAGGCACTAGTTCATTACAGTTGGCAGGAATGTGGTGAGGAGAAACGGGAAAGGACGTCTAGTAACACGGAGGCCTCCTAAAGGAGTGACACTAATGTGACTTGCCCTTTAGGCCTGGGTTCAATCCCCACACCTGGAGTGACTGCGCTCAGTTCCGAACCGACCGTCCTGCGATAGCCCCTCTGGCCGCCAGGGGGCGTGCGGAGCCGGCCGGAGCCCCGGGGTTAGGGCCGCCCGGAGGGCGCAGGGCGGAGGGAGTGTCCCGGCCCGGCCAGGTTTGGGTCCTCTCAGCGGAGCCTCCTGGGGCTTCTGAGCCATCGAGCTCCCGTGGCTTCTCTCCGTCGGGGTCGTACAGGTTTCCTCGCAGGTTTCTGAAATGTGGGTCTGAATGTGGAGATGGAGAGAGGGAAGCCGCACCTGGACTAGCCGCAGCTCAATCTTGCCCCGTGCAAACCTCGCTGCGGGCGGCTGCGGCCCCCGGTCCCGGGCAGGGAGCAGGTCCCCGGGCGGGCCGGCTACTCCCGCGCTCCTCGGCCGGGATAGAACCGAACCCGGCAGGTTCACCTGCAAAGGGGGCGAGTGCGATTCGAGAAACATGGAGGAGGTTCGACGGGACCAATGTCCGTCCCTCACCAAGGTCAATGGCACGGAACTCGGCAGTGGGAGGTTGGTCAGCTCAGGCCGGGCCCTCCTTCCGCGCTCTCTGTACAGAGCTGTGCGCGCCCCGGAGGCTGAGCGCTCCGAGCAGACTTTACAGATGAGGGACGGGAAGACGCGCTCAGTTCCAGGTCACCTGCCTCTGGGATCTGTGTCCTCTCCGCTGTCTTGTGTCCAGTGCCCTCAGGCACCTCGATATGAATGAATGTGCCTGGCGACTGGACTGGGCGTTGTGACAGCAGAGGAGGGCGGCCCAGCAGCAGGGGGGTGGCCCGAGGCCCCTCTGGGGGCAGGGTGAGGGCCCAGGATATGAAGGCCCACAGAGGCGGGAGGACAGACTTCTCTCCACGCTGGACAGGGTTTCTATTCTCAGGGGGTATGCGGGTGGGCGGGTGGGCGGGGAGGGGGGGCGGAGAGAGATAGTTTCCAGCCTCATTAGGTCTCTGGATTTGACCAAGGGCAGGCACATTCCACGTGTTCCTGGCCACCGTCTGTGAGCTGTGGCATGGGGTGGTTCCTGCCCTGGGCCCATTAGGCTGGCCTGCTCAGCTCCCTCCTCCTCAGTTATCCAGAGTGCTGGGAGCTGTTTTCTGCTCCCCTAGCACCTCTCTGAGGTGTGTGACAGCTCCTGGCAGGGACTGGTTCACCACTAGGCAGTAGAATGTTTTCACATCCTCCTAAGTAGGAAACAGGAGTATGCCCATCTCTCAGCTTCCACTGTGGAGGTCGAGGGGACCAGGGCTCTGCACCAGAGGCCCCTCAGCACAGATGCTCCAGGACATGGGCAGCTGTGCTGAGAGTGTAAAACCCCTCACCCCATGCCCTGCCCTCCAGGAGTTTAAAATGTCACAGTGTCTTATTTATGTTATTGGCGTCCTGTGCTTCTCTCCCCCTGACTACAATCACTGTTATTGTCACAGTGAAACAGCGATTCTTTTTGTTTGGAGAGGGGTAACTGGGCTTATGGGTCAGAGACTTCACTGGAGCCCCAGATCTGCTACTAAATTAACCATGTGTACTTGGGTGAGGGATTTGGCCTCTGAGCCTCGGTTTTCAGCTGTAAAGTGGGAAAGATGATACCACCCTCACGACTGCTCTGAAGCTATAGTGAGAAAATGCACACATTCGCGATTTGAAAGGCACGGAAAGCACGTGTGCGAGATAAGATGACACTGCTCTTAGAACAGCCCCAACAGCCCCGGGGACCCATCTGTCTCCTCCTGCTCCTACCAGTGCCCTCAACACTTGTCCATTCTGTGTCCTAAATAGGCCTGTTCTCTAGGCTGTGATCTCTCTTTTATCAGACCCCTCTCTTAAATCTGCCTATTTATTCTCTACTTCAGTTCTTAGGATCCTTGTGCTTTCAGTGGTTCCTTGTTGTAATAAATGTTTATTATGTGCCCTGCAAAATGAAGCCTGGGCTGAGCCACCAAGAGGAACAGGTGAGGCAGGGAGTATCCCCCATTCTGCGGAGGGCTACTGAGGGCACCCAGGAAAACCTTAATTGCCTGACAGGTGTTAGTGCCATTCCCACCAACACCAGTGTTGTGAAATGCCAGCTCTTTCTAACTCAAAAATGCCTCCTCACCCAACTAAGGTCCCAGATGGGGACTGTCAGGTCATGGAAGGGGACTGTAGGTTTTGGACATGCTCTTATTGTGGAGGGTAAATTCTAAAAGCAGGAGTATCATTTGGTACATTTGATATTAAGCCTTTACAAGGGATCTAGAAAAACAGGCAAACATATATAGCACATGTGCATTTTAAAGAAACTGATTTAATCATCAGTTCAGCAAGTACTGGCTGGGATAGAGCCCAGGGAGGAAGGCTCTGAGGGAGAAGCTGGGTGGGGAACTGGAGTGCAGAGGGGCCAGGTGAGCTGCAGTGGAGAGATGACTCTTCACCAAGACAGGAGGCAGGTGAGGGACTGGTGATGCTGACATCTGGGGGTGACATGGAGAATGCCTGGAGTGCTCAGGGACCTGCCATGTGTTGGGGTGGCAAGGGAAGGAAAGAGGGGAGGTCAGACTGTGGGGCCTGGGAGGTCACCTGAGCTTTGACGCTGGCTGGGAAGGAGTGGAGACCCTACAGGGTTGTGAGAAGAGGTGGCCCTTCCAGGAGAACTCATTCCAGTGCTGGCTCTGCTTGGCACTAGCTAAGAGGCTTTGGGCAAATCAGGTAGCCTTTTGGGGCTGCACTTGGCTTAGGGATCCAGTGAGACAGCTGGGTGGGTTATTCCAAAGGCCCATTCACATCCTACAGCATCAGATGCAGACCAAGGCAAACAAATACATGGTCACTCTGTCTGTCCACGAGGGAGTTCCAAGCTCCCTGGTGAAGTTTTATTCTCCTTGCTGTTCTTTCCCAGTTTGCCCCTGAGGCAAACCCCGGTCCCCAGGTGCACCTGGAAGTGGCTCCGTAGAGATGGCTGAATTCCCTGCCACTCCCACAGGGAGCTAGCTGAGCACAACTCTTTCCAAGGCAATTAATTTTCCTGGCTGGGATCAACAGCAGAGCAGTTTCCCATGGCGAGGTGAGCTATAGGCTCCCCCACTCCCACCCCGCCAACACCCCCACTGGGCTGGCAGGAGTGGGATAGGGAGAAGAGAACAAGTGACGGGCCCAGACAGGTCCCTCTGGAAGGTGAGCACGATGTGGCAGGTGGTGCCCTATGCTGGGCTGCGAGGCAGGATAGGGGTGCAGTGTCAGGGGGAAGGCTGGGGGCAGGCCTGCCACTGTTACCAGAGCTGTTTCACTCCAGGGCAGGGGGACAAGCCCCTCAGCCTCAGTTGGGAGAGACAGTGGCTTCTGTCCCCTACTGCTGGGAGTGGCTGTCAAATGCACCTTCATGCAGGGTTGTCAGAAAGGAGGCTCTATCGCACTGCTTGGTAACTGCACTTATTTCAAATTTGTTACAGCAGTAGACCTTGAACCTTCTCGCCACACGAAAAATGAAAGTTGGTGAGGTGATACGTTAATGAACTTAACTGAATCTTTCTACAATGTACCCATAGATCAAAACATCACACTGTACCCCATAAATTTACATAATTATTTCAATTAAAAATAAATGAAAAAAAGAGAAAGGAGGAGCCTCTCTTCTGTCTGAAGAGTTAGAACAAGTATGAAAACAGAATGCAGGCACTTCCCATTTCCCAGCCAGGCCTCCTGCCCAGCCCTGGCCTTGCACCTGGGCAGCCCATCTCTGCCTTGGGTGTGGTGCCCGTCCCACCTCCCACGGACCAGTCCCTGCACTCCTCACCTTCTCCTGCCAGCCAGCAGGCCCCATTAGCCAGGTTTCCAGAGCTGGAAACAACCCCATGCTAGAGATGGCTGGAAATAGAAAACAAAGCATTCAGCCAAGGGCTTTCCAACTCCACATCCCGTGGACACGGCACCCAGGCTGTGCCAGGAGAGCGTCAGACTGCAGGAACAGGTGAGCTGCTGAAGTCGGACCCACCCTGAGTCTGCAGCTTTCCAACACCACAGACCAACATTTCCTCAAGAAGCGTCTTCTTAAAAATTAGATTTATTAAGGTCTGATTTACAAGGAGTAAAATTCAACTTTTTTAGATGTAAAGCTCAATGAGTTTTGCCAAATGTAAATAATCGTACACCAGTTTCCTTATGCCTCTTTGCATTTAATCCTCTCTCAGTCCCCAGATCCCACCAGAAGTATTTTCCCTGAATCATAATCTCTCTTATCTCTAAATAGCCTCTGTCTGTCTGTCTTGCCATTACCATGTTTTTGAGATTTATCCAAGTTGTTACATATATCAGTAACTCTTTTTTCAAAGCTGTGGAGGACCTTCGCTTAATTTTTTCATATTTATGGTAATAAAATACAGTTGGCTCACTACATCTGTGGGCTTCGTATCCATTGATTCAACCAACCAGCCATCAAAAATAATAGAAAAAATTACATCTCCACTGAAAAGATGTACAGACTTTTCCCCCTTGTCATTATTCCCTAAACAATAGCATAACAACTATTCACATAGTATCTACATTGTATTGGGTATTGTAGGTAATTTAGATTTGATTTGAAGTATACAGGAGGATGTGCATAGGTGTTATATGCAGATACTGTGCCATGTTGTATCACAGACTTGAGCCTCTGCAGATTTTGGTGTCTGCAGAGATCTTGTAACCAAAGCCCCATACACACAGAGGGACTGTATATCAAATATGACGTTTTTCTGTATAGCCACTTCTAAGTGTACAATCCAGTGACATTAGTTACAGTCACAATGTCGTGCCGCCATCACCACTATCTATTTCCACAATCTTTTTGTCACCCTAAACAGAAACTCTGCCCATTAAGCAATAACTTCCCATTTCACCTTGTTAAAGTCCCCTCTACTCTTCCTTTTGCCTCTATGAATTCCTAGATATTTCATGTAAATGGAATTTACAATATTTGTCCCCTGGTGTCTGGCTTCTTTCATTTAGCACTTTTTCCCAATGATCATCCATGTTGCTGCATGTATCAGAACTTCAGTCCTTTTTGTGGCTGAATATATAATATTCTGTAGTATGTATATAATGTATTTTGTTTATCCAGCCATCTCTTGGTGGACACATAGGTTGTTTCCTATTGTATAGGCTATGTGAATAACACTGCTGTAAACATTGGCATATACATGTCTGTCTGAGTCCCTGTTTTTAAAATTATTTTCAGTATACTCATAGGAGAGGAATTGCCAGGTCATATGTTAATCCAATGTCTATCTTTTTATTTTTATTTTGTTAGCACTTAATGGGAATTTATTTCAACCAATCTCATACTATTCTCAAAAAATACTACAGAAATTATACCATTAACCTAATCATTTTACAAATAGAAAAACTACTGCTAAGAGAGGTTGTACACATTGCCTGAAGGCACACATCTATGTAAATGCTCCATTGAGCTGGGACTCAAAGCTAATTATTTCTTACTGCAGACCCTGCCTCTTATCTCTGCTGAGGTCATGTGCCAAGTGCTGGATGGACAGCACTGAGGAAAGCAGACGTGGCCCTTGATATTGTGCTGTCTGTGGTTTTCTAGGAGAGGCAGTTAAGAGCACAGAGAGATGTGCTGGGAGCCCAGGGGTACTGAGCGTGTCAGGTGAATTCTCCTTCATGCCCCATTTGTAGCTGAGGCTGCTCCAGGACCCCAGGGTCTGAGGGCTGGGATGAGCTCAGGGTCCAGCTCTCCTGATCCTGGCTCAGCCTGGCTGAGGGATTGCTGAGGGTGACAGACCAGGCACAGGATTTGTTCCACCGGGACCAAGAGGGATGTGTCATTCCCAAGGGCATCCAGGAACTGTTCTGTTTGCTGTTTAACTTTTTAAGGAACTGCCATGTTTTCCATGGAAGTGGTACCATTTTTCTCACCAGCAATGCACAAGAGTTGCAATTGCTACATTTGTTACTTTCCATTTTTAAAAAACCATCGCCATCCTAATAGGTGTGAAGTGGTAACTCACTGTGGTTTTGATTGCATCCTAACGCATCTATATGACTAAGGATGTTGAATATCTCTTCATGCGCTTATTTGCCATTTATAAATCTCCTTTAGAGAAATATCTGTTTGAGGGTGGCGCCTGTGGCTCAAAGGGGTAGGGCACTGGCCCCATATGCCGGAGGTGGTGGTTCAAACCCGCCCCAACTAAAAACTGCAAAAAAAAAAGAAAAAAAAAAGAAAGAAAGAAAATAAATATCTGTTCGAGTCTTTGCCCAGTTTTAAATTGGGCATTTTTTTTTATTACTGAGTTGTAGAAGTTCCTTATATATTCTGGATTTTAACTCTTATCATATATATGACTTGCAAATATTTTCTCCTATGCATGGTTGTCCTTTCATTTCTGATGCACAAAAGTTTCTAATTTTAATAAAGTCTTTTTTGCTATTTTTTTCATTACCTGTGTTGTTGGTGCCCTATCTAAAAAAATCATTGCAAAATCTAATGTTGTGGAATTTTCCTCCTATGTTTTCTCTTAAGAGTTTATAGTTTTAGCTCTTATGTTCAGGTCTTTGACCCATTTTGAGTTAATTTTTGAGCATAGTATTATTTTTTCTTGTGGACATCCAGTTTTTCTAGCACCATTTGTTGAAAAGACTGTCTTTTCTCCATTGAATGGTCTTAGCATCCTTCTTGAAAATTATTTGACTATACATGTAAAGATGTATATCCGGGCTTTCTATTCTGTTCCATTGATCTACATGTCTCTTTCTCCCAGTAATATGCTGTTCTGATCACTGTAGCTTTATATTAAATTTTAAAATCAGGAAGTATGAGATTTCCAACTTTGTTCTTATTTTTCAAGACTTTTGTGACTATTTGATGTCTTTTGAGATAACATATGAATATTAGATGGACTTTTCTATTTCTAAAAAAAAAATCATTAAGATTTTGATAGAGATTGGGCTGAATCTGTAGATCACTCTGGATAGTATTGACATCTTAACAATATCAAATCGTCCGATCAATGAACACTGGGCATCTTCCGTTTGTTTGCTTCCTGTATTCTTTCAGCAATGTTTTATAGTTTTCAGTGGACCAGCCTTTCACTTCCTTGGCTAAGTTTATTCCTAGTATTTTATTCTTTCTGATGCTATTGTGAGATTATTTTTCTAATCTCATTTTCAGATTGCTCATAATTATTATATAGAAATAAAACTTATTTTTATGTATTGATTTTATATACTGAAACTTTGTTGAATTTATTAGCTTTAACAGTTTTGTTTCTTTTTCTTTTTTGAATAGTTTGGATTTTCTACATATGTGATAATGTCATGTGTAAATAGAGATAATTTTATTCCTTTCTTTCCCGTGTAGATGTCTTTTTTCCTTACTTTATTGTGCTGGCTGGAACTCCTAATATTATGTTGAATAGAAATAGTGAAAGTGGCGTCCTTCTCTTGTTACAGATCTCAGAGGAAAAGCTTTCAGTCTTTTTACCGTTGAGTACCATGCTAGCCCTGAGGTTTTAGATATGGCCTTTGTGATGTTGAAATCATTTCTTCTTAGTTTGTTGAGTGTTTTTTTATCATGAAAGGGCCTTGGGTTTGGTCAGATGCTTCTTCTGAATCCTTCAAGATGATCCTGTGGTTCTTACCTTCATTGTTACTGTGGCGTATTATCCTGATTGGTTTTCATGTGGTGAGCCATCCTTTCACGCGGAATAAATCCACCTTGGTCATAGTGTGTAACATTTTTCATAAGCTGCTGACTGTGGTTTACTGGTATTTTGTTGAGGCTTTTTACGTGATTGTTTATAAGAGACATCAGTGTGTAGTTTGCTTTCCTCATGGTGTCTTTGTGTGGCTTTGGTGTCAGGGCAATGCTCACCTCATGGAATGAGTTAAGAAGTATTTTCTTTCTCTTCAGTTTTTGGGAAGTTTGAGAAGGACTGGTGTTGGTCCTTCAATGTCCAGTAGGATTCACCAGTGAAAACATCTGGTTTGGGGATGTTGCAGTTCTGTGTTCATTTGTCTTAAGCTATTTTCTAATATCCCTGTGATTTCCGCTTTGACTCACTCTTCCTTCTATTATTGGTTTCTCCTTTCACTCAGTTATGATCATAAAGGATACTCTGCATGATTTCACTCTTTAAAAATTTATCGGTGCTTATGTCATGGCTTAAATGTTCTATATGCACCTCAGACTAAAATGTGCTGTGCTGTGGCTGGGTGGAGTGTTCTTTCTGTCTGTTAGGTCTGATTAGTTTATGGTCCTGTTCAAGTTCTTTCTTTCCACACTGATCTTCTATCTGGTTGTTTTACTCATTACTAAAAGTAGGGTATTGAAGTTTCCCGCTATGATTGTGGAGCTCTGAGTCCTATGCAGTTCTGTCAATGTTCGTTAGGTGAGCATATGTTTATCATTGTTATATCTTCCTAATGAATTGATTCCTTTATCAATATGTATCGTCTTTGTCTCTTGTTGAAGTTTTTGACTTAAAGTTTATTTTGTCTGGTATTAGTATAGACATCCCAGCTCTCTTTTGGTTACTATTTGCATGTAGTATTTTTTTCTTTTTCTTTTCTTTCTTTTTTTTTTTTTTTTTTTTGAGACAGAGTCTCACTATGTCACCCTTGGTAGAGTGCCATGGCATCACAGCTCACAGCAACCTCAAACTCTTGGGATTAAGTGATTCTCTTGCCTCAGCCTCCTGAGTAGCTGGGACTACAGGCACCCGCCACAACACCCAGCCATTTTTTGGTTGCAGTTGTCATTGTTGTTTAACAGGCCCAGGTTGAGCTCGAACCTGCCACCTTCGATGTGGCTAGCACCCTACTCACTGAGCTATGAGCTAGTCAGTAGTATTTTTTTCATCCTTTAATTTCAACCTTATTTTATCCTTAGATCTAAAGCAAGTCTCTTCTGTATAGCATATAGTTAGATCATTTTTAAAAATCCATTCTGCCAGGGTAGAGCAAGATGTCAGACTAGAAACATCTCCCTACTAGCCACTTGCAGCAAGGCAGGGGAAAGAAAACTCCAGCCATCTCTGGCTGGGGGAACCTACCTGGAGACATTAGTCTAGAGGCATAGCAAAGCAGTGGTGGGCTGCAGGAGCCAGCGAGGAGGTCTGGAGCTGAAGAAAACCAGCACAGAAGGAGAATACTTGGAAACAGGTGACCCGTCCACAGAGGACTGCGGACAGGAAGGAGTTATCCTGCAGTTTTTTGATTTGGAGCTAAATTGTAGCAACCTTGGAAGGCTTAAATGTGTGGGTGGACTCTGTTCAAACAGTGTCCAGCACCTAGGTTTGAATACCAGGTGGGGTAGATCTATCATCAGCTTGGCTGCTAGCTGGGCACTGCCATTGTGGGAAGACCATGTGGGAAAAATGGTCTACAGGGTCCTAGTGCAGGGTTGGCTTTGGCATGCCTGCCAAACTCAGGCATCCATTCTTAGGGTGAGCTCAGCAGCTCCCACACCACTGAAAATTGTTGTTAGGGGTCACTGTGAAACTTACCGCCTAAGGAATCTGGTGAGAGCTTTAAGACCCCAACACCATAGGGACTGAATGCTGACAAAACAACAAGAAGTATCTTTATAAGAGACACACAGAGAAGAGACTCATAGGAAGAGCAGGAGAAGGCCTGTAGCCACAAGTCAAGGATGCCTGCAGCCACCAAAAGCAGGAAGAGGCAAGGAAAGATTCTCCCTTAGTGACTTTGTAGGGAGCATAGCCCTACCAATACCCTGATGGGAGTTTCTGGCTTCCAGAACTGTAAGAGAATAAATTTCTCTTGTCTAGAGCCACCAAGTTTATGGTAATTGGGTGCAGAGTCCTAAGAAACTGATACACCCATTCTCCTTCTTTTCCCCTCAGAGCTGCTCATCTTTTTCTTAGGGGGAGCGAAACCAGTTCCCTCTTCTTGTCCCATGAAGGATGGTTTTCCATTTGCTGTTTATATAGGGTTTCATCTGCCATCTGTGTTTTCCCCCTCATAGTACATTTGGGCTGCTATAATAAACTACCCTAGATTGGGTGGCTAAAAAAATAACAGAAATGTATTTCTCACAGCTCTGGAGGTTGCAAGTCCAAGATCAAAGCATTAGCAACTTTGGTGTCTGCTTCACAAATGCATCTAGCAAGCGAGGTCTCCAGAATCTCTTTTATAATGGCACTAATGAGTTATAATGGCATTATGAGTGCTCTTTCCTCCTGCCTTAATCACCTGCCAAAGGCCCTACCTCCTAATGCCATGGCATTGAGGGCTAGGATTTTAACATGACCATAGCACCCAAAGTAAGAGATTTGGAGTATTGAAAGGACATGGCTTTAAATTAAATTGAATCACATAATGACACTCTACTTATTAGTAAGGTTAGTCAAAGAGAAAGTCCACTTGGTGGGAATAGGCATATAACATCTAACACTTAGCAATCTCCCTTTCTTTCAAAGAGAGTGCAAGATTCAGCTTTGGATCTCTGAAAGCTGGTTATATTATGTTAATTACACTTTGGTTTCATTGGATTAATTTTTATGCTTGGCTACCTTCTATTTATTGTAAATGATGCCAGTTTTTCTTTTAGGCTGATGATAGCAAGATTATTTTGCAAACAAATGAATCTAAAGTTAAAAAGGAAGTTAGTTTAAAGAAACTTACTAAACATAACCTACAGATACTGAAAAGCCTGTGAAGATGGGAAGCACTATACTGCCTCAGAAACTTATCAAAGTATTTTTTTCCCTAAGGAAAAGTTCCCTCTATAATGAATTTTGATGCCAACACCATTTCTGAACTCTCCTGGTTTTAACTTTTGGTTGAGTGTGTTTTAGTTTTATTTATAAGAAGGGCTCATGCTATTATGTTTCCTGAGTATTTTTCTATTTGACATTGTCTGTTGCATCTGAATTGCCCATAACTTGTATGGTAGAAAATTGTGTCCCACTTTTTTTCCCTCAGAACTGTAAGAGCATTGTTGATCTGATTTTCTTTCCACATTGGTTTCACACCAGCCATGCTGACATCCTTGAACACGCATTTATTTCTCCCATCCAGGAATAGATGCTGGATTTCATGATTTTTTTTCTATATATATTGAGATATACAAACAATCATATGGTAGTTAATATTTGTTAATATGGTAAATTACATTGACTGACATTTGAATATTAACCTAACTTTGCATTCTTGGGTTAAATCCAATATAGTCATTATCCATTTTATGTATCATTGGATTTTATTTACTAAAATTTTGTTCAGAATTTTTGCATCTCTGGTCATGGAGGATATTGCTGTGTAGTTTTACATCCTTGAAGCATCTTTGGTTTTGGTAACATGTTCATCACAAATAAATTGGAAGGTGTGTTGTCCTTTATCTGCAGGTTATACATTTTCATTTCATTCAAAACACTTTGTACTTTCCCTTTTGATCTACTTTAACATACAGGGTATTGGAAGTCCATTAGTTGATTCCAAATATTTGGGGGATTTTCCAGAGAACTTTCTTTTATAGATTTGTAATTCAATTCCATTGCAATTAGAAAATGAACTTTTTTTGACTTGAATCCTTTTAAATGTATTGATGACCAAGAATATGGTATAATATTGTAAATATTGTTGAAAGAATGTATGTTCTGCTGCTGTTGGGGGGTTTATTGTATATATATCATTTATGTCAAGTTAGTTGATAGTGTTGCTCAAATCTTCTGTATTTTTACTGACTTTCTATCTCCTTTTTCCATCAATTATTGAGAGAGGGGTGTTGAAATATTCAAATATAGTTACAGATTTATTTCTCTTGCAATTCAATCAGTTTTTTCTTCTTATAGTTTGAAGCTCTGTTATTAAGGGAAAAAACATTTAGGATTTTATGACATCTTTATGAATTAACTCTTTTATCAGTGGGAAACTTTCATTATCCCTGGCAATATGTTTTTCTTTGAAACCTTCTTTGTCGATATTAATGTAGCCACTTCAGCTTTATTTTCATTAGTGTAAGTATGGTATTTCTTTTTTTATTGTTTTCTTTTCACTTATTTATGTTTTTATGTTTAAAGTTGGTTTCTTTTTTTTTAAATTTCAGATTCATATGAGGGTAATATGATTAGGTTACATTTGTGTGTGTATGTGTTAGGTGAGGTCCCTGTTGTAGTTGTGTCCTACACCCAGGAGGTGGGACATATAACCTTACATTGTACCCATTAGGTAGGAGCACACCAATCTCCCTCTCTTTCCCACTCTCCCCAACTTGAATTGAGTTTTTCTCTTGTGTGGGAGTGTATTAGTTTGTCTAGTGGCTTCATATTAGTATTGAGTACATTGAGCACATTTTCCATTTTTGTGATACTTTTCTAAAGAGAATTCTCCGACTCTATCCAGGTTAATTCAAAAGATGTAACTCTCCATTTTTTTATGGATCAATAATATTCCATGGTACACATATACCACAGTTTATTAATCCATTCATGGGTTGAAGGCCACTTAGCTTGTTTCCACATCTTGGTGATTATAAATTGAGCAGTAATAAACAACCTAGTGCAAATGTCCTTATGATAATATGATTTTTTTTCTTCTGGGTAGAAGCCTATTAATGAGATTGTGGGATCAAATGGAAGGTCTATTTTGAGTTCTTTTAGGATTCTCCATACATCTTTCCAAAGAGGCTATATTAGTTTGCAATCCCAACAACTACATGAAGTTGGTTTCTTGTGAGCAGCAGATAGTTGAGTCTTCCTTTTTCATACAAACTGACAATCTGTGTATTCTAATTAGGTTGTTTAGACTATTTACATTTAATATACTTATCGATCTGGTGGGTTTAAATCTATCAATTTGCTATGGTTTT
>NW_003852492.1:3171075-3221789 GCF_000181295.1 Otolemur garnettii | reverse complement strand
CCCGGGCTGGGGATTCGAACCCGCCACCTTAGGTGTATGTGGCTGGTGCCTTAGCCACTTGAGCCACAGGCACCGAGCCCTTATGGATTATTTTTAATACCCCACTTTATTTTCTTTGTTGGCTTACTAGCTATAAATCTTTATTGTACTATTACATTTCCAAATTCTCAGCAACTATATATTCAAAATTCTATTTATCCATTTTTATTCTCTCCTTTTGTGGTCCAGAGGCCAACTATTCATCTGCAAAGTATTATTTACTGGCAAACACCCTTAACACATTTTTTTAGTTCAGTTGACATTATTTTTTGAACTAAGGCTTTCTTGATAAAAGGAGCATTGCCTTGACTTAAATTCTGGTATGCTCTTTATCTCATAGTGGACTGGTACTTTGTGTAGCATTGTTCTAGATGTTATAGGAATAGGCACAGGATACAGTTCTGTCTAGGAAAAGCCAGAAAAGCATTTAAGGCTGTTGCAACACTTAAGCTGACCCTGCAAAGATGACTAGCTGTTCATATGGGGTAGATAAAAACATTCCAGGTGCTATAATTTCCTTAAGGTCATGACTTTGACTTCTTCATCTGGGTAGATGTAGAACAATGCCTGACACATAATAAATGCTTAATAAGTGCCTGGAGGACTGAACTAAATGCACTGGGGGAGTAATGTCAGTGGAAGTGTTTCATTGGGGACTGCAAAGCATAGGGTGAAAGATTATGTTAGAGAAAGAAAAGAGCAGAGGCAGAAGACTGTTAGACACGTCCAGCGTTTTGAAACTTATCCTAAAAATTACAGAGGGTTATTTGAAGAGCTTCTTTTATTTATTTATTTATTTATTTATTTATTTTATTTTATTTGAAGAGTTTCAAGCATGATATGATCAGACTGGCATTTCAGAAGATGGCTCTGAGTGCACTGAGAGGACCAGCCCGGAGGCAGAGAGACAGTAATCCCCAGGAAATATGGTAAGAACCTGAACTAGGGTTGGCTTCTCACTGGGGAGTAGTTATTTCTGTCTCCAGGCACAGACTCCATAGAAATTCTCCCAGTTCCAGGATACTCAGTGGTATCAGGAAGCAAACTATACCTTTCTCTCTCCTCTCAGTCTGGGGAGCCCACGACTGCCTTGTGCTGGGTATTTGGGAAGATGGAGTGAACAAACATCTTACTGGGGCATAGAGGAAGAAGAGACAGTGTCAGCTCACTATGCTCCTGGGAATCAAATATGTCCACAAAGATGATGGTCCTGAACAAAATGAAAGACAACCAAAACATCTCATTCCAAGAGTTATTTCTATCCCCCAGAACTTCTTTACTAGAGAATGAGAAACTGCTCTTCCCACTGTCAGACGCTACAGAACCCCATCTTGTTCTATTTTGTGCTGCTATAACAGAATACCTGAGATTGGGTCATTTAGAAAGAAAAAAATTTATTTGCCTCATGATCCTGGAAGTTGGGAAGTCCAATATTAGGCTGAGTCCATCTGGAAAGAGTCTTGTGCTGCTTCAACTCTTAGCAGAAAACCAAGGAGAGCAAGCACATCTAAGAGACTAAATACAAGAAGGGACAACCTGCTGTTTTGTTTACTAATCCATTCCTGCAAGAGCAAGAGCTCATTCCTGGGCGATAGCCTAAACTCTTCCTGAGGAACCTGGCCCCAAGTTCAAATACCTCCCATTAGGCCCACCTCCCAGTCCTGCTGTATTGGCAATTTAAACTTCAGCCTGAGTTTCAGGACAAACCATGTCTAAACCATAGCAAATCCCCTCACCACCCTATTCCCTACACACTCAACTTTCATAACATTTCAAGAAGCAAATCGAGTTTATAAATTCCTTACCTCTAATTTCTTTTATTTCTAAAGCAACTGCTATGTGAGAGAAACAAGGATTTCACTTACAAATTTTGCAAGAGACAGAAAGTAAAGGAGAAACAATACCAGCGATGATAATAACAATAAAGAAACAACAGCCAGGAGGAAAATTGCCTAACACTGATGTGTAGCAGTCAATTAAATATGTATGTGTTTTTAATTTCAGCAAAGTACAGGTGGGGAAGCCATAGAAATACACAGGTGCTTTAGCAATTCATTTTCTAGATGAATAACTGACTCCTGGCCAAAATTCTCTGTCATGGATAACAAACAAATTCAAATCTACCCAGAGGCTCATTCTTGTCAACACACCCAGTGGCTGCTATCATTATCTTCCCCAAAGACTGCCAGTGACTTGGAGGGAAAAAAAGAGAGGGGGAGTAAAGCAGAACAAGATTAATTTATTTTGTCCTGATAGACTAATTTATTTTAATTCTGTGAGAGACAGGGGAAAGCCAATTGGCTAGCTGAAGTTACGTAATGGGTGATGAGAGTGTTCAATTGCAGGATGTCCCCTTTTGATAAAAGGATTGTCTTTTTTTTTTTTTTTTTTTTTTTTGAGACAGAGTCTCACTCTGTTGCCCAGGCTAGAGTGCCCTGGCATCATCATAGCTCACAGCAACCTCAAACTCTTGGGCTCAAACAATCCTTTTGCCTCAGCCTCCCAAGTAGCTGGAACTACAGAAGCCCACCAGGATGCCCAGCTAATTTTTCTGTTTTTAGTGGAGACAGGGTTTCACTCTTTCTCAGGCTGGTCTCAAACTCCTGAGCTCAAGCAATCCTCCTCCTTCAGCCTCCCAGAGTTTTAGAATTACAGATGTGAATCACTGCACCTGGCCAAGTGGATTTACTTTTACCATCATTTTGATACTCTGGAGAGTGGTACTATCCAATGGAAATATAGAGAGAGCTATATTCATGATTTTAAATTTTCTAGTAATCTCATTAAAAAGTACAAAGGAACAGGAGAAATAATTTTTTTTTGAGACAGAGTCTCACTATGTCACCCTCAGTAGAGTGCTGTGGTGTCACAGCTCACAGCAACCTCCAACTCTTGGGCTTAAGCGATTCTCTTGCCTCAGCCTCCCAAGTCACTGGGACTACAGGCACCCACCACAACGCCTGGCTATTTTTTTGTTGAAGTTGTCATTATTGTTTTTTTGCTAGCTGGGGCCAGGTTCAAACCGGCCAGCCTTGGTGTATGTGGCTGGCACCATAACCACTGTACTATGGGCACTGAGCCAGGAGAAATAAATTTTAATGCTATATTTTAACCCACTATATTAAAGATTATCATTTCAACATAAATATTCTCTTACCATTAGCAAGGTATTTTATATTTTTTTTTCACAGTAAGTCTTACAAATCTGGCATTTTACTACACACCTTATTTAGGACTAGCCACATTCAGGGGTTTAGTGGGCACATGTGACTTAGTGGCTTCCAATATTGAGAGTGCAGCTCAGAGTTTCTTAGGTAACTCTGCAAGGGACTGTAGTCACGGCCTAAGGAACCCAGACTTGCTTTACTAGGGCTGTTTTCAGCAAGTGCACGCACAGTTCCAGGAGCAGGAATTAAGAGCAGGAATAGGACAAGAAGGAAAAAGGATTGAGGGAATACTGAGTCCAACCCGTACAATCCCCAGACATGTACGGGTGTCAACTTCAAACTACCGTGGCAAGAAGCTGTTGTCACAGATGCCGCTGAGCCAAATAATTAGGAAAAAGCAGCTGAGTTGCGCTAGGGCGGACAAGGCAGTGTTTAGTTTCATGCTCTACAGCACTTTCCCTACCTCGTCCTCAGAACTCGTCTAGATCATGTTCCCTGCTATTTGCCTAGAATAATCCTAAGAAGAACGAATAGTCCCATAGAAGACTGGAGCTGAGAGATGCCTCAGAGGTTTTTTGCAATCTTCTCATTTTTAAGTTGATAACAGAGAGATCTATAATGCCGAAAAACGTGCCAGCGGGCCCACCGCTGGTCAGAAGCAGAGCTTTTCTTAGCCTTGAGATTTCCAGGCTGTTGTCTGTTTCTCTGCACCAAATAGATACAAGGATGTGCTCAGGTGACGTGATGCATCGCTCATGTGTTCTAGGGCTGCTAAGGTCCTGTGTATCCAGGAAGAGAAAAATCAGCCACTAGCTGTACATGTCAGGATAAAAAGCAAGTGCGAAGATGCGCTTGTCTGATGTGCAAACAGGAGAAGCTAAGCCAGCACGAGGACACAGAGGCATGTGCACTCTCCCTACCTGTGACCTTGCTCACCAAAGTCTAAACAGGTTGTGAGAGCTGTTAAAGTAGCAAGACCCGATAATATGCTGTTAAAAATGTACTTCAAATATACTGTAAAAGAAAGAGGTTAAAAGTAAGAGGATAGAAAAATACATATCATGCAAACACTGATCATAAGACTGTAGCAATACTGACAGCAGAAAACGCAGATTTCATAACAGGAATGTTACCAGGGATGAAGAAAGGTATTTTGTTATACTAATAGGGCAAATTAATCAAAAAGGCATACTTTTAAACATCTATGCACCGAATGACAGAGTTTCACAGCACATTAAGCAAAATCTGAGATAGAGAAAAGAGAAACAGATAAATCCACAATTATGGTTGGAGGTTGCAACTCTCCTCTCGTTAATTGATAGAACAAGTAAACAGAAAATCGCTAAAAGTAAAAAACCTCTGAAAATTGTGTCAGTTAACTTGGCCTAATAGTTGTTTTTCAAACATTGCATCCAATGACGACCGAAGACACATCCTTTTCACACCAGAATTCTATCAAAGCTTCAAAGAAGAGCTTATTCCCATACTACAGAAACTATTCCAAAAAATTGAGAAGGAAGGAACCTTCCCCCAAGATGTTCTATGAAGCAAAAATCACCGTGATACCAAAACCAGGAAAAGACTCAACTAAAAAGGAGAACTTCAGGCCAATTTCACTAACAAATATAGATGCAAAAATTCTCAATAAGATCCTCGCCAATAGATTACAGCTTTTCATTAAAAAAAAGTCATACATCATGATCGAGTAGGTTTCGTCCCAGGGATGCAAGGCTGGTTTAACATACACGAGTCCATAAACGTAATTACCATATCAACAGAAGCAAAAACAAAGACCATAAGATCCTCTCGGCAGATGCAGAAAAAGAATTCGATAAAATCCAACATTCTTTTCTAGTTAGAACTCTGAAGAATATAGACATAGGTGGCACATTTCTTAAATTGATCGAAGCCATCTGCAACCAACCTGAGCTAATACTATACTGAATGGAGTAAAACTGAAAGCTTTTCCACTCAGAACTAGAACTAGACAAGGTTGTCCTCTATCACCACTACTATTCAACATAGTGCTGGAATGTTGCTAATTATACCACTATGCGTTTAGAAAAGTAAGAAGCAGCCAAGTTTTGATCAGTGACTAAGAGGTCAGCATCTAAGAGGTTTTGTTCTGTGACATAAACCTAGGCCCTGGAATTATTTTAGTGGTGTTTCGGTAGTATTGACTGTATTTTCCCACATTATTACCAGTGAAAACAGTGTTTTCACATTATAACCAGTGAATCTTTGTTGGCATTTACGTTTAAATGCAAATCAATAAATTTTTAAAAATTGTTTCAAATGCTTATATTAGGGGGGAAAATGTGTAAAATGACCCAAGCTTTCATTTATAAGGCTGGGGGAAAAGAGAAAAAATTAAACCCAAAGAGGGTAGAAGAAAGGAAATAATAAAAAGTGAAAATTAATGAAATAGAAAAAAGAAATATCAATGAAATAAATCAAAAGAAATTACATTATAAGAAAATTAGAACAATATTCCTCATGAACATAAATCAAAAAAACCTTAACAAATAAAATCTAGAAATATATGAAAAGGATAATACGTTATTTTCCTGTCTGTGCCTTTATTTCTTATAAACTAAAGAAATTAAACTAGAACTTAATAATTGAATTCCCATTTAGGTCTTGAATTTTATGATTTGGTTAGCTTGGTTTCTGGTCCAGAGTCTTGTCTTGTCTTTTTTTTTTTTTTTTTTAATTTTTTGAGACAGAATCTCACTGTGTCGCCCTTGGTACAGTGCCGTGGTGTCACAGCTCACAGCAACCTCAAACTTTTGGGCTTAAGTGATTCTCTTGCCTCAGCCTCCCAAGTAGCTGGGGCTACAAGCTCCACCACTACGCCTAGCTATTTTTGTTGTTGTTGCAGTTGTCATTGTTGTTTTAGCTGACCTGGGCTGGGTTCAAACCTACCACCCTTGGTGTATATGGCCGGCGTCCTACCCACTGAGCTACGGGCTCAGTGTCTTTTCTTTTAAAGGGTCTTAGGGATGGTGACATTACAGCTTTTAAAATAAACCTAACTTGAAAATAGGCTACTTTTAAATGGCATATAGCAGGGTTTTAATATAAAGTTATAGAGTGATTTCTTCCTCCTTCCCATTCATTAGCTCAAGGAGCAGAGAAGAAGAAGAGGAGGAAATGACACGGGGTGGAGAGAGCTGCTGGGGTTGGGCCCCTGGGTCATACCACATGAGCCGTCACCTGACCCATCTGGGGCTTCCCTGATGCTGGCACAGTATACATATTTGTCACAGCAGCCAAAGACCCCAACACGGTGGTTCTCAACCTAAAAGTCGGTTTTACCCCAAGAATAAAGCCAAGGATCCCCATAGAACCTCTTCTACAACCACATCAGGAGAGAAAGAAGCCATTCCTAGGAAAGCAGAAACGACCCCCAGGAAGGTAAATGTCCTTTCTCCAGCATTGCACAGAAGTAAACAGTTCCAAAATAGGACAGCAAAAACTGCAGCTATAAAAACATAATTGTCATACAATTTATTTAAATTGAGGACTTAATTGCAGACAGAAATGATGATAATTTTCTGCAGTTAGAAAAGTAATACAGTAGAACCTCTGTAAGTTGACCACCAAGGGACTGTAACAAAGGGTCAGCATACAAAGGAGGTCAGCAGAAGGCCTGTGGTGCTGATATGTACATTGAGTGTGTGTCTGGTCTGTGAAAATTAGGTCAACTCAAGGATGTGGTCCACATGGGGAGGTGGTCAGCTACGGAGGTTCTGCTGTACATGCCAACGCCAAGTCCAGTGCAGACTCCTGTAGAACATCACCAGAGAACTGAATAGGATTAGCAGGAGCCACAGAACTGCCAGAAGGAAGGAGAGAATCTTAACAAAGTTGAGAAAAACCGGGCTGATTTTCACCAGTTCCTCACTGAAAAGAAATTGGAATTAATTATAAATCCACCTTATATGTCACCTCAAGTTTGCTGTAGAGATAAACTTAAGTATTTAAAGAGTAGCATGTTGTCTATAAATCATTCAGTTGCATGGATTCAGTCATTTTATCTAACCCCTTTTGTTGTCTATATAGTCTCAAATGAAAAAAAGACAACTCCTTGAGAAACTCTGAATCTCGATCAAGTGGACCTCTAATCGTTTATTGCAGTCAAGGTTTCAGTGCTCTGAAAGGTACAAGGGTGATTCAGTGTGAAGATTTCCAGCTCATTCTTTTTTTTAAGAGACAGAGTCTTGCTCTGCGACCTCATACTCCTGGGCTTAAATGATCTTCCTGCCTCAGGCTACCAAGTAGCTAGAATTACAGATGTGTGTCACCAAACCTGGCTAATTTGTTCTATTTTTGTAGAGACAGGAGTCTTGCTTTGCCTAGGCTGGTCTTGAGCTCCTGACCTTGAGCAATCCTCCCATCTCAGCCTCCCAGAGGGCTAATGAGCCACTGTGCCCAGCTCCCGATGATAACTGGGCAGGCTTTACTCACGCCTGGGTGTGCCTCATGCTGTATTAGAGCTCTTGACAAAGCAAAGTAGCAATAATGACTTTGGAGTTCACAGCGTGGGTCTTTTAAATCCAGTAAGATTCAATACTGTCCTCAACCCTCCAAGGAAAGCTATACTTGGGAGAATCTGAGCAAACCAGATAACCCCTCTACACCTCTGTTCACGCCATTCCCTATGCATGACATATGCACCGTTTCTTTCCTGGGGCTCTGATAATTGTTATAGTTCTTTACTATTCCAATCATCCTTTGGAGGAAGGGGTATGTTATCTTTGAAGATTTTCTGTTGGTCTTTAACATCCTTTAGGATCACTACGAAATGTCTGGGTTTGTATTGGGTTTTTTCCCCTGGACTAATGTAAGGGAACCCACGATTGGGTTGCTTCATTTGCATTTGTATTGGTTTTTATTAATCCTGTTGGAACTTGGTGTATTTCTTCAATCTTATAGTCTTATATCTTTTCTTATAGGTCTTTCTTTCATGAATCAATTGTTTCTTCAATTTTGGAAAATTCTCAGCCATAAACTCCCCAAATATTTCCACACTGTCTTCTGTTTTGTGTTCTGGTTGCCTCTTCAGGACATTAGGCCTATTGTGACGTCACCCCTGTTTACCCTTCAGTTCACTAACTATGTCTTTGGCAATGTCTGATTGACTAGGGGTATTTTAAAATCTCAGGTATGCAGAATTCGATTGACATTAATCCTTGGTTCATTATATGTTTTGTCATGTGTTCAGGCCTGGCCTTCTTTGTTTGTTCATACATTTATTTATATGGCATAAAAAACTAAGGGACTAGAACTTTGCAATAACTTACATCTACCCACATGCTTCCTTGCCATCTTGTATAAATGCTTCCTTTTACCCAAGGTAATCACTGGCTTAACTTTATCCTTATTATTCTCTTACTATAAAATAAGTGTTTTAAATTATGTTTTAGGAATGTGTGTATTCCTAAAAAGCACATTGTTCAGTGCTAAACTTTTATAAAATTTCATAGCTTCCTAGAGAGGGGCACACTTACCGGTATCAGTTTGACTCCATGTGGACAAGAACAAAGTGTGTAAACAAAACATCTGTACCCCTAACTTTCCGAAATTAAAAAAACCTGAAAAAATGGTGCACATAGTCTTCTGGTACTATTATGTTTTTATTCACGATAATGTTATCGAAATTCATCCCAACGTAACTCACTTGTTTTGACCACACCACAATGTTTCATTGTGTCACCACACGATTATGTCACCGTTGGTTGATCCACTCTCTGTCAGGGAGCATCTGGGATGTTTCCAGGTTTTTGCTACTATGAACAGCTTTACTACAAACTTTATTATTCATGTCTCTCGGGTTTATCTTGGCTACGTTCCAAGACATGGAATTGTCGAGACACAGAACATGCAAATGCTCAACTTCTCATAATAGTGGTGCTTTCTTTTCTGAGGTGGATTTGCCAAACTAATTGGTTATTTAACGTGTCCATTGAGGTTTAAATTTTCAGTGATTGTGTTTTTCACTTGTAATAGTTTTATGTAGGGGCGGGGCCTGTGGCCCAGTAGGTAGGGCGCCCGCCCCATAAACCAAAGGTGGCGGGTTCGAACCCAGCCCCTGCTAAACTGCAACAAAAAATAGCCGGGCATCATAGTGAGTGCCTGTGGTCCCAGCTACTTGGGAGGCTGAGGCAAGAGAATCGCCTAAGCCCAGGAGTTGGAGGTTGCTGTGAGTTGTGATGCCATGGCACTCTACCCAGGGCAACATAGTGAGACTCTGTCTCAAAAAAATAAATAAATAAAGTAAAATGAAAGTTTTATGTAGTTCCTTATCAAATTTGTTTTTACTTTTCCAAACTGGCTTCTGTTGTCATTGCAACTTCCATCCTTTCATTAATCAATTTAATCAGTTTAAATATTCGAATATTATAATGTTTCTCAAATTGTGTAACTATCTCCAGGTCTTGAGATGCTAAGTCTCTTGCATTCAGGTAACACTCACATGCTATGCATCATCCACGGTGTTAGCTTTTTCATGCGATTTACTAATTTTGGTCGTGACCTTATCTTCAGTACAACCTTCCCCCCACCCACCATGGAATTCTTAAGAACTCTGACCTCAGTGCCTCCACACAATAACTTTTCATTTGCTTTTACTGAAGCCACAAGGATTCCAGCAATTTGAGGAGGCATGTTTATGTAGCTGTGTTGATTTGGGGTTCCTGGATGTCTGTAGGGCGTACTTCCAGGCCCCACATCTTCCCACGGTGCAGGCCTGGAATGTTGACTTCTCATAGATGAGTCTTGTTTTGTTTTGACTCCATCAAGGCCTCAAGTGAATATCAAGATTCCTTGCCATGTCCACAGGTTGATAGATGAAGCTTTCCCAGTTCCCTTTCCAGGGAAAAAGTCTTGGAATTTTGTCTCTGGACTCTATGAAGAGGTTGCAATTACTGCTTCCAAATTTATGCAGGTCTGAGACTAGTTATCCTGTGCCAGTGTGAACATGAAAACCCCTGGGGCCTGTTTTTAGGCTGAAAAATCTATCAGGCCATTATATTGTTCCCTATTTTCCACTGTCTCTTGAGTTTTTTCTTTTGTTCTTTTGTTTAGCTAGTGTTTTCTGTGTGTAGATGAAATAAGAGGAAAAGCCCCAGTCAGCACAGGCAGCCTTGTGGCCAGAAATTCACACACACACACACACACACACACACACACATATATATTTTGCAAAGATAATCTCATTTTTATTTTTTTAATTTTTAGCAGATTGAGGAAGAAGCAGACATTCTTATTTTTATTATAAAATCTTTCCTAGCTACATTACTAGATAACAATCATGGCAAGCTAATCAGATTTGACAGAATTAGCCAAAAATTCAAAATATGAGAAATGTTAATTCCAAAGAAATTGTATATTTTTTTAATTTTTTAAATTTTTATAGAGCAGTTTTAGACTCACAGCAGACTGAGGTGAAGTTCCAGAGATTGCCCCAACATCCTCTGTCCCCACACATGCGTGGCCTGTCCTATTACCAACACCCCCCCACCAGAGAGGTACATTTCTTCAACTAACGAACCTCCATTGACACATCACTATCACCCAAGTCCACAGTTTACCTGAGGTTCATTTTTGGTGTTGCACATTCCATGAGTTCGAACAATTGTGTGCTGATATCCACCCAGCAGCCAGTATCATCAGTGGTTTCACTGCCCTAAAAATCTTCTGTGCACCACCCATCTGTCACTCCCTCCACCCCAACCCCTGGCAACCACTAATCTTCATATCGTCTCCTACTTTTGGAGACAATAGTTGGATCACACAGTGTGGATGCTTTCTTCTGTGTCTCTTGGCTGGTCATGTGGCTTTTCTTCTGTGGCTCATTGGTGCGATAGATCACATTAATGGATTTTTTAAATGTTGAACCAGCCTTGCATACCTGAGATAACGTCTACTTGGTCATCATAAATACTTCTTTTTATACATTGTTGAATTCGATTTATTGATTATTTTTCTCTGTTCATGTTTATGGTCTATAGTTTTCTTGTAATATCTTTGTTTTCAATGGTAGAGTGACATCTGCGTCATAGTATGAATTAGGAAGTATTCCCTCTGCTTCTCTCCTCTGAAAGAGATTATAGAGAATTGGTATCATTTCTTTTTTACATGTTTGGTAAAATCCGCCAGTGAACTCATCTGTCCTGTACTTTCTGTTCTGGAAAGTTACTAATTATTGATTCTATTTATTTAATACATCAAGCCTGTTCAGATCGTCTATGTCTGCACATGTGTATGAATATGTGTGTGTGTTTCATATCGTCTTTCAAGAAACCAGTTCATTTCAACTTTTCAAGTTTGTGGGCAGGGCTGTTCATAATATTCCTTTATTATACTCTCTTTTGTTTCTAATATTAGTAATTTGTGTCCTATCACTGGCTAGGGGCCTGTTGATTTTATTGTTCTTTTCTTTTTTTATTTCAAAATAATATGAGGTTGCGTTTGTTAGGTACATTTCAAGTTGTAGTTGAGCCCTTCACCCAGGGGCTGTGCTGTATACCCTTACATTGTGCCCATTAGGTGAAAGTTTACCAATCCCCCTTCCCCCACCCCCCCCTTTCCTACCCCCCCCCTTTATTGATCTTATCAAAGAACTAACTTTTATTTTCATTGGTTTTCCCTATTAATTTTCTGTTTTTCAATTTCACTAATTTCTGCTCTAATTTTTATTATTTCTTATCTTCTGCTTACCTTGGGTTTCATTTGCTCTTATTTTCCTATTTTCTGAAGGTGGAAGCTTAGGTGTTTTATTTTAGATCTTTCTTGTTTTCTAATACAAGCGTTCAATCTTATACATTTTTCCTCTAAGGACTGCTTTCACTGCATCCCACAAATTTTAGTAAGTTGAGGCAGTGCCCATAGCTCAGTGGGTAGGGCACCAGCCATATATACCAAGGCTGGCAGGTTCAAACCCTGGGCCTGCTAAAACAACAATGACAGCTGCAACAAAAAAATAGCTGGGCATTGTGATGGGCGCCTATAGTCCCATCTACTTGGGAGGTTGAGGCAAGAGAATCACTTAAGCCCAAGAGTTTGAAGTTGCTGTGAGCTGTGACACTACAGCACTCTACCAAGGGCGACATAGTGAGACTGTCTCCAAAAAAAAAAAATTTTTTTTTAGTAAGTTGTATTTTCATTTCATTTAGTTGAAAATATTTCTAAATTTCTCTTGATATTTCTTCTTTGAACCATGAGTTTAGAAGTATGTGGTTAAATCACTATGTATATGGGGATTTCCAGATGTCTCTTATTGATTTCTTACTCAATTCCATTGTAGTCTGAGAGCACACATTGGATGATTTCTATTCCTTTACATTTGTTAGGGTGTGTTATGGCGCAGAATGTGATCTTTCTTGGCAAATGTTCCATGTAAGCTTGAGAAAAATGTTTGTTCTGCTCTTGTGGAGTGACAGTCTATTGATTTCCATCCTGTCAGATGATTGATGGTATCGAGTTCAACTCCGTCCTGACTGATTTTATGCCTGCAGGGTCTATTTCTAACTGAAAGGTGTTGAAGTCTCCAACACCCTTCTTATAGTTATGTCAGTTTTTGTCTTACGTTTTTTTAATGGTCTGTTGTTAGGTGCATAAATTTTAAGGATTGTTATGACTTCTTGGGGAGTTGAACCCTTCATAATTACGTAATGCTCCTTTTATCTGTAATAATTTTCCTTGATGTTTCCTCTGTCTGAAATTGATATCGCTATTCTTGCTTTCTTTTGATTACTGTGACATGGTAGAGCTTTCTCCACCCATTTATGTTTAAAGTTGGTTTCTTAGAAACAACATAGAGTTGGGTCTTGTTTCTTGACCCATTTGACCACTCTTTTTTAATTGGTGAATTTAGGTCACTCATGCTCATTCATGCTATTATTGATATAGCTGGAATAATATCTATCGGATATTTTACTGTTTTCCATTTGTCCTCAGTCTTTGTCTCTTTTTATCTTCTACTCCTTTTTGGCCTTTTGTAGCTTTAACTGAGCATTCTATGTATTTTATTCCCTCTCCTTTCTTACCATATCAGTTCTACTTTTTTCTTTTTACTCTTTTAAATGGTTGCCCTAGAATTTACAATATACATTAATAACTAACTTAAATCCATTTCAAATAACACTATGGTGCTTCATGGATATTGTGAGTACCTTAGAATAATAAAATGATAATCCTGATTCCTCCCTCCTGTCTCTTGTTTCATCCCTTTTGATCCAGTTTATTTAATTGAATAAGCTCATGTGCACACGCACACACATATGGAATCAATTTTTTTTTGCTATTGTTATTTTGAGCAAACTGTTTTCTGTTTGTCAATGGAGAAAAAGAAAAATCAATGGTTTTATTTTACCTTCACTTCTTTCTTTGGTGCTTTTCCTTTCTTTATGTAGATCTGAGTTTCTAACCTGTATCATTTTCTTTCTCTTTAAAAAACATTTTTTACAAAGTGGGTCTCCTAGCAATAAATTTCCTCAAGTTTTGTCTGTCTGAGAAAGGCTTTATCTATCCTTTACTTTTAAAGGATAATTTTGATGGGTATTGAATCTAGGTTGGTAGCGTTATTTTCTTTTTTAACACTTTAAATAACTTTTATTCCACCATCTTCTTGCTTGCATGATTTCTGATGAGAAGTCAAATGTAATTCTTACCTTTCTTCTCCTCTAGGTAAAGGTATTTTTTCCCCCTCTGGCTTCTTTCACTATTTTTTTCTTTGATTTTTTTTTTTTTTTATAGTTTAAATAGGATATGCTTAGGTATAGATTTTTTTTTCTTTACATTTATCAAGCTTCGTGTTCTCTCAACTCCTGGAATCTGTAGTTCAGTATCTGACATCATTTGCGGGAAATTATCAGTCATTATTTTTTCAAATATTTTCTTCCTCTACTGATCCCATCACATGTGTTATACCTTTTTCAGTTGTCCCACAGTTTTTGAATGCTCTTTTTTATGGTACATTTCTGTTTTTCTTTCAGTTTTAGAGGTTTCCAGTGAGGTATCCTCAAAATCAGAGACATTTTTCCTCAGATATGACATCTACTAAAAAGCATTCTTAATTTCTGTTATGGTATTTTTCATCTCTAGCATTTGTTTTGGGTTCTTTCTTAGGGTTTCCATCTGTCTGCTCACATGCCCATTTGCTTTTGCTTGTTGTCTACTTTCTCCATTAAAGTCCCTTTTATATTAATCACAGTGGTTTTAAATACCACCTGGATCATTCCAGTGTTCTTATCAGATGTTGCCATGTCTTGTTCTGAGGCTAGGCTTTTTTTTTTTTTATTTTCAAACTATGTTTTTGCCTTTTAGTATGCCTTGTAATTTTTTTCTGGATAGCTGGACATGATATATTGAGTAACAGGAACTGTTATAAACTGGCCTTTAATAATGTTGCAGTCGTGTGTGGGTATGGGAAGTGTTCTATAGACCTAGAGCCTGTGGACCTGGACTGGGAGTGTCACAAATATTTCCCACCCTCACATGGGCTTAGATGGAATGGGATAGCTAGAGTGTGCTGGAGCTGGGCATTTCCCTTCTCCCAAGTGGAAGGGTAGAACTGGCTGGCATTGTGTATTTTCCTCCCTCAGGTCATTTAGCCTCTGATAACATCCCCCCCACCCCCTGCCATGTTTAAGTTCTGATTGAATAGTTTCTCCTGGGGGCATACCTTGTTAGGAAGAACAGAGTGCTCTGATGTGTTTCAAAATGTTTTTTTCCTTCTGCCTGCTGAAAGAACAAGGAGATTTTCCCCCAGCATTTACTGTGGGAGGATGTCAAGCTCCTTGGAGCCCCAAACAGTGGGGTCCCCAACACCCGTTCGTAACACGGGGTTCCCTGGAATTGTGACTCTCAGACTTATCCATACCAAACATCCAACATTTTGTTATTGACAGTTCAGGTTTTCCTGCCCGGGTGCGCGACACAGAGCCTTCAGCTTTCTAATTTGGGGAGCACTAGGGTAAGATTTGTTATTTTTCAGTTTGTTTAGATCTTTTCTTATTGCAATAGAATGGCAATTTTCAACATTTTTACCTGTAGAACTGAAAATCAGAATTCTAATCCATTTTTATTAAAGCATTTGTCTTTCCTCCTTAAATTTGTGTTAATCGATTAACAAAACTCAGTTCTCTCACACTGAGGTCAAATGCTTTGAAATCAGGCACACTTCATTCATCTTTTCTCCTGTATATATGTGATCTTTTCCCCAACTTGGTAACACACAACAAATACTCAAATATAATTGTGAAATGCAGACTCATGAATGAATAAGTTTGTGAATGAATGCCACCTGGTATCATCATCTTTACTACTCTCCAAATTCACTTTCCAATAAGACCTCATATCTACATTTTCTTGAAAGAATTCGCAGGCTATAAAAATGCAGAGCCTTGCTCAAGCTTATGGAAGGTCAGCCAGGGAGCTGGACAGAGAATTTGGAAATCCTGAAATGTGGATAACTGACGACCCATCTTCTCTATTCTCCAGATGGTGCAAGACACAGCACAGTTTCCACAAAAAGGAAGCGTGTTGTGTATTGTACGGGCCTTTGTAGGATGACTTTGTTGTTTGTAGACTGAGTGAACCAGAGGCTTGTGAAATATCAGGAGTGGGAACATTTTCAAGAAAGAGGCAGAACACAGGAGCCCTCGTGCACCATTGTCAGTATGAGGGGAGCTTCTCTTGCTCCACCAGAAAGGTTATTTCTGTTCCAGTCATGGATGCAGAGGTATGATATAGTGAGTGAGTGTCTGTGTGTGTGTTTCCCACCTGTGTCCTTGGGAAAGGACAACCAGCACTCCACGCATAGCTCTGCCTTGACAGTTCATGTGTCTGCTTCCCCTTCTAAATTGTGATTTCTTCAAGAAGGGTACTATGACAACAAGTGAATGTTGGCTGACTCAGGTCACCAAACATGAAGCTTAGGACAAGATGCCCAGGACCAGGATCCATGTGCCTCAAGTTAGCCTAGGCCACTAAAGGGGCAGTGTCTCCCCTGCTCCTCTTCCCAACAAGAAGGGCAGATACCAAATCCTCTGGCCCCCTCTTTGTTTAGCTTTGTGCATGGATCTGAAGCAGGCCCATTCCCACCTCTGAGACCTGGAACTAGTTTGAGCCTTCTTCATGAACTGTGTGGCAACAGTGTCCCCAAATAGCTAGAGCTGATGAAAGAAATTGGCTTGGGAGAGACGCCTCTCTGTTTGCCTTCTCAGTCCTGGGAGTGGGCCCCAGTAGCTCTTTGCCCCAACCCTGGCCTCTCCCTGCCCAGGGCTCTGAGATACTCAGAGTCGCTACATTCAGAGTGTGTGAAAAGAGGAAAGGGAATATGAGTCAGAGAAATAATTCCTAGGGCCAACCTCACCCTAGAGTTGTTTCATCAAAATGGAGAGCTTGAGACTTGGGGAACAAGCCCTGTGCCAAAGTCTCCACACTGTTCCAACTTGCCTTTGACTTGAGGACTCAGCAAACACTGACACAGGGCTGATGAACCAAGAAGGGCTTGATTTACAGAGCACTCCTCTGTCCCAGGGAGAAATCAAACATCGTAAATCACCACTAAATGGCCGAGGTTTGAAAGTGCTTGTAAACAACGTGAGCTGGCAGTGTTCCTCTCTCTACCCAGAGTAAATTTCCAATGGGTGGCATCCCCTCCTAAGAGAAAGGAGAAAGGAAAGAATTCTTCTGTACATAGACTATTCTGTGAGTCAGACGAACTGACAAGTTAGGTGCCATCTTCTTCCAGGCAGAGATCTTGAGCTCACTGGGGGAATTTCATGACAGTTCCTTCTCCCCAACACCCAGCTTTTGGGGAGTTTCCATCAGTCCCAGAGGATAGGATGTTTACTGGTATGAGGAGAGAGAAAGAGAGAGACAACTCCAATTCTTACAGCCTGGCCCTGACGGCACGGACATCTGAGTCCCTGCAGCCTTTTTTCATCCTGCCCAGAGAGTAAACCACAGCCAACATCCTGAGAATACTGCAGCGTGTCCCCTGTTTCCTTCACTGGGGGGACTGAAGTTTCTATGGAAGAGGATCTTAGGGGGACCAGTCCTGGAAGGGGAGGCTGGGAAATCTGTCTCATAACTGGGCTTTCACGGACTGTGTGATCAGCTGCCGGTAAAGGAAACAAACAGGAGAGCACAATGAATGAACAAAGACTGACTTTGTTTCCATCGATGAGATGCTCACCTGGGTGTTATGAAGTATGGGGTTTTCTACTGTCTTTCCTGTGGTCAGTTATTTCGTTTATATTTGTA
The DNA here is from genome assembly GCF_000181295.1 of Otolemur garnettii. Taxonomy (NCBI): domain Eukaryota; kingdom Metazoa; phylum Chordata; class Mammalia; order Primates; family Galagidae; genus Otolemur; species Otolemur garnettii. The sequence continues at coordinate 3,204,306 of NW_003852492.1, read as the reverse complement.
GGATTTGCTTTTGCTTAGTTTCTTTCTTCTAGATTCTTCTGGGACCTCATCAGCCTGGGAATTTAAAATACATACCTTGTGATTTTTTTTTTTTTTATTATTTAGCTGAAATTTACTCTTTATTTGCTCAGTTATGTTTTTGAAACTGTGAATGTGGGGTTGATAAAGATGGATAAGGAGTGAGTGATAGTGGCCATGCTGATTACCCCTTGACCCCGTAGGATTCAGGAAGGAATGCTGTTTTGTCTAAGGATGAACATAACTATTAAATGTATCTCTAGTAGAAGCACAAAGGATCAGGTTGAATTTACACAGTGAGACTCCTAATAGCACGAGAGATCCAGTCCCCACTTTTCTCTGGATTCTAATAGCCTGTAATATGAAGGGGTTGTCTTGAATGATGATGGGCTCTTTCTGCTAGCTCTGTCCATCCATCCATCCATCCCTGTCTCCAACCTGCAGCAAGTGGACAAGGAATCCCAGCATCTCAGACAGAAGAGGTGATTTGGTTCATCCCTTCCTGAAGAATCTCTGAAGTATAGCTACATCTGGGCAGGAAGCCGGCACAGATACAATCAGACGCTTTGCTCTTCTGGAAGGAAGCGAACAGAGAAGGAAAGGAGAACGGCTCCATGATGGGGCTCCCCAGAGGGCAGCTGGGGCCACAGCCTTGAGCAGTGGGGCTGTCCCACTTGTCCCTATGGGACGTTGGTCACTCTGATGTTCACAGAGCGTCATAGCAGGAAAGTGTGTGGAGATCATCTGACAGCCATAATTTTGGAAGATGGCGTGAGCTGTGATCCATATTTTATTAAGCCTGAGGCAATCTTTTTCCTCCAATAATTAATCCAAAGGCAACCTGTTAATGCACAAATTTAGAGCCAAATCAATGAAATATAGATGTGCTCCCTTCTCTCAAAGAGCTCATACTCTAAATTAAACAGCACAGACTCACAATGGAAACACATCAAATATTACCTCCTGGCCTCAGGTTTGGGCTTTTGATATACTTGGTTGGAGTGTAGGCTATGGGTACAGATCCTGGGCTGTTCTCTCAGCAGAAAAACTCAGCAGTCTCCCTGCCAGTTGGTCAGGAAAGGTTTTGTGTTAGGGGAACCTTGGGATGCCAACAAGGAGGGGTGCCCGGCACTCAGGAAGTTGGGCTTTGAGAAATTCACATAATGAGGACCAGCATTTTCCAGAGCTTTATGGTACCTGACCACTAGAATTAAGAAACTGCCAAGTTGACTCTCTTTCTGTCATTTTTCGGATGTCTCTGGGAATCCTGCTTCCCAGAATGTATCCAATCAGAGCAAATCGCCTCACCTTTGCATGTGGCACTGGAATGCAAATAGATACGTTGGATTGATCTCTCTACTAAACTTGCACTGGCCCTGGCACCTACTGGTCGTTCAGTAAATTCTACCTACCAGGTTCTTTCAGCAAGTAGACGACATACATCACAGAGCCTGAGAACGTTAGAGAAGGAAGAGGGACTAACTCCTGCCACCCACTCATTTCACAGATGAGAACAGTGACGTTCCCAGAGACTTGGTAAAACTTGCCCCACCAACTTCAGGATTCTCAGAATGGTGCTCTTGATATGTGTTGGGTCTGTGTTCCTGATCTGTTCCAGCTAAGCCTCCCTTCCCTTCCCTTCCCCAGCAGCCTGGAGCTGGCTCCTTCATCCTCCCCTACCATCCTGCTCCCTGTTAAGTGAGCAGGCACTTAACAGAACATCCCAGCTCTTAACAGGACCGTTCCTCTTGGCTCCAGCTCAAAGGCAGAGGAGGAGGAACTGGATTCCAAAAGATAAGGTAGAGGGGAGAAGAGACAGAGGAAGAGAAGACTGCAGACAAATGAAAACCATCTTGTGAAGGTGAAGTGAATGGTACTGGTCACCTGAATAAAGGCAGTCCACCCACGGGGATTCCAGAAATGTTCAGTGCAGGGTGACAGCTTTTGAGGAAGACATGCATTTGGATCTCTATGCTCCAGTATGGTCATGGGGGAAGGGAGGCTGCTCTTAACTTACAGGCATACTAAGTAGTTGCTCTTTCAGAGTCCTTTTTTTCTTGTAAATGGAAAGTACATTTCTCCATTAGAGGATTCGTTTCCACTATAGCTGCAGAAAGATTACTCCTGGACTCAGGATCAACCTCATGATGGCCAGGAACTGAGAGCTTTTAACGCTCTGCATCAGTGTGATGAGGATGAAATGATGGAAGTCTCAGTGCAAAGAAAGGTTAAGTTGAGCATTTTAAAAGCAAATATTTTTTTAGAAAGCATGCCTAGCATAAGATCAGGGTGTAAGGTAGTAAGTAGCCAGTACTCACGGGCCAGCCGTTCAGAAAGCCAAACACAGAATTCAAATACGAAATGGCCAATTATGTGTTGCTCTGCACGTTCATGGATCATGAGCAGACTTACGCGCAGAAGCCTTCATCCCTGGATTATTTCTCAAGACCTATCACAAATTCCTAAGTTCCCTCAAAGATCTATTCAAAGGTTCCTTTCAGAAAGTATCCAGAGAGTCCTTCCACAAATACAAATCCCACTTTCCATTCATCCATGTGGTAAATATCACAAAGATAATTAAAGGTATTAGCAGTTTAATCATGATACTCCACTGCTTGGTTTCTGCAGCGCCCCATTTGGAGTCTACACATTTTGTAAAGCCTTGCACTGACTTGTGTGCAGATGCACAATTCGCATTGAGCTAACTGTGGCATGAGTGCTCATTTTCCATAAAAATTAGTCTTTAGGCTCTGGGTAATGAATGTGGCTTAGTTTCTACTGGAAAATCTGATTCAGCTCACATCATTTTGACTTTCAGCACCTTTGCCAGGAATGAACCCTAAGAGGCAAGACGGCCCTGTTTTTCCCCAGGTCTGCAGAGGCCTGTTGCAGTTAATGGGTTATGTGTAGGACACGAGGATGTGACTCACCCATCCACTTAACAGTCATTAAACAGTAATGCAAACAGCTCAGCTCCAGTCATCATGCTCATTGTGCGGGCCGTGTTGAATGTGAACTACCATTTAGTTTCTGTGATTTTGCAGGAAAATGGGCATCAGTGCCTGGTAAACAAACACAATATTTACTGAGTGCATTGTCATCGGTGTTGTTAACAGAACTGTTTTCGATGAACATAGGACGAGTGTGCTGAGCTTTCTGTTGTTTGTTGACTGGGCATCACTACCACACCTTCTGATGTCTCCGCTCTGTGGAAGAGAAGTCGGAACTGTAGCTGCAGAATCCTCTTCTCCGTGAGGTTCCAGGAGAGACCATCCCAGGAGCGGCAGCCACATGAGGACGGAGGAAGAGAAGCTGACGCTGGTACTCTCCAGAGGCAGTGTGGGCAGGAGCGTGGAGAGAAGGAAGGTTCAAAGCAGCTCTCAGATGAACATTATGAGACTTGCAGGAGGAGACGGTGGTGGGAGCACCTTAACAGTTCTGGAGCCACTCTCTTCAGCATGCCAGCTTGGGAGCACTCACGATGCCTCCCTAACCTTCACTTCTCTGATGGTTGCACAAGTCTTTCTTTCCTGTCTCACTACTTGGAAGACACAGAGTGGCTTCTATTTTCCTAATAAAATGCTGAGCAATACAATAAGTAAATGTTAAAAATTTAAGGCCATGCACAGTGGCTCATGCCTGTAATCCTAGCACTCTGGGAGGCCAAGGCAGAAGGATTGCTTGAAGTTAGGAGTTCAAGACCTCAGCAAAATAGAAAAAATTAGTCAGGTATGGTAGCCCACACTGATAATCCCAGCTACTCAGGAGGCTAAGGCAGGAGGATTGCTTGAACCCAGGAATTGGAGGTTACAGTGTGAACTGTAGCCTAGGTGAGATCTTGCCTCAAAAACAAACACAAAAATTAATACAAAATTAGAAAAAACAGAATGTATAAATCATAGGTTAAAATAAACTGCCAGGGGACTACACTTACTCTAAAAATAAAGATAGCCAAACGCAGATCAAATTGAAGAACAAAAAAAAAATCAATTAGTTACTTTATAAAATAGTTAAATATAGTAAATATTTATTATTTATATGATTATATGTATTAATCTATTATAATTATGTTAACTATGTAAATATATAAAATATGTATATGGGTATAATTTAAGTATAGTATATAAATACGTTAAAAAGAAAAAAGTTATCTTCTATTAAATATTTGTTAAATTTATATAGATAGTACCATGATGCTACTGCATAATTTAGCCTGGGATATTACTTTACTTAGGGCCATAGTTAGAAAATGTCCAGGTATAGTCCAGGATCTGTCAACCCAACACCAAACTGTCAATATGGTGACAACCAGGCTCAGTGGTTAGGGCACCGGCCACATACACCAAGGCTGGCAGGTTCCAACCCAGCCAGACCAGCTAAAACAACAATGACAACTACGGAAAAAAAAAAAAAAAAAAAAAAGCCAAGTGTTGTAGCAGGCACCTATAGTCTCAGCTACTTGGGAGGCTGAGGCAAGAGAATCACTAAAGGCCAAGAGTTTGAGGTTGCTGTGAGCTGTGATGCCACTGCATTCTACTGAGGGTGACACAGTGAGACTCTGTCTCAAAAAATATATTTATATGATAACAACTAGAAATCTAGATTCAGTACCATATGATTAGCACCTGGCCTAAAGCAGGACAGCAAGCAGGAAGTAAGGCCAGGGTGATAGACCACACCAAGGCTGGAAACACAAGAAATAAGAAGTTTGACTCATTTATCTATTCATGCAACAAATATTTTTGATTACTTATTCTACCCCAAGTACTGTGCTTGTAGTAGGGGTGTCACATCTCTTGGTAAACTGCTCCTAGGTACTTATGTGTACTGTCTGGTCGGGAATGTGGAAGAGGGAACAGCCAGTTCTGAGAATCGTGTGTGTCGTGCGGAGAGAAGTATGTTTTGTTGTAGGAACTCCTAGAAAGGGGGGTTAACCCAGATTTACGGAATGTGGGGGGGGGGGAGGAAGAGAGACTTCCTGAGAAAGTCTCCTGTAAGCTGAGACTTGAAGCTTGGAAGGTGGTTAGGGGGCCTGGGTGCGCGGGCAGAGGAGATGGCGGCTGTCCTCAATGTGTACACAGACCCAGAGGCCAGAGGGAGCCTGGAGAGTGCTTTGGTATTCACCCCAGCATGGGGTAGTAGGGATGGATATTGCAGGGTTTTAAATAGCAGGGTTATATGATCAGGTTTATGATTTCACATGACCCGTCTGGCTTCAAGAGAGCAAGAAGGATCGCAACCAGGAAGCTGTTGAATCCATACGAGAGACGTCCATAGCTTGGACCTGTGACTGACGTTGACGTCCATCACTTGGACCTGTGACTGACGCTGGGGATGGAGAGAAGTTAGCAGACACAAGAAATGCTTAGTTCATGACTGGCAGAGCGGGTAGAGAAGGGGAGAAGTAAAGGATGACTCATTTTACATATAGGGAAACAGAAGCTTAGCGTGATTACACAGCTCACCTAAGGTCACAGCGCTTGGAAGCAGTGCAGTCAGGATTCAGACCTCGATTTGTCTGTCTCTGGAGTCTTTGCCAACTAAACTCTATAGCACACAAATCAGAACAAGGCCACAGATATTTAATGTTAGAAAACAAGTAGAAGGAGGTCCTCGAATTATATGAGCTTAGCATTTTGTATGAATGTAGCCCAGTGGACCTGCTGGGGTTTCCTCGTCTGTCTATGCCTGAACTGTATTATTTTCCTAACTGACTGAACTTACTCTTAAGTTTTCCCTCTCTGTGTGTGTTCACGTTCACAATGAAAGGAAAAGACGATGATTTCTCTCCCTCACCAAAATGGTGGTTTCAATCGAAAGTAAAACCAAAATAGCATTCATTTCTCTTTTACTTTTTGAAGTATAGAAATCTGAAACTCTAGAGGTTCTAGAGGGCTCAACGGCCATAACCAGCTGTCACACTTTGTTTGCCAAAATGACTAAGATAATGGGTAAGGCTGAGAATGCTGTAAAATAATTATCCCGTATTGCTCTCAAACACCCACCTCTTCTGTTACATTCGAGATCTGTTAAACGCGTCTGAAAGAGTTGGAAGCAGATTCCAACATGCCTGTGATTCTAACTCCAGTCTGCGCAGTGATGAAGCTTCAGTCTCCCTCCCCAGAGCAAACCCCTTTGCTGAACTCCAGACCTAGAAAACATCCCCTGACCGAGACCTGGTCTTGAACTTCTGTGCTCTAGCCATCTCAGTCTCACTAAGCTCACTTGGGCCCTCACTGCCACCCCCTGAACCAGACACTTAGAAGTTATTCTAGATCCCTCTTCCTTTCCTATTTTCTCATATCTAATCAGCCACTAAATCTCAACAACTCTACCTCTCAAACACCTCTTTAATCTCTTCTGTCTTCTCCATTTCCATTTAGGACAGGCCAGTGTTTCCAAATTCCTGCCAAATAGTGTAATTTTTGTAACACAGAACTAAGAAATTGGAATTCCCAGAAAGTCCCAAAGTCATGCTACAGTTTTCATAACACTTTACATGTGTGTGCTTTTCAACATAAAATAAAGATTGGCGATAATGATAACCAATAAATAGTTTTTCTGTAATAGAAGTACACAAAAAAATCTGAAAAGTTTTCTGTAAAGGAAAAAAAAGGATAATAACTGCTAGGCTATTACTATTATAGACCAAAGTATCATGACAAAAATATATTTCAATAATGAAATATGAAAATGACCTCTAACTCTCTACTTCTCTTCCTTTTCTGATTTTTTTTTTTAAAGAAAAAGTCTCACTCTATTGCCGTGAGTACAAATGTCACATTGTCTTAGCTCACAGCAACCTCAAACTCTTAGGCTCAAGTGATCCTCTTGCCTCAGCTTCCCGAGTATCTGGGACAACAGGCACCTGCCACAATGCCCACCTAATTTTTCTATTTTTTAGTAGTGATAGGGTCTTGCTCTTGCTCAGCTCCTGAGCTCAAGGGATCCACCTGCCTCAGCCTCCCAGAGTGCTAGGATTATAAGCATGAGCCACTGCACCTGGTAGCTTTTTCTGATTCCTTGACTGATTTGTTAAAATTCAGTATTTAGAAACCATATACATTTTTCAAGAAACGTCAGGAAGGAATTCCCACATGGGAACACTATTACAGATCCTGTAATGTCTTAGTCCAATAATCGCTACAGGTGACTACCGTGCTCTCTATTGCTTATTCTGTGAAATGGACATGCACTTACTAAATCGTGTTTCAGTTTTAAAATATGCTTGTCTTCTTCACCTGAATGAATATCTTAAAAGCAGGACTGAGTCTTACTCAGCTCTTTCTCTCTCTCTCCACATTCCCATAGGCCTTTTGCCTGTGCTCCCTCTTGATGGTGCAATGAACTCACACATTTAAGTTTCTCGATAAATGCTTGATCAGTTGAGATGAATTAAGTCGAATTTATTTGAAATAGAAAGATGGTGAGGACACCTGGTTTTATAAACCTGGAAGGCAGGACAACTCTCCCATGAGAAATTCCTCGGAAGTCTAGATAACATATGACTAAAAATTGCTAAAATAGCTGAGCTCAGAAGAAAAAAGGAAGTTTTTAGGTGGCGCAGATAAGCAGACAAAGACTTTGACAGCTGCAGCTGCGATCACAGAGGCTGATGTTGCAGGGTGGAGCAGGGCTGGGAGGTGAGGGGCAGAAAGTTTCTGCAGGGCTGGTGCGGTTCCAGACCAGGAACTAAGCTGAGGTTTTTATAACCATCTATGAAGAAGCGTCACTGTGCTGTCCAGGTCAGACTCAAGAAAGGCCGATTGTGGGAAAGAGGGAGCCTGTGCTCCCAGGGGTCAGGGAGGGGACAGAGGTGTGCTGGACATCGCAAGAGACCACGTTCTAGGGCTGTAGTGATTACGGCCTAAAGAATTCAAGACGTGGTTGGATGAAGCGCTGCGTTATTTTTATACTATTAAAATCTTCAATGGTAAATCTAACATGACCAGAAAGCAAATGATCACTCCTGCCCCCTCTGGATGAACCTGCACCTGTGGTCCCCGTGGATGATTCACAATAACAACTCTTGGGAGAGTCCCCAGAAGCCAGCAGCATTCACGGGCAGCGGGATGGATGGTGCAATGCCGCGAGTAATGATGTAACCAGCGTTAGCTAATAAATGGTTTTAAGGAACTGCAGAGGCAAGGAGATCTATGTTGTTTCAACAGAAACAGGTTCCAAAGAGTTATGTATATATTGTAAATTACTTCAACTCACATGTGCCTGTGAATTTCGCAATACATTCTTAAAATTGTTTATGTAGGCAAAATGTATCAGACCAGGACCCTGCATATCCCAGGGGTGGCTCTGCCCCTGCCTCCCTCTTTGCCAGGTCATATTGTAACTTGTTTTTTCCCTGTGGGGAGAATGTATGGGAGTGGATCCTGAAAGTGGGAGATGCAGGAGGATGCAGGAGAAGTTTAGTTTGTAGTGGTCGGGATAGAAAAGCAAACCAGTCACAACCCTGAGCAAAGCCTAATCTAGAGCAAGGCTTCCTTCAGTTCTGTGAAGACTGAGAGAGGTGAGGAAGCTGCAGAGGAAAAGCTGGAAGCTGGGAGAGTTTGGTTCAGGAGGTTTAAGGAAAGACGCCAGCTCGACACCAGACATGTGCAAAATACAATACAGAGAGTGCTGATCTAGAAGCTGCAGCAAGTTATTCAGATCCACCTACGATCATCGGTGAAGGTGGCGGCACTACATAACAGATTTTCTCTTTTTTCTACTTTTTAAACTTTATTCAAATTAATATGAGAGTACACTATTTAGGTTACACTGTTCTCACTTCCAGGGTAAAGTTCCATTTGTAGAAGAGCCCCTCACCCAGGGGACTTGTTACACAGGTTACACTGTTCTCACTTCCAGGGTAAAGTTCCATTTGTAGAAGAGCCCCTCGCCCAGGGGACTTGTTACACACCCTCACAGTGTGCACATTAGGTGAGATCCCTCCTCAAGCCCTCCCTGCTTCTTCCTCCCCCTCCTGCTTCCCTCCACCCTCTGAACTAGACAAGAGTAATATTTTATTGTTCTTAGGAACATGCAATTGTTTATATATTGATTTCCTATTAGTATGGAGTACATTGGATATTTATTTTTCCATTCTTGCAATACTTTACTAAGAAGAATATATTTCACCTCCACCCGGGTAAATGTAAAAGATGTAAAGTCTCCATCTTTTTTAATGGCTGAATAATATTCCATGGTTGATCCATTCATGGGCTGATGGGCACTTAGGTTGTTTCCACAACTTGGCAATTATGAATCGAGCCACAATAACCATTCTGGTGCAAATGTCTTTGTGGTGAAATAATCTTTGTTCTTCTGGGAAGACACCTAGTAATGGGATTGCAGGGTCAAATGGAACAACCACTTTGAAACTGGACTTGCACCTCTCACCATGGACAAAAATTGATTTTTGTTGGATAAAACATTTAAATTTAAGACACAACACAATAAAATTTGTAGAAAAGCATGTGGAGAAAACACTTAAAGATATTGGCCTGGGAAAAAACTTTATTAGGAACCCCCCCACCCCTAGCAATTGCAGCAACACTAAAAATAAATAACTGGGACTTGATCAAGCTAAAAAGCTTTTGCAGCTGAGAGTACCACAAACAAAGCAAACAGCCTTCAGAATGGGAGAAGATTTTTGCATGTTATGAATCTGACAAAGGCCTGATAATTAGAATCTGCAGAGAACTCAAGTTAAACAATAAGAAAAGTGTAAGCAACCCTCTCTATAAGTGGGCAAGAGATTTGAACAGAAACTTCTCCAAGGATGACAGACAAATGGCCAAAAAGCACATGAAAAAAATGCTCATCGTCTTTAATCATCAGAGAAATGTGAATCAAAACCACTCTAAGATATCACCTAACCCCAGCAAGATTAGCCCACATCACAAAGTCCCAAAACACCAGATGCTGGCATGGATGTGGAGAGACGGGAACACTTCTATACTGCTGGTGGGATTGCAAACTAATGCAGCCCTTCTGGAGAGAAGTATGGAGAATCCTCAAAAATCTAAATAACAGATTTTCAATGTAGATTGAACAGCCTTGTATTGGGAGATGATACTATATAGGACTTTCATAGCTACAGAGCAGAAGTCAGTGGCTGGCTTCAAAGCTTCAAGAAAGTGGAGTCTTGAGACAAAAGCTACTTCAGGTAAAGAAGCTGCGAAATGACAATGTAGGATTCAGACTATTGCATCAACTTAGTTGGTAAAGCAGTGGTGGGGTTTGAGAGGAATGACCCTAATTTTTACAGAAGTTCTACTGGAAGTAAAATGTTATTAAACATTCAAGCTACAGAGAAATCTTTCATGGAGGGAAGAGTCAATTGGTGAGAAAACGTCACTGTTGTCTTTTTTGAGATCTTGCCACAGCCACACTAACCTTCAGTAACCACCTGCTGGTCAGTCAGCGCCATCAGCTTCCATGCAAGATTACAACCCACTGAAGGCTCAGGTGATTGTGAGCAGTTTTTAGCAATAAAGTATGTTTATATTAAGGTAGGTACATTGTTTTTAGACATAATGCTATCGCGCATGTCATAGGCCACAGTTTGAGATCTGATAATTAAATTTGTGAACTCATCGTAGGAAAAAGTCCTCCACGCCTCATTGCTAAATATCACTGTGCTTACCTTCCAGGGACTCCCCTTGGGGGGCTGTGCACTGACGCCAGCACCAAGTCTACCCGTCAAAGAAATTTGGAAACTCTTTTCCTGAAATTGCCATCAAAGCTGTCATCATTACCCTTGATGTCCTGAATGTCATCAAAACGTCTTCCTTTGCCTTTGGGTAAAGGAAAAAGTTTAGGAGGCCAGATCAGGTGAGTAGGTTACCGTTACTTGTTTCTTGGTGAGCTCCTTCAGGACCATTTTTGCACACACCTTTTTCATGCCAAGATTTTCAGTTAAGATTTTCCTGGCTGTTTCTCTGTTGATGTTTCCTTGGTCTGTGGTGCTTCTCAGAATCAGACAATGATCCTGGTGCACAGTTGGATGAGTTTTTGCAATGCTTTCATCAGTTCTGCTCATTACCGGCCACCCTGACTTCTCTTCATCAGTGACACTTTCTCTCCCCTCAGAAAAACGTTTAATCCATTTGTACACTACTGTTTTCTTCATGGCATTATCCTCACAAACTTGGACTCAATGGTTAGAGCGTTGGCCCCGTGCACCGGGAGTGGCAGGTTCGAACCTGGCCTGGGCCTGCTAAAAAAAAAAAAGAAAGAAAAAGACAACCCAGATGAAAAACAGGCAATTCAAAGAAGAGGAAACATGATGGGATTATAGAAATAGGTTCACCTTGTTAATAACCAGGAAAGAAAAATTAAAATTTTATAGCAATAAGTTTAGAAAAAAATAGCCTGATAGCACTAAGTGTTGGCAAGAATGTAGGGGAAATCAGAGGGCTTTTATTTGGTGCTGGTGGTTATATATATCTATATCTATATATATATATATATATATGATATGGGCAATATATATGATATGTATGGACAATTTGCAGAACAGTGAGGCAATACGTGGTAAAGGGGAAGATGCCCAAGTTCTGTGATCCAGTCATTCTCTTTCTTTTGCACAAGTCCCCAAGGAGACATGTACAACATGCCCATGGCAGCTTTTACAGTAAGAATAAAAAATTGAAAGTAACCTTCCACCTACCTTATGGAAGTGTTCATAATTTGACCCACGGGAGGGCTGGAGGTCAAACAGGAGAGTTGGCACTGCTGGGCTGCAGGTTCTTGGAGAGAATTGTCCAGGGGGACACAAAGGAGGGGCTTATCAAGTCTTCCTGAGAAAGCCCATGAAAGGAAACGGCAATAGATGTGTTTGAAGCATGAGTAGGTGTTTGAAGGCATAGAAAAAGACAAGACAAAAAAAAATATATGGAAAAGCAGTCCAGCCAGAAGGTGAGCAAAGGCATAAAGCCTAAAGCCAGCCCGGCACATGGGGAAGCTGGCCGCACAGCCACAGGCCATCATGTCACAGAGGTGACAGGGTGGGGCTGAGAGCTGTGCAGGAAGGTGGTGGAGGCCAAAGGACGAGTGACCTAGTGTGTGGTGCGGGGAACTGCAACTTTCAGACTTTTGGATTCACACTTTGAAAAATGACTAAGGACCCCAAAGATTTTGTGTTTATGTGGATCATATCTATTGATATTTGCTATATTTAAAACTGAAACTAGAAATGTTTCATATTTTGTTAATTGTTGAAAAATAGTAACTCTAAAGGCATGCTGTGTTAATATAAATAGCATATTTGAATTGTCCAAGACAAAAAAAAAAAAATGGGAAATATCTAATAGAAGGAATTAATTAGAGTTTAATAGAAGGTAGCTGGATTCTCGGATCTAAATTCAGTTTTTTGCAATATGTTATTCTTTGGTTGAAGAATATGAAGAAAAACTTGACTTGTACAGATACGCAGTTAGAAAAAGGAGAAGTGTTTTTTAGACATTTATGGATATTCTTTGATACCACACTAAAATTGGGTAACAGTTTGTTCCAATGTGGAATTAGAAGCCCTATTAATGGAAATTTCAAACTCTGTTGCACTAAAGTCTATTGGTCCATCTTACACATAAATGGATCTGTTTCATGTATGATTTTGTAATATCAAGCACTGGTCATTTGGAAAATATTGGCTCCCTGAGTTATGTAAATCTTCCAAATGTTGTCACGTATCATTATACAAGACCTGAGACCAACACCACACATTTGTTAATCTCACCACCAGTCTCATCAGAAAAGTTATTAACAATTGAGACACTGTCATACCCAGAGAGACAGATCCATGATTTTCCAAATGTCTAATTTCTGTTTTAAAGATCACATTTTATCATTGGCCAAAAAACACTTTCAGCTATTTTCTTTGAGGTGACAAGCTCATTTCATTAACTTTTGAGGCATGACTGCCAAATACCCATGACTGAAAAACCCACCTGTCAGCCATGCTTTCAAATAAAAATGGTGTGAAGTAGTAGGGGGTGGGAGGCTAGTTCAGCTCGCAACTCAAATGACTGCAGAAATACTTCTCAGACTTCAGCAAGTAGCAGAATTATTCATGAGAACTTTGAATTTTGAACATGGAATAGTAAAAAGATGCTCATTCAAGGGCTAAGATTTAATAAAGTTAATTTTTTTTTTTGTACGAAAGGTCTTTCTTGGCGAGGGAGGGGTGCTGCAGAGCAGCACCGAGGAGGCGGGAGGAAAGGAGAGGAGAGAAGAGGAGAGTGAAGAGGAGGAGGGAGGAGAGGAGAGGAGAGGGAGGAGAGGAGAGAAGAGGGAGGAGAGGAAAGGAGAGTGAAGAGGAGAGAAGAGGAGAGAAAGACCTGGGAAGAGCAGCAGACTCAGGAACAAAATCTGAAGAGTGGCTTGAGGCTCTGTGTAGTCTCCCTGCAAAGCCTAATTCTCCCTAAGCTGCTGACTGAGGCTGCACACAGCCTGCAGACTTGGAGGCAGTGAGGACTACATCATAATAACCGTCTATTAAACTTCAAAGGGAGAAAAATTAAAAACATGAATAGGGCTAATTGCTGGTTGCCACAAATTGGTTCCTGGGCATTATAAATGGTTTAATAGTTGGTCTAGATATCACTGTGATAGGTCGGTGCCATACACAACTACAAACACAGAGAGATGCGGAGATAACTGAGGTGGGCTGCAGCCTCCCCAGGGACAGCTCGGCAGCCTAAACGGAAGCACTGCACCTGTTCTGCGTGTTTGACATAATTATCGGTCACAAAGTAGCCAAAAATGACTCTTGTTCAACAACTACATAACCTAAGGACACGGAGTTTAGGTGAAACAAATTAAACAAGTAGGGACTGTCCTGGCAAAGAGTGAGGATGCCTGGAGGCCACACCAGGCTCCAAAGCAAGCTGCTGGGTGCCCACAGGCCGGTGGCCTCCCTCAGTTACCTAGGGAAGCCGAACGTAATACAGTCGGCCTTTTTTGTTGGGTTCCTCATCCATAAATTCAACCAATCTTGGACTCAAAACACTTGGGAAAAAGTTGTGTCTGTAATGCACATGTACAGATTTTTTTTTCTTTTCCTTGTTCCCTAAACAATACAGTATTAACAACCATTTCTGGAAAATGTACATTGTCCAGAGGTGATTCAGTGTTTACGGAGAAAGTACAAAGGTTATATGCGAATACTCGGCCATCTTATAACACTGACTTGGACCCCATGGACGGTGATGTCTGCAGATCCCGAAACCAATCCCCACGGATACATAGGGATGACTAATTGGGCTCATTCGCTTATTCATTTATTAAGCACCTACTGTATTCCCGGCACATGCCAGGCACTGGGGATACCTCACCATTGCAGGCCACCGTAAGGGTTGTACTGAGAACATGCTGGGCAGGGACGTGGAGGTGTGCACAGGTGCTGCAGCGGGACATGAAGAAGTAACAGAAACTCAGCTGGGAGGAAACAGGTGAAGTCTCAAGAGGGGGATCTCGCAGTTGGGCTTTAAATGATAAATAGGAGTTTGTCCTGCAGAGGAAGAAAAGGAAATGCCATTCAAAATAACAGGAACAGGTAATTAAAGACACCTAACAAAGACGGGTTCAGGGAATGGTGACAGGTGAGTATGAACAGACGCTGAGGGGTCTGGTGGGGTCAGTGAGGTCTGGGAGGTGCCCGGGCAGTCGCACTCCAACTTCAGCACAGAGGTATGACACAGAGGGCTTGCTAAAACACAGAACGCTGGGCCCTGAGCCCAGAGGGATCTGCATTCCTGTGCGTTCCCTGCTGCTGCTCCCACCTAGTCCTAGGACCACACTCAAGGAGCCACTGTACTAAAGATCCACCTTCTCGTGCTTCTACGTCCAGGTACCGGTTGAAGGAAGCAGTTGGCACCCTACGAAGCAGGTTGGAAGGGGACAGGCTGGAGGCAGGTGGTTTGCACAGGCTCCTAGAGAGAAAACTCCCACCAACTTTCCTAACACCGAGTCCTCCCAACTCATCTTAAGCCCTTCTGTTGATTTCCTTTGTTTAGTCTATTATTGATGCCTGAAAAAAGAGCATGATAGAATATGCCTGAGTGGAAGAAGAAGGCTCATTCCCGTTTTACCAACTGGCTTCTGGTCTTAGTTCCCGTTTTTAGAGAATGTCTAAGTTAAAAGAGATCAGGATTTAGAAATTCTCCCGTTAGGGATTTCTTCTTGCTATCAAATAAAAAAGTCCTTCCTGGGGCCTTTGGGGACTTCCTGGGTTCTCTGTGGAACATCTGCACTATTTTCCACTATAAGCCCAGAAACAGGCAGTTATCGATCAAGCTTGGCCTGAATGAACCTAATCTCTCTATACAAAGAACCATCTGGCCGGTTCTAAGAAACCTTTTCTTAACCTTGGTGTAATTCTCTACCTCCAGGATACTGACAGGCCAGGTTTAAAGAGCTCCTTTAACTAAAAATGACTGAAGTTTTCCACTCGTCAGGAAGGGCAGCACAGAGGATGTAACGTGTTATGCTGGAGTGTGTTGGCAGGCACACCTGGGAACCCTGAGCGGGCAGTTGACCCACAAGTGAGCGATCACCAGGGTAGCATGGTTAACTGCAGCAGCGTCACCAGGGTAAAAGAAGAAACATCCTCTCCATCTTGTCCCTAGGAAAAGAAAGGAGACATCTACCAATTTGAAAGAGGATGCTCTCCTAATTACCCCCAAGAAGTTTGTTATTTCTGGTAGGTCTTAAATCAGGCCGAGCCGGGTGAGGTTTTCAGTGTCTGCGCTGTAGCTAAGTGACTCCTCTCTCACAGTCCTAGGGGCAGCAGTGGTCTGTGTAGGTAGGTCCCCAAGTGGAAAGGCCAGGGCTGGGGTACTTCAGGTTGGTCAAACATGATCGTTTGCTTACTTGGAAAACCTCCCTCCTGAGTGAGCAGAGGCCCTGGCAGAATCTGTGACTCATAGCATATGTAACTTCTCAGTGTTTTATAAATGAAGTTTGCCTCAATGTTTAGCAATCATTAAATTCCGCTCAAGGCATTTTGTGAAAGAAGGAGGGGCGTTCTGGTGGTGATTCTCAAACCATAACCAATCCCCAGCCTCACACGGGGCACTCCCAGACTGTTGTGCCCTAGACAGGAAAAGCAGCTAACATTCCTATAGAATCTACTACATGTTCCAGAACTTTTCCATCTCCTGTATCCTGGGCTCTTCACAACATTCCCAGTGGCCAGTGTGACAGCTGCTATTTTATTTATTTTTATTTTTGGAAACAGAGCCTCTCTGTCACCCAGGCTAGAGTGCAGAGCCATCAGCTCAGCTCACTGCAATCTCAAAGTCCTGAGCTCAAGTGATCCTCCCACTTCAGCCTTCCCAGTAGCTGGAATTATGGGCACACACCTTCCCCTCTACAAGAAATATTTTTATTTCTTGTAGAGAAAGGATGTGCTATGTTGCTCAGGCTGGTCTCCCACTTCTGGCCTCAAATGATCCTCCTGCCTTGGCCTCCCCCAAAGTGCTAAGATGGCAGGCATGAGCCATCGTGCCCAGCAAGAGCTGCTGTTTTTAAGTGGGGAAACTGAAGCTCGAAGTCTAAATTCCCAAGAGCTGAGGAAGATTGCCCAGTCGCCTCAGCACGGTTCCGTACCTTCTCAGAGGAGGAGGCCAAACTGTAGCTCCCTACTTAGAGCTCTGCTTCTCCCACCTCCTGCCCTGCACTCTCTGACAGAGGCGGGCTATCAGGCAGCAGACAGCGGGGTACGAGGAGAGAAGGTAGGAGTGAGAGCAGGGGAAATCTTGGTACAACCTGGATAGAGGAGAGATGGGGTGGGGCGGGGAGGGGTGGGGGTGGGCCAGGGCTTAGTACCAAGAACAAGGAAAGAGGTGAAATGTGTTTTCGTCCTTGCTCCACTCTCTCAATTCCAGAAGCGCCCCCTGCCCCCGTCCTGGTACCCATTCATTAACTCAACAGGTGTTTATTAAGCGTCACCTATGTACCAGATGCCCTAAATGGGCGATGGGGACAGAGCACTGAGCAATTAAACAAAAATCCCCCTTAACGATCTTACATTCCAGGGACATTTCTATCCCCCTCCTCAGTGCTCTGGCCGCTTAGAATTTTCTGGGAGGTGCCCCTTCCGGTTCCTGTTGACACGCACACGCGCGGCGACACCGCGCTCACAGGTGTGCGTTCACGTGCCCTTCCCGCGTCTTCTAAGCCCCTGGGCCGCTCCCGCCCGCAAGTGCACACGCACAGACACGCGCCCGATCCCCGCCCAGCCCCGCCGAGCGCGCAGGGCCGAGGCTCAGCGCGGGGCTCGGCGGGAGCCGCCCGGGAGGGAGGAGGCTGCGCGGAGGCCCAGACGCCAGCGTCCCGCGTGGCCAGCTCTGGCTGCGCTCCCTCCCTGCGCCAAAGCGGGGCTCTCCGCACACGTGCGGCGCGGAGATCCCCCGGTTCAGCCCGAGCTTGCTGCGCCCCGGCCGGCAGGGACCTCTGCGGGCTGCCTCGCTTCGCCGCACGCCTTTCCGCCCTGCAGACCCGCCCAGGCTTCCCCTCCCATACCCGGCCTCGCTGAGCTGATCTTCGGCCTCTAATCGTTTCTGCGGCCCAGACTGAAGGGAGGAGGGGAGGGTGTCCCTGCGCGCCCTGTTTGGGCAAGGCGAGGTAGTAAACAATTACAGAGCGCTCTGGAAACAGCCTCAGCCCTAGGTCTGTGGCAGAAACTTGGACTCAGTGGCCTGAAACTGGCTGCGGAGCACGCTCAGGCGGTGTGGACGTGCTCCTGGGGGCCGACTGCTTAGACACGCCTTCCTCCCGAAGCGTTTGCAGTGGGGTGTTTGTTTGCTCCCTAGCAACCGCCGGCCACCCCGCTTCTCCACACCCGGCCCGACCGAGGCTGCGCAGGGCGCTGCTGCTCCCTGTAAGGCCGCCTTTGTTTCCTCGAGCCAGTCAGCACTTTTGAGAGGTTCTCCCGTGGCCTTTCCTGCTTCCCCGTCGTCTCAAGGAGAAGAGACAAGACAGAGAGTGGGAAGCAGGAGGAGGGCACCCCGTCGCCACATGGGACAGTAGGCTCCATTCAGAAAACCCTGGCTGGCGTGCACTTGGAGGGCATCTGTCAGGTGCACGCAAGCTTTCTGGAAAGGTGGCCTGAGTCCGTCCCCTCCTGCACTTCTGTGGATTAATGTGTACAGCAAGAGACTCACACGGGGTCTCGTTCTCCCTCGTTGGCAGCACACAGGAGAACTCTGTTCATCCTCTGCCCAGACTCAGTAGAAGCAGCGGAAATGCAGAGCAGCCCCCAGCGCCGGCTGGCCAGAGTCACGGACACTGGCTCCTGGGGGCTGATTTCTTCCGTGTGTGCAACCGAGTTGGACCCGAGGGGGGCTGGAAGCCAGGGCACCCCTCGCTGCCTGTCTGCTACTACTTGCCCTTGGGGGCCTGCACCTGTAACCCTTGTTAATTCTCAGGGTGCCGCCACTAGCCAAGTGTTACCATCCCCATTTTACAGGTGGGGCTCTGAGTTTGCCAAAGTTCCTGAATAGCTGCAAATGTGTGGGGCGGGATAGGAAGAACTAGATTACCTTCACCTCATTTTCTTGCCAATCCAAATCCTTTTTCCTGGTTCTTACAAAGCAGTGGATCGGGTTGGGAGTTAGGGTGCCCTCCGTGTACACCCGCCACACCAGTCACCTTGGCCCTGGAAATAGTCTTTGTTTTTTCCTACCTCCTAGATTTTCTTACACAGCTTCTCCAACTTGGGGTGCCAGTCCCCCCACCGATGCAACTCCTACACACCCGTCAACGCCCAGATAAGGAACCCCTTCACAAACGAATCTTTCTTGCCCACTGTAGCCTTCAGCCAACTCTCTCTACTCTGCACTCTTAACGTTTATATCCTGTGCCATAGAATCAAACCCATCTTTTTATCTTTTATGATTTTCTCATCATTTTTGTTGCACTGGTCTCATTTCCTCAGCCGGACTGATCCCTGCAGGGGCCTGGCCCATCATGCACAGACACTTCCCAGAGATAGATAGCCCACTGTTTCCAGCAGGATGCTGGCCACAAAGTCCCCCTCAATAACTCTTGTTGGCTAAATGGTCAGACATTCCAAACCTGGCCAAACAGGACATTGAGGGGTGGTATTACTGGGCTTTCAGCTGTTAATTGAAATAACAGCAAGTCTTCCTCACTGGGGTCTTGCCTGCCTCGTTCCTACAGGCCATGGAAAAGAACCATCCCTGGGTTAGTTAAGAAGGAGAGAGGGAGGTGAATTGTATTGTCTGTTCATGCTAAGGCCCCCAAAGATGACTTAGACCGGGCAGCTCTTTAGCAGTGCCTATGGTGTGTGCCCCTGTATAAATAAATGAAATATAAATAGCTATGTACATAACATAAAGGGTCTACTCTAAAGTTAAAATAAAACCAGAAGGCCAAAGATTGCCTTTGGAGCAGTATTTCTGTTTTTTCCTATTGAAAGTTGGAGCCTGTTGAGATACTTCATCTAAGGCCAAGTCTTTTTGTCTGTTACATGCACCAGTGGTCATTCCTCACCTTTGCGGCTTAGAACAAATCCATCCTCTCACTTACTTCCTGTAAAACTTTGAGAAGGAATAACATTAACAGCACTAACTTAAAATGCTGGGTTTTGGGTTTTTTTTTTGAGATGGAGCCTCAAGCTATCCCCCTGGGTAGAGTTCCATGGCATCACAGCTCACAGCAACCTCCAACTTCTGGGCTTAAGAGAGTCTCCTGCCTCAGCCTCCCAAGTAGCTGGGACCACAGGCGCCCGCCACAATGCCTGGCTATTTTTTGGTTGCAGCCGTCATTGTTGTTTGGCGGGCCCAGGCTGGATTCGAACCTGCTACCTTAGGTGTATGTGGCTGGCACCTTAGCCACTTGAGCCACAGGCACCGAGCCAAAATGCTGGTATTTTACAGTTGTGTTAAATACTAAGAACCATGCTAAGGACTTTATATGAATTGGTATGTTTCTTACCTTTTTATAGATGCAGAAACTGAGGCAGTGAAAGTAATGATTTTAGACCACACAACTTTCCAAGTGGCAAAGTCTGGACTTGAACCCAGGTCTCCTGACCTAAATGCTGGCAGATGCAGGGACAACTGCCAGGTCCCCTTGCCTCATGCCTGTGGCTGCATCCAGTGCTCCTTTAATTAAATACTTCCAGGAGCTGATAAGAGAGGCCTAGGCTCATGCCCTGGTGGGGGTCAGTTACTGGCTTGGTATCCTGGACTTGAGGGCAGGGAGACAAGAGAATTGGACTTAGAATGAGACCACTGAGCTTGAGAACTTGCTCTGCCATGTACTGTCCAGGTATGACTTTGGTCACTCACTTAACCTTTCCAGGCCAAAATTTTGCCATCATCAGATAAGGAATGATGATCTTACTGTATCTAACAGGGCTGTTGTGAAGGATCCCATGAGACAGTGCTTTTGGTAAAGCACTTGTACCAAAATTCCCCTCCTTTTCCCTTTCCCTTGACAATCCAGAGGAGTGACACATGTATGGAAACAGAGCTTATTGTACTGAACTGATATGGTTATCCAGGGGCCACACTCCTGAGTATAAGGAGGCTGGGCCCTCTGAGAGGGGCCCTCCTGTTATCCTCTGGGGAGAAGGCCTGTCTTCTGATTGGAAATAAGAACTCACAAAGTAGGTCTTGGGCAGGAGAGAAAGTTCTGGTCCGTTGGCTTCTTTCTCTGCAGCCTGCACCTCAAGGATGCAAGACAGGCTGCAGGTGTTCTGTGGGGTCAGGTAGGGCTGGGCAGAGAGGCTCTCCATGGGCCACAGGGTGCAGAAGGAACCCTGAGGGTTACTCGCAGGTTGTTCTCTGGCTCTATTGTTCCCCGCTTGAATTATTTTTTTAAATAAATAAATCATTATTTATTTTGAGACAGAGTCTCATTATGTTGCCCTCAGTAGAGTGCCATGACATCACAGCTCATAGCAACCTCAAACTCTTGGGCTCAACTGATCCTCTTGCCTTAGCTTCCTAAGTAGCTGGGACTACAGGCGCCCACCACAACACCTGGCTATTTTTTTGTTGTAGTTGTCATTGTTATTTACCTGGCCTGGGCCAGGTTCGAACCCACCAGTCTCAGTGTATGTGGCCAGTGTCCTAACCACTGAGCTATGGGCACTGAGCCTTGAATAATGTCTTATAAAGCTCCAGCCTGGTCTCTGCGTGCCACTGAGGACAACAGGGAATGTCCCCAAGGCCGAGGGCTACCAAGAGCAAACGTAGGAGATACGCCCACCCTGCCAGCGCTGCTTGGATCAACATGCCACTGCATTCCAGGTCTTTCTGAAGGGGTTCTCAAATGCTGACAGCTCCATGAGAGGAAGCAGCAGCCTGGGTCACTCTCCACCTTCTAGGAGCTTCATGGGCATTTTCTCACCTCATCTTCACAGTGACCCACAAAGTAGGTGCTGTGACCTTCCCTCCTGTTTTGGAACACTTGGCCTTAGAAAGGGGTCAGCTGGTTCACTCTAGGAGCCCACCTACTGTGAGGCTGAGCCAGGATCCAAAGCCAAGTCTGTGGGGTCCCCTCACCCCCACCACCACCCCCGCCAATGCCATCTCCACACTCTGCACAGCCTCCTGGGCCTTTAGCCTCCTATGGCTCTTTTCTCTTTGAGAGAAGGGCAGAAATGTTTATTTCACTGGGTGGGATGGTGAGATCTTTATCACCCTCAAAAAGCATGTATTAAATCCCTAATTGTACATGGCACTGAGCACAGAACTACTTATTTTGTTTACAAAAACACTTAAGAAAATTACCTCTGCCCTCGGGGAAAACCAGGTCCCTAACATATGAAGGGGGACTCAAGCGTTGTCTGTAGCACTGTTCTCCTGGGCCATGTCACTGCCAGTGCTGTGCCCCTGTCCTTGCAAAGGCAGGTCCTGGCTCAGAGGGGCAGATTGGCATGGAGGGTCTTCCCAAAGCCATGTGCTCAGTGACTCAGCACAATGCCACAAGAACACACCAATTCTTAATCTTTAATAGCCAGCATTACAGAAGTCAGACAGGTAGCTTGTACCCAAAATGGATTTAGGGATGAGGGGAGGGTTTGCACTTCAACAGTGGTGAGAGGAAGACTCTTGACCACACAGGGAAGTGACCCTTCACTGCCCCTGGGCAGCAGGAAGACTTCAAGACCCTTTTTTTTCTCACCCTCTCATTCCCCCAGGTTGATCAGGGCTCAGACTTCCTGGGGCAATCCCTCAGGCATCTGCCTGTCAGTCCTGGCGTCTAGTTCTTTGTTCTGGAGAGACTTGTGGCTTTCCTGAGGCAAACGGCTTGAAGAAGCCACAAAAACAGGAGGAGGAGGAGGACATTCAGTGAGTGCACACAGGGGGAACCTGGAAATGCTGACCGGTGGGTCCCTGGAGCCTGGTCTTCTCGACCTTTAGAGGAGGCTGATGTCCTTATAACACTTGCCTGAGGAGGGACAGGGCAGAGCCGGCCACCAAGCAGGTAGATGTCGGGGCTGCCCAGGGGCTGCCGTCTGGGCAGAGGCTCCGAGGGGGGCTCTGTCTCTGTGACAGTCCCTGGCAGGCACCTTTGTCACCCGCAACTGGACAGGAGGTGACTGAGGAGCCCCAGTAACACAAGGGCACACGCTCAGAAAATCTCTTTTGTTTCTTCTTGGCAGAGGCCAAGCCTGTACGACCAGGCTTCATGCTTAATGGCCTGTCAGGGGAGAAAAAAACCTGTAGCACTAAGGGAGAAAAAGATTAAACTAATAATAAAACCAAATCCAAACATCCCCTCCCTCCCTCCCCCGGCCCAGCCCGCACCTGACACTGGGAGCTGTCTTCCCGCCAGTTCCCCTCCCAGGCAAATAATATTTATTCTTGGAGGCCCTGACACACCGTCTTGAGCAAGACAATGCTTGATTGTTTCTTCCTCCCCGCTCCCCGCCCCCGCCACGAACTCACTGCAGCTGGGATGTGAGGCAGTAAAGCAGCCACACCGCTGCTCTGCTGGTGGGACCAGCTCCCTGGTGCTGTCACAACAAGCCTGTGACAAGGGCAGGCGAGGGGCGGCTGGCTGCAAAGCAGTACTGCTACTGCCGACCTGCTCGGAGAGTCCCCGCCTGTTAGCAGAGCTCTTGGCAGCTGTGGCCACTTAGGCTTTTCCTTCCATTAAACAGGAGAGTCATTAAGTCACGGAGCTTAATGTGGCTGGGCAGGGGCTCGACAGTCAGTCCCAGTGAAAAAAGGACCCATTCCTTGCTTAGTAGAGTAAAAAACTGGAGATTTAAAGTCAGAGGTGAGTTTCTAGCGTGGGAAGTTGTGGCTGACCCCAGTGTGATCTTGTGCTAAAAAGCAGTCTGGTCTCCTGTGAGCCCAAGACGCCTGTGCCCTGTCATAGTGAGATGCATCAGCGAGGCACGGCACCACACTGCGGAGCTGGGCTGCTCCTGTCCCCCGGTGCCCAGCTGGTGTTCAGTCTGTTCAGGCCTGAAAGGTCCAGAAAGATCTCCTGTCTGTGCTAGAGTTTATCAGTCAGGGACGTGTGAGATAGGCTGTGTTCTCCCAAAGTTTGCTTCCTCTGAAATCCGACAGTCATACTCTGGAGCTGGGAGGAGGGAGTCCGTTCCCGAAACTAGGGTGATGTCCCTTTCTTCTCTGGATGGTGCCTGGTACAGTGGCTGTGCACTATGTGTAGAAAGGAGGGGGCCAAATGATGGCCCCAGGGCTCACCTACACTGACCTCTCTCAGATGGGAGCCCACCCCTTCCTCAGCAGCCAGGATGCCAGGACACCAGGACTGCTCAGCAGGATGAGGACAAAGTAAGGGTTTATTTCTGGGGATTACTCACTGACTTTTTAGAGCTTTCATTTACTCTGAGAACTAAGTGAGGTGAGCAGGGGAGGTTCTACTGCCCCATTTTACAGATGAAGAAACAGAGGTTCAGGAAGGGTAAGTGACAATCAGCAAGCATCTAAAACCTAGGACTTTGGATTCCTCGCCTGGTGCCCTTACTGTGTTAACCCACAGGCTCTAAGGTGGCTTGGAGCTCAAGGACCCAACTTCTAACCTGGTCTCTGTCCACTTAGCCAGCACCAGTTTTTGCTTCTCAGGCCAGCACTGGGAGGCAATCAGAAGGAGGAGGAACATGACCTGACAGCCTGTCTCCCTGCCCATCTCACTGAGGTCACAAAGCAGCGAGGAGGAGAATGAAAGGTTTAGCGCTGACGTCCCCCCAGCAAGGGACGGCTTTCTCTCCATACCTGTCACATCAGCGGTTTCACTCTTTCCTGGGCTGAATGGGCAGGATGGATGGCACCTGCTCGGGACCATGACCCTCAAGACCAGGGGTCCTCAAACTTTTTAAACAGGGGGCCAGTTCACTGTCCCTGAGACCATGGAGGGCCGGACTGTGGACCCCAGGACGAGTCAGCTGCTAAGCAGGACAGACAGCGGCGGCAAAAACACCCCACGGGCTGCATGTGGCCCATGGGCCACAGTTTGAGGATGCCTGCTCAAGACTATGGGAACCAGGGCAGGACTCCTGCCAAAGGGGACTCCAGGAGTCCTAGGCTCACTGTAACTCCAGCTGGGGGACGTGAAGCCTAAAGCTGCCCCTGGCTGTCAAGTGGAAAAACTGCCCCTTCTAAGAACTCTGATGGGCTCTCTGATCCAGGGCTGAGGTTCAACCCTGGCTGAAAAGCCCGGGATAACTGATGGTCTGGCTTGCCCTGTGTAGGATTACTCAGCCCATAAAAGTTCTATTTATTTGCTAAGGGAGGGGCAGATCCACAACCCATCTGTTGACACCTGCATGGCAGAGGGGAGGGAGCCGCACCTCCTTGCCCGTCAGCGCCTTGGCTGTGCCACTCCTCACCACGCTGATGCGGCTCATGGGAGGAACACCAGGTGGGTGAGTGCTGGGGGAGCCTCCCACTGGCAGCTGCCACCCCTGCGGAGAGCCATGATCATCACCTGTGGAATGGACGCCCCAGCAAGGAGCCTGAGAACACAGTTCCAAACACACTTCCCTCATACCCATGTCCCAGAGTGGGCCTGACCTTGTCAGTGACCCCAGGCTCCCCAGCCCCCTGAAGCTGCCCCTCTGAGACTCTCCCGCAGGATTCCCAGAATTTCTCTTCATGGCAGTGTTAGTTTTGGCTTTGAGACCAAATGAGTAGAAGACTCAGAAGGTTTTAAATCTTCAATTACAGCTCTGAGCAAGGCGCACCTACCTTGTGACCAGGGGCCAGGAGGGCAGAGGGGAGGAGCCGGTGATATTTTAGAGCGAGCGATGGACTTGATTTCATGTGGTGCGGAAGAACAGGGAATTACGGTAAGAACACTGGCATTTAGAAAGTGCAGGAGGTGCATGGGCCCCAGTCTGGCTCCAGCATGAACCTGCTGTGTGGCCTTGAGCAGCCAAATTGTCTTTCTGAATCTCAAAAGAAATGGGACTGATGCTGCCCCAGAGCCCCTCTGACCCCACATTTCCTGATTATGCAAGTACTAATCTCAGTGCTGGTGTCCCTTATTT
The DNA here is from genome assembly GCF_000181295.1 of Otolemur garnettii. NCBI lineage: Eukaryota > Metazoa > Chordata > Mammalia > Primates > Galagidae > Otolemur > Otolemur garnettii. Next base: position 3,178,787 of record NW_003852492.1, on the reverse strand, counting down.
ACAGAGAAAATGGCACAGACGCACCTCAGGTAGGACAGGAGGTTTGGGCTGTTTATCCTGCTGCACCAAGAGGCTCTCAGTGCCCCACCCCACGCCCGCCTGTTCCCTCTGCCGGCCACAGTGCCATGTGAGCACCTGTGGCCTCAGCTGTCCTCAGGAGCCATCAAAGGGTCCTGCCCAATGGCTTCAGTAGGGCCAGGAGCTCTAGGTCTTGATTCCAACCTTAGAATCTGACTTGCTGGGTGGTTACAGGCAAGACTTAGCTTCCCTGAGCCTCGTCAACCAAATGGGACACATAATCTCCCTGGGAAGGCATTTGGGACGCTTCGTGAGAGCAGCAAGAGGAGCGTGAAGCAGCCTCGCTGTGGAGGCTCAGATCTAAATCCCAGCACCTCTGGGAGTCAGTGGCCCTTTACTAATGGGCTGCACACTCAACGGAGCTTTGTTGGTTTCACAGTTTAGGTGGAACTGAGGCCTCCTCCTGTCAGATGCTGGTGACTTACTCACCGCATTGTGCACTTGGATCAAGACACCCTATTTTTGGATTAGTTCTGAGCCTGGTGTTAAAGCATCTTGCTGGGACAGTGAATGGTTTTGCAATGGGTTTCAGCAAGCTCTTTACAACCTCACTCACCAGGCCTTGGGGAACTAGGCTTACTTCTACCAACTGGGCTTGGATGCCACGCTGGAGGCTGCTGAGTCACACAGGCAGAGGCCCGTTACCTGCCAAACATAGCTCTTCTGGATCCACCTTTCCGGTGCGATGAACCCGCAGGATTAATCTGAGAGCTCCTCCCTCCTCTTCTGTCTTTACTCCCTCCCTGCCCATGCCCCTCACCTGCAGCTTTTGCTCCTGAGCTGAAAGGGAAGAGTGGTCAGCCTTCTCAGACACCAAGAGCTTCTCCCTGAAACATGCCAGGCAATGGCCTGACAACCCAAGAGATGAAGGATACCCACTTTGCAAGAGTCCCTTGAATGGACACAAGAATAAACACAGGGTCCTTTGAAACCACTGAGAACTACTTGTATGCTACTGAGTCTGCCAGTATCTCTGGCCACTGTGGCTTTGAGTTTTTTTGTTTTTTGGGTTTTTTTTGAAACAGAGTCTTACTATGTCGCCCTCAGTAGAGTGCTGTGGCATCACAGCTTGCAGCAACCTCAAACTCTTGGGCTTAAGCAATTCTTTTGCCTCAGCCTCCCAGGTAGCTGGGACTACAGACACCCACCACAACACCCAGCTATTTTTTTGTTGCAATTGTCACTGTTTTTTAGCTGGCCTGGGCTGGGTTCAAACCCACTAGCCTTTGTGTATGTGGCTGGTGCTGTAACCACTGTGCTACGGACACCAAGCCTGGCTTTGAGTTTTTATTTCCTTTGCCAAAATCCTCTTCCATCCTAACCTACCTTGTTTGTTCTTACCTATTCTTACAGATTCACTCTTCCAGGGAGTAAATTATTTATTGAATAAGTGTTTACGAAGCGCTTACTATGTGCCAGGCACTATCCAATAACTGAATCTTGGAGCTCTCCAGCATTTAGAGATCTGGGGGGTTCGAAGAATGCAGAGAAGGAGACTGAGAGGCGAGGCTCGTGATGGGGAGGAGGCTGGGCAAGTAAAGAAAATGATTGTCTTCCGAGGACACCGTAATTGACTGTCATGTGTGGCTGGTAGGTCAACCACTAGGAAACAAACCACTGAGTTTGGGTGCACAGAGGCCACTGGTAGCCTTGTCAATGGCAGTTTAAGAGGTTCAAGAGAAACTGGAGCAGAAAGATAAGAACTATTAATAGTTCATATAACAAGTCTTTTGAGGAATTTGGCTGGAAATGTGATCAGAGGGATGGGTCACTAAATGGAGGACAATGTGGGTCAAGTCTGTTAAGAATTAAATCGAAGCCAGGCACTGTGGCTTTCATCTGTAATCCTAGCATTCTGGGAGGCCAAGATGGGTGGACTGCTTGAGCTTGGGCATTCTAAACCAGCCTGAGCAAGAGGGAGACCCCATCCCTACTAAAAATAGAAAAACTAGCCGGGTGTTCTGGTAGCTGTAGTCCCAGCTACTGGGGAGGCTGAGGCAAGAGGATCACTTGAAGTCCAAAAGTCCAACACTCTACCAAGGGCAACAGACTTCTGTCTCCAAAAAAAAAAAAAAAAAAATAGAATTAACTCATTAATTAATTAAGGAACTGTCAAGGTCACTTTTTGAGAGCTTAGCCCAGGACCAGAGAGGAGATTGAGAAAGGATTGATCTTCCTCTTTTCCCCGTTAGCTCTGCTCATGAACCCTCACTAGTTCTGCGGCGCGTTCTTCCCTGAATGGCGAGAGATGTGGTCACTTTTATTTCAGTATCTTCTGCAGACCTCTAGTCTCTGTGGTATGAAGCAGACCAGGGAAACCTCCTGCCATTTCATATCCAACACCTACCATGCCATGTCGGCTCTTTTCTAGAAGACGGACATTTGGCTGTATTTATCACCGATAATACCTGATTCATGTGTGATAATGTAATCTTGTGTTTATGCGGTGATGACTTATCACTTCCTTGGTACACACAACAGGGTACATAATGCTTTACAGTAATCAATCAACGAGGATGTCTTTAAATCCCTGTAGACTAGTGCCAGGTTATTGGTCTTTCTGTGAATATTCAAACAATGGCTAAGAGTCTTCCAAGTATAATAGAGCATTCTTAGATGACATGGTTTCCATTATCAGGGAAGATCAGGCATCTATGCCTAACAGTATCTATAAATCAGTGAGAGCCCGTACAAATATCTACACAGGTCTTACAAACTTTACATGAATTCTAGTAGAACACACAGTAACCTATAACCTCAATGCCATAAATAGCATTGAGGTAGAATTGGCTGACTCACATTGGAGTTGATTAGGGATGATTTTTTCCTTATAACAAGCGCACGGTTCATTTTAGAATCTCTTAATTACAACACACAGGCAGACATCATTCTGTCCTCTCCATCTTGGTAGTGTAGCGAAAAAATATAGTGAGCTTTGAGGTCAGCCAGATCTGTATTATTGAGTATTATATAAATAAAATCCCTTCTTTGCTGTTTAAATGTGAGACCAGGAGCAAGTTATGTAACTCCTATGAGCTTTAGTTTCCTCATCTGTTGGGTTAGAATGGTAATAACCCTACCTCACAGGGTTATGGTGGAGTGCAATTTAAATAGAATGGACAATGAATGATACAAGTAGTATAATTAGCTGTACTAGTAGGGGTCGCCGGGGTGTTAGGCTGGCAGTGATGGGCACAGCAGCCTTCCTAGGAGTGGAAGGGAGGAAGACTGACCTCCACCCTTCTCGCCTTGCTCTGAATCCCATCAGCAGATAGATTTATCAGTATCTACATTACTTGTCCACGTTGGCCTTTAAGCATTCACTTAATAATTTACGGGCTAGGGCAGTGCCTGTGGCTCAAGGAGTAGGGTGCCAGCCCCATATACCAGTGGTTCAAGCCTGGCCGTCGCCAAAACTGCAATAATAATAATAATAATAATGGCAGCACCTGTGGCTCAAGGAGTAGGACACCAGCCCCATATAGTGGAGATGGCAGGTTCAAACCTGGCCCTGGCCAAAAACTGCCAAAAAAAAAAAAAATAATAATAATAATAATAATTTACTGGCTGAATACCCATAATGCCAGCATTTCAGGAGACTAAGGCAAGAGGATCATTAGAGACCAGGCATTTGAGACCACCCTGCATATCACAACCAGACCCCATCTTCACAAAAAAATTTTAATAATTACCTAAGTGGTGGTGCATGCCTGTAGTCCCAGCTACTCAGGAGACTGAGGCAGGAGGATCACTTGAGCCCAGGAGTATGAGGTTGCATTGAGCTATGATTGAGCCACTGCCCTCCAGTCGAGGTGATGGAGCGAGACTGTCTCTTAAAGAAAATGAACAATAACAATAATAATTTATTGAGAGCGTTGGAAGTTCCAAACAACAAAAATCCCTGCCCTCGTGTAACTTATGTTTTAGGGCGTCTGGGAACCATCTGGGCCACTCTAGATTTAATAGAGCGCTTTCACATAATCTTCATTGCTTTCAATTTCCATCTGATTGCCAGCCCACCCTGCTCCTTGGGGCTCCTGCAGACACACACCAGCCACCAGCTAGCACATTTCTTCTACCGCCAGGGACTAACCAATATAGAGGGTTTGGGATTTTTTTTCCTAAGGTTATTTTATTTTTTCTCAGAGTGCAAGGAATGTTTCTCTGAGTAATAACTCATGCCCTTCTTCCCTATGACTGGCTTTTGGGGTGCACTGAGGATCATATACCACTTTGGGATGAAACTGCCGCAGAACTCTATGCCTTGGTTTGCTCTTACATGAGGAGAAAAGAAAGGAATCCTAGGTTCTCAGAAAAAAGGGAAACTCTAGAGGGTAGATGGTGGGAAGGAGACTGGGGACAAGGACAGAGAGGTGGACCCTTGGAGCCTGGGCTCCATTTGAAGTCCCTGCTCTCCTGGAAATAGATCCTGAAGCTTTCTAACAAAGAACAAGCTGTATTGTTGCAGGGAATCGCAGCCAGATGTCTCTTTTTTCAGGTCTCAAGTGTGAATGCTTGTCCCCTGGCTGTCAGGGTGAGTGTGCCCTTGTCAAGTGTGGACAGTGATGAGACAGGGCAAACTAGTTTGGCACCAACATGAACCCTTCACCTAAAAGTCAACTCAACCCCAGGGATTTCTGAGCTGTCAGAGAGAGTTTGACGACTTTCCTTGCCTAATCAGGTCCTCTTAAGCTCCCTTGAGGCTAAATAGGGAAGAAGGGAGCTGTGAACTGTACGTATTTCTATGGGAATGTATGATTTCCAAAAGCAACACTTCCTCCAAATAAACATACATATAATCAAAGGAAAAAAAAAAAACCCAGTGTTTTCTACTTTGTAAAATTAGCACAAAGGTACCCACCTGAGTGCCCTCCGAAATTCTGGCATCTCCACGTGTAAAACCAAACCAAATTAGATTGAACTGTTGCCCCCACCTCATTTCTTTGTTATCTGTCGTTTATTTCCCACTCACAGGGAGACCTGCTAGACGCTCACAGAAAGTCTGACTCTGTGCCCATAAAATAGCAGCTCCTGTTCCTCGACTTTCTACCCACAGGAACCTCAGTGCAGGCAGGAGCCTCCGTAACCGAATACCAATAATTAAGGACTTAAGAAGCTCTTTATGTCTCACTAACTCTTAAGTCAACAGTCTGCTACTCATTCATTGGCACATTTCTCTCAAGAGATAATTGCTTCTCTTCCCACAGGTACGTTTTTCTAGAAAAAAAGATTCAATATTAGATAACTTTAACCAGGCCAAGAAGAATTCAAGCCCCGAACCCTACTTGATTCCAATGAAAACTACATACTTGACTCACCCAAACAAAACAAAAAAAAGATACTATATAAAAATTAAACTAATTATCATACCCCCCTCAAAAAAAAAAAAAGCCACAGCATTTCATCATCTATAGAGGCATTATCAGGTGGGAGTTAAGATCCTGGACTCTGGGGTCAGGAGATAGAGCTGGGTATGAACCCCTTTTCCTCTGACCAACTTGCCTGGCTTGTCTATGCCCGCCCACGCGCATTGTCAAACTTGTGTAATAGGACAGTGTATTTCCACGTTTCGATGATAGATAGGGCTCAGTCATTTTAAAGAAAATTATTTTGATGGCCACAGTTGCAGCTAACATTCATAAAGGCAGCCAAGCTGCAGGTATTTGTAGGCCAGCAGAGAGTCACACTTCTACACTCTAAGACTTTCTGCTGTAAGAAAAGACGATAAAAACATTAGCTCCCATCACAAAGACCCCATATTATAGGATTCCATTTACATGAGGTGTTCAGAGGAGGCAAATCTATAGAGGGAGAATGGATTAGGGGTAGGGGGATGGAGAATAGGGGACCAACTAGTACCTGGGGTGATGAAAATACTCCAAGCTCGATCATGGGGATGGTGGCCCAACTCTGTGAAGATACTGACTCATACACTTCAAAGGAGGGTATGGGACAGGAATCACATCTCGACAAAGCTGGTGTAAAACTATATATTAGCTTCCATTTATCACTCAGTTAATCCTCATAATAGTCCATGGTTTTTATTTCCCCATAGTCAAGAAAACTGAAATAAGATGCGCTAAGCAGCTCAACATGACTCAGAAAATTAGCATGCGTTGGGGCCTGATCCTTATCTCCTGATGGACTGATTGGCTCTTAGTCTCACAGAATGGGATGAATCACAGTTGTTGGTTCTTGGCACATTATCCCCTTTGGTTCATTGAAGGTCATCTTTTATTTTATTTATTTTATGTATTTATACTAAATAGTGTAATTAGCACTTCCCAGCCACTGCCTGAACTGAGACCAGAATATTACCAGTAACTTACAGCCAACCTCCCAGTGTATTTTCTCCTTTCCAACCCGCTATCTCCTCCCAAGAATTATTAACTTTCCTCCATTTCACAACAGCAGGCGAGAAGTGCTAAAGAAAAAAGTTAAATTTTTAAAATAGAAATAACCACTTTCCTAAATATTGTGCTTGGCACTTCTTTGCCTCTTTGAAAAGTATTTTTCACAGCAATACGTGCCCCTAGGTGAAACATTGTTTAGTTTTGCTTAGCTTGGCTTTAATTTTTTCTTAGCTTTCAAACTTTATAAAAACCGTGTCCTGTATCGTGCTGTATGTGATCTTCTGAGATTTGCTATTTTTCATTCAACATGGAAATAGATTATTAGATATATTAGATTAGATATTATATTAGATATAATAGATATATTAGATTCATCCATGTGAAAGAGTTCAGCTGTAGCTCTTCTGCTTTCAAGCTGTAGATTATTTCATTGCAGGGCTATGCTATCATTTATTTCTGTATCCTCTGGTCAGTAGACATTTGAGTTGGCTCCTGGTTTTGCCATTTTGTTAATTCAACTGTGATTATGTCTTCTGATGTAAACGTACTAAATTTTCTCATGGGTATATCCTTAATGAAATAGAGACTCTGTCAGAGAGATTTTCTGGGTATCTGAACTTTCACCTTTCTAAGATAAGGCCAAGTTGTTTTCTCGTTTTCCCCCAGCAATGTGTATGAAATGAGGTTGATACAACACTGAGCATTGTGGGATTCTGTAGAACACACCTGAAAAGAAGCACCGGGGTAATGAGGGGGGGGGTCTCTCGTTAAACAGCTTGGCAGTCTCCACACCTGTGGGGTAAATGGCCACAGGATCACTGCTATAAATAGCCCCGGGGAGAGAGTCAGGCCTCCTCCCACTAAGACTGGCTGCTGCGGCGCGGGGTGCCTTTCCGAGGGCTCCCGCCGCCTATGGGAGGGAGACCCCTGGGAAAAAGACGGTGCTGCCCGTCCTGGCAGTTTTGCGGGTCAGGGCCGGGGGCCTGGCGTCCCGGCTCCAACAAACGGGGGGGGGGGGAGAAGGGGAAATAAGCTTTTAGCAAACAAAAAGCGGGGAGAACCTTTAAAGAGAGAGGAGAAATATATAAGAAGAAACAAGAGACTTAGAAATAAGTGGGGCCTTTAGCAAACAAAAGAAAAGAGAAAAATGGAAGAACCTTTAGCAAACAAAAGAGGAGAAATATATAAGAAACATCAGATTTAGAAATAAGTGGGGCAAAAAAAGTGGGGCCTTTAGCAAACAAAAGAAAAGAGAAAAATGGAAGAACCTTTAGCAAACAA
>NW_003852492.1:3125091-3170391 GCF_000181295.1 Otolemur garnettii | reverse complement strand
GTGGGGCCTTTAGCAAACAAAAAAAGAAAAATAGAAGAACCTTTAGCAAACAAGAGAGGAGAAATATATAAGAAGAAACATCAGATTTAGAAATAAGTGGGGCCTTTAGCAAACAAAAAAGAAAAATGGAAGAACCTTTAGCAAACAAAAGAAAAAGATATGAAAAACAGGAGAAATATATAAGATAGAACCTTTAGCAAACAAAGAAAAATATATAAGAAACATAAGATTCAGAAATAAGTAGAACCTTTAGCAAACAAAAGAAAAATAGAAATAACCTTTAGTAAACAAAAGTCGTTAGCAAACAGGAGAAATATGTAAGAAAAAAATTCAGAAATAAGTAGAACCTTTAGCAAACAAAAGCCGTTAGCGAGAAAAAATATACGAAATAAGGGACAGGAGGAGACTGGGGGTAAGAGAAGCCTCTGGCAAATAAAAACAGCAAGGGGAAGAAGAAATGTATAAGAAGTGAAAGGAAAAAGAGATAAGAGATGAGAAGTTGGGGAAGCAAAAGGAAAAGAGATAAGAAATAAAAGCTGTGAGAAAGAGGGGCCTGCTGAGTAATGCGGGACCTCTAAACAAAGGGGAACTCAGCTGGAGAAAGCGGGGCCCTTTGCCCCAACCCGAGGAGACTGCGTTAGGGAAGCGGGACTTTGGACCAAGCGGAAGAGGGGCTCTAAGGAACAAGATCTCTGGGCACACATCCTGAGTCAAAGGGGAGCGGGCAAAACAAAGCAGATGGAGTAATGCAGAAACTTTGGCAAAAAGAAAAGTACAAAAAAGCTTGAGGCAGAAGTTTGGGGAAAAGATAAATGTAAGAAAGAATAAGTTTGGGAACGGCTTGTAAGAACGCATCAGTTAGGGAAAGAACCTCTAACCACCTCCCCATATCATCGTCCATGGTCAGCAGGAAGCAGTTTAGAAGGGTCCTGGCCCCCGTCCCTTTACCACAGTCAAAAGAAAGGCCAGAAAGACCTTCGGCAAAAAAGAAAGCAGGACAGATGGAGAAAAGAGGAGGAAAAAACAGGAAAAAAGCAGAGAAAAGAAAGGCAGCAATATGCCCTCACGATAATTCAAACAGAAGGCCAGTTGACTAGTCCCCCAGTTGAAACCATTTTAAGATACAAAAAGGTGCAGGATGTAGAACACACCTGAAAAACACCTTGGTGATCTCTGGTTAAAAAGCACATTATTGCTTGGCAGTCTCCACACCTGTGGGGCAAATAGCCCCGGGAGACGCGACTCAGGGCTCCTCCTAAGACTGCTGCGCCTCTAACCTGACCGGCCAGGGCTCCCCAGCACCCACCCATGGGGAGCGAGACCTCAGGCCAGTGGCCCAGCGTCCTGGCTCCTACAAGATTTCTTAGATTTTTTAATAAGTATAAATTGCAGGTCAGTGCCATCCATCGCTTCACAGCTATAGAAGTTCACGTTCATTTAGAGACTTACTGGTCCCATGTGTTTCTTGTTCTATATAAATGCCCATCTTTATACTGAGTATTTGTAGAAGGCTTTGTATGTTTTTAAAACTAATCTTTTGGTGGCTATGTCTTTCAAATACTTTCTCAAAGTTTGTGGTTAATTCCTAGTTTTAATATAGTCAAATTTATGTATCTTTTGATTATCCATTTTTGTGTCTTCATTAAGAATTCTGTCTTTATCCAAGGTTATAAAGATATTCACTCAGGTATATCTTCGTTTTTGGAGGGATGGTTTAAATTTTTTTTGTTTGGGATTTATTGAGGGTACAAAGAATTAGGTTACACTGATAAAGTCCCTCTTATAATTGTGTACCGTCCAAGAGGTATGCCATACACCGTGACCCCCCAATCCCCTTCCCTCCTCCCCTTTCCAGAGTTTTAAAGTGTTGCTCCAACATTTGGGTTCTTAATCTAATTGTTACTGATTTTTGATGGGATGAGATAAGGATCCATTTTCAATTACAGTAGAACCTCTGTAAGTTGGCCACCCAAGGGACTGTAATAGTCTGGTCAGTATACAGAAGTGGTCAACACAAGGAACTAGGCCTACGGTGCTGATATATACATATGATGCATATCTAGCCTATGAAAATTAGGACAACTCACAGAGGTGGTCGATATAGGGGGCAGGTGGTCAGCTATGGAGGTTCCTACTGTATTACCATGTAAAAAGCCACTTTTTCCAATGAAAGCAAGATTAAAGCTAGACTATCCAACTTGAAAGCCCGGGTTCTTAATCACTCTGCTGTTCAGGGGAATAATGGCTTGGCATCAGACCGTTAATAAACAAGTGCCAGGCGCTTGGAGGAGGAAGAAAGTACAGTGTTCTAGTCTGTCACCAGTGGCAGGAACTGAGGACTAGATTGGGTCCTTCTTTCAAATGACTTCGTCCTCTCTGAAGTTTTATAGGTCATCTCTTGGCATTGGTAGTTCCATAGAGGGGCTCCTGTGATAAGGAAGCTCTGAGTTCTACTCTAGTCCTTCTGTAACTGAAGGTTGATGTGACACTGTGGAAAAGAACAGACTTAGCACTGACAAACTTGGGAAAATAAACTCTTCATGAACCAGTTTCTTCAGTAAGATGGGAATAATAGCGATGGCCTACTTATAGTTACACGGAGCACTTCGTATCTATTACCTCCTGATAGCTTGAAAAGGAAAACGTTTGGGAATTTTTGCCCCTACGCCATTGATTAGGCTCAGTTGTCTAAAGGTGGAGGAGTCACACAGCTGGGATTTTAACTCAGAACTAGAGATTGACTCCCAGGCCGCAAGCTCTTTGCTTAATATCATTAAAGTATCAGTTAGCATTCTTGACCTTCAAGCATAAAAATAGACCCTGACTAAGGAAAAGGGACTACACTGGGAGGAGACTGGAAGCTGAGTGGTTCACAGAAATGCTGGGAAACCAGGTCTTGGGAAGCCGAAGAGCCAGGGCAGCCCCACACATCTAGGGGACAAGAGGTCACAGACCTTACCATTGAAGGTTATTGGGGGGGGACACAGATCGAATTCCCATCTGTTCCTCAGTGTCCCCACTGGAAACGGGAGTCCTCAGTAGAAAAGGGCTTAGCTCCCTCGTTCGCACTTTTGCTGGAAGTGGAGGTAGAGGGCTTTGATGGCTACCTTCACCAGGGCCTCCGTGTTGGGGCAGGGTGACTCCCCAAGACAGCAGACAAAAATGTCAGATGTCCAGCACAGCCTGCTAGAATATGATCCTGTCCCGTCATTTCCCCCTCTGTATGGTTTGAGGATCCTGCCACATCAGCTGCCTGTGAGCTCCTGCTGGGGGGCCTCCTACCCTCATTCCTTCGGGAATTTCACACACAGTGTCACGTGCACAGTAAAGACTTAAGAAATGATCTTGGTGCGACGGTGGAATAGTCCCTGTTTCAGGGCCTTGGACTTAAGAGCAAGCCTTTTGACTTTGAATTTGCTTTCTCAGTAAAAAACACAAAACAATAAGCCAGCCATCAAAACAGAAAGGCCTTTCCTCACATGCGTGCCAGGTGCCCAGAGCGAGATGATCACCACCACCTGGCCGAAATGTAGACTTAGGATTCCCTGCTTCAGCACAAACCGCAGGCGTGGGACAGACAAACAACCGCCCCACACAGCATATCCGGCACCACCTCTAACTCCTCGATGATGTAGTCGCCTCCTCCGTCCTCAAGTGATGGGTCCAGGAACCTGTCTGGGTCCTGCGCCCACCGGGGCTCTTTGTGTTATCACCGAGTGCCTTCTTCACCCAAGCTAAGTAGAATGCTGGGTGGGGAACTGTTTCTTGCACTATGTACAGGCCCCTGGGACTTTTTTCTTATCCCAAAGGACCATGAAGGGAACAGGCTGACCTCAGCAATTTCTGTGACAAGGTCAGGGGAGCTGGGAAGGCCACCTGAGCCTGGGAGACTGCACCCAAGGCCACAGAGCTTTAGAGATCGGAATGGGACTGGAAAGCCAAAGGAGGAGGGAGGGAAAACTTTTCAACTAATTCTAAGCCTCGTTTAAACATTTTTTGGTAAGGTTCCAATTATCCTTCTCAACAGATCAAATTTTCACAATGTTCCAAATGTCAAAGTTGCAAAAAGACTACAAATGAAAACAATCTGGTTGACACCGAACGCCCCAAATAAGTAAAAAACGATCTTAATTATTTAACCACCCTAGGCTAAGTGGAGTTCAAACAACCTAAGGACCTATCAGCTAAATCTAAGCCAGCCTTCCTCTCCTAGCACAGAAGACTCTAGAATGTGACACGGGGGAAAATGGGCTTCCATCTCAAATGCACCACCTCCTCTGGGGTCCTGGCCAGAGCTGAGCCTGCCTGTGCCTGACTTGGTCATCTGTGAGATGGGGAGAGTAAGGCTTGCCCCAGCTCCTGCAAATGTTTCTTTAGCGATTCAAAAGGAGTGGACGTAAATGAGAGCACCCAACTGGGGGGGGGGGTCACGCTGGACCCTCCTGTCTCACAGGGTGTGTCAGTGGACCCTCCGTACACCACTGTCCATACCCGCCTTCTCTTCCTGGCTTTTCATATTTTACTCATTTCTCAAATATCCTACTCCACATCTCTCACCATGTACTTTTTGAGATTCTTTTTCCCCCTGTTCTAGGTCATGGGTAAGGTTTTCCAAATGTATTTTTGTGGATTGAGTCCCCAAAATGGCCCATAGCAAAAGGGGATTCTAGGAACAAATCGATTTTGAGACGCAGCGAGCTCCATAACCCCCTTCCAGAAAGTCACAGTTCTCTTTAGGGCTCTGAGAAGTCTTCCAGGAAGGAAGTTTGTCTACCTGTGCTCTTCAGGTCAGTTCGTGCTTTCATAATTTGACCACAAAACCTATTTTTCAAAAGTGCCTCTTAACACTCCCAAAATTACAGCTTGGGAAACGCCCCAGATGATGATGGAATGATGACGCCCATTGATCAACTGTTTATTACAGCTGGGAGAAAACATTGAACTCCAAAACAACCCGGCAAGATGGGGGTGGCATTACACGTAGCTAGAAGCGGGACTGTGCTTAAAACCCAGGTCTGGCTATTCCTGTCTTAGAAATAAGACTGAGGAAGGGGGAAGCATTTTACCTACAGTCTCACAGCCGGAATTAGGCTATGAACTCAAGTCTCACATCCAGGTCTATCTACATCTGAAGGCCTGTTCCCCAATCACCGCAGAGATGAGCCTGTGGCCTTCAGCTGACTTCACACAGGTCCTCTGCACTAGAGGGGCCGCCCGGCATGGCCTCCACTCTGGAGTCCATATGACCGAGGGTAGAATTTGATCTGGGGCAGCCATCCCAACATATGGCCCACAGCATTCTGTGAAATGGGACAGCCACACCCTTTCACTGGACACAATAGGAAACCTAGATTCGAGATGGAGTGGTGTGGACCATACTGGAGTCTGGAGCCCTCTAGAATCTGTTCTTTTGGCAAACCCACTGCACCCACCCAGCTCCAGAGCTCGCTGTGCATTCAGAGTGCTCAGCGCTGCGTGTCACTAATTGCAACCTGTTGTGGTGCCTGTTGCTATAAACAGTTGGCCGATTTGCATAAGTATGTAACATTACAAAAGTTCCTGAAAGATTTTATCCACAACACTGGCACAAGGCCCAAATAAAAAGCCAGGGAGAAAGACAATGTGCGTGTTATTTTTTAAAAATGGTTTTTTCCTTGTGCAGGTGAACAGGGCAGGAGATGGAAAGCGTGTCCCATCCAGAGGCAGGAAGTGTCATTTGCTTTGTTTTGTTTTGAAATTATTGGAGAGTTATTTTTCTTGTACCTCCTAAGCTGCCTGTCATGTTTGAAAGGCCGGAATGAGGCTGTTAAGATTAGATAAATGGACTCGTGTTTTGAAACAGGTTCTGAGAGCTGGAGACTCTCAGAGGAGGAGGAAGTTGAGAGATCCCTGCTTCCAGGGCCATCATGTTACAGATGTGGAAACTGAAGGCCTGGGACGAGGACGAGAGCAGCCCAGCCCAGCCAGAAGTGGCATCTAGAACTTCTGGCTTCCACTCCAGGGCTCTCAGGCTTTCCCAAAACACTCCGGAGTCAACCAAACCCCTCACCCTCTTTTTCAACAGAGTAAAATGTGTGTAGATGCAATAAGACAAAATCGAACTCTTCCTCCTGGCTCTGAGGTTTAGCCCATGCCCTCCTGAAGACCTCACTGCTCCAGCTCTGAGCTAGCCAGCCCCATGAGCAGCAATCTTGAGCCGGGGAGTGGTGTATTCTTTACCTCACAGCCCCCTTCTGCCTTCTGAATTCCTCTATCAGGTGCTGCCTTTCCTGCTTTCCACATGTGGAAATTAGGGCTCAGAAAAGTGGAAGAATGGGCCTCAGCCACCCAGCTGTAGAGGGAGGCTGTCGTTAAAACCCAGGCCTGGACAAATTTGAGCTTTGGTTTCACCACTTTCTAGGCTTGTTGCAGAGATAAAGCAAGACAGCATTCTTGAGGTGCTGGCTCCGTGCCCTGCGCACTCTCGGAACTTTAAAAATGTTAGGTTCTACCCCCACTCCACCCCGTTTCCTCCTCCAGACCCCCGTTAAACCCTCCATTAAAGTCTACAATATGCAGATGTTATCGATCCTGGTTCACCAAAACAACCTCCAGAGGGACTTGGAAACCCGGTTAATGCACATCAGTAGCCCCCAAACACTAGTTTCCACATAAGCTCAAACTTGCTGAGGCTTAAGAGGTTAGCTGGCGGGTTGCAGTCCAGCTGATCACCACAGAAGAGGCCAAGAAGAAAGTGGAACGTTCACCTCATCCCATCTTTTAGCCAGTGTGAAAAGTCTGCATTTCTCTCCATTTCAAGCACCCAACTTTGAGCACTGTTCTTGCCACAGACACTGTTTTCGGAGGCCTCCAACTAAACAATTGAGCAGCATGACCAACGGTGTGGGACAGCTGGAGCTGAGGGTGGAAAGGGAGTAAGGAACTCAAGACAGCCAGGAAGCTGAGGGCATGGGCAGGTACAGAGGTCCCTCCGTGGCAGGGGTTGAGGAAGAACAGTGGGTGTCTTCCCCCTGGGTCCTCGTGGGACTTCCCACACCTCACAGCAAGGAAGGGGGCACATCTGCTCTGCCCCCCTTTCTCATGCCACCGCCTTGCATTCACCTCCAGGTCAGGACGCCTCAAAGGGCAGTGACCAGGGCAGACGAGGCCTGCTTCTACAGGATGGGGGACGGGAACTTGCAGCCATGGATAATAAAGAAAGGAGATGATGAAGAGGGAGAAGTGGGAACTGATGTTTACTGAGCACATGCTACATGCCAAGGACTTACTTATAATCGTGTCTAATCCCCACAGAAGTCCTGTGAGGTAGGAATTATCTCCTTTGTAGCAGTGGGGACACAGAGGGTCAGCAAGGTTAGGTAACTTGCCTGAGTCAGATGACTCCTGGGGTGGAGCCAGAATTTGAGTGCAGGCCTTTGCACTCCAAATCCTACCTGCTTTCCATGAGCACTGGCACCTATCAGATCAGTTCCAAAGTGCCGACTCTTGTCTCTCATCCGTGTTACCCTGTGACCCTGAGAAAGCAGCTTACCTTTTAAGCATCCGGCTCTGCAAAACATGGTTGTTGTAAAGATTGAGATGCCCAGAAAGGGCTTAAGACAATGGCATGTGGTGAGAGTTTTGTACAAGGCGGCCATTGCTTTTATCCTTACTGTTCTGCCCTGGGCAAGTCATTCTCCCTCTCTGCCCCAGTTTTCTCATCTGTGAAATGGGTGGGTTGGACTGGATGATGCCTAATCTTTCCAGCAATAAAATACTATTACTCTGCTTGGCATTTAGCCCAAGTTCATCTACCCAACGAGCCTCCTGGTGGAGTGCTCCTGTTGGGTTCCTTAGTTCTTACATCATGGCCCTAACCTTCGTCCCAGCTTGTCCTTGCCACTGCATAATCCCTTCAAGCCTTCCCTCCTCCTCTTCACCCTCCCTTCCTTATCCTTGCTTTCCTCTGCCAATTTGAATTCTAAAGTTCTTTTAGGGCCCAGATTGAAAACTCAACTCTTCCATGAAACCACGGCTGGCAGGCCCCACCCTGAGATGATTTCCCCTCCACTTTAAATTCCCTCAGCTGTTATGTCCATGGTCTGAGTCACACTGCTCCAAACGGCTTGCATTGTCTCCCTAAAGTCCGATTTACTCAAGTCCCTAAAAGCAAACTCCCTGAGGGCAGGGGCCCTGTTTTCTGCTTTGGCACAGCCTCACTAATGCCAGCACGGTCCTGGGCACATGCTTGACTACTGCGTGGGGATTCCTTCCTCCCTGGGGAGCTGAGTGCCCCTCTGGGGAGGGGGCTGCCTTCAGGCTGCTTAGGACCACAAGAGTGGATAATAGATCACCTCTGCCCTCCAGGAGACTGCAGAGGGAGACGGCTAAATGTGCCAATTACTGTGCAATACGATTGATTCTATTTCAAAGGCACAGAGGAGGGGGCAACCTTTGCCTGGGAGCTCAAGGACAAGCATGGGTTCCCAGGGAGAGCCAGGGGGAGCAGGCATTTCCCTAGGTGCACAGAGCGAGAAGACCCAGTGTACCCGGGTTTACTAAGCTAGATTAAAGAGTATCTCATAGGGGATGGGACCAGATCAAGGACAGTGGTAAGGAAATAGAATTGGAAACACAACTGTCACTTATCCTATAGCACCCGGTCTTTATTCCCTGGGTCCAAATGCTAAACCCCATAAGAGCTCTACAAAGAGCTTTATTCAGTTATGTGGTATTAAAATGCCCTTTAAAAAAGAGGCCAGGTGTAGTGGCTCATGCCTGTTCCAGCACTTTAGGAAGTTGGAAGGATCACTTGAGGGGAGGAGTTTGTGACCAGCCTGGACAACATAGCAAGACCCTATATCTACAAAAAATGAAGAAAAAGTTGAGCATGGTGGCAGTCACCCATGGTTTTAGCCACTTGGGAGCCTGAGGCAGGAGAATGGCTTTTGCACAGGAGTTTGAGGTTCTATGATTGGGCCAGTGCCCTACAGTCTAGAAAGAGGGTGAGACCCTGTCTCTTAAAAAGAAAAAAAAAATCACGGTGATGATAGTTTTGTTGTTGGTTCATTCCATTTTGTTTTAACATCTTGACAAAAAAAGAATTTGGCAATTCCGTGTCTGAAGGGGGAGATTGCAGGTCCAAATTCTTAAAACTGCTTCTTGGGGAGCCATTGAAATACATCAGCACTGTGCTTGCCCTTTATTTCTACCTAAGTCACAAGAGGACAGAGGAAGAACTTTAAAGATTCCTGCTCTCTGCTGATGAAGATGCAACGTCTTCAATGCTAGGATGGGGCCCATTGGATTGTTTTGATGGCTTTAATCCCTGCTCTCTGAGAGGTGTAAACTGCTCCCCTTGGGCGCCCTCCTTCCCTCCCCGGAATGTACAGAGCCTCTTGGGGCAGCTCCGACTTATCACCAATCTTCCCGTCTTTCAAAGCAAGGACTGACAACTGTGATTTCTCATCTCCAGGTGCAGGAAATTGCCCCTTGTAAGCGTCTGCATCTCAGGCCCTTGTCGCCCAGGGTTGCTCAGCGCCTGTCGGCTGAATTTGTGCTCATGAGATTAAAGTGTTGGAGATTTCAAACATTTTTTGCCCAGATCGGTCCCAAATTCCTAAGAACTTCCCCGAATCAATACAGAAGTAATTTCAATTTCAAACTGTCCCCTTCAGGGCATTTCAGTCATTCTGTGGAAACAAGGGAGTTGAGGGGGCCCTAAAAACAATGGTAAATTTAAAAGGGGGTGGACTGAGGCTGGCTTCTCAGGGGACAAGGGCATTTCAAGCCCTACGTGGTAACATTCACTTTGCTTAATGGTTTCGTATTAGAGCTGGGCTTTGACCCCGCAGATGGCTTGCCCAAGTGCCCCAGGCAGATTTAGTGGAAAAGTAAGCAATCAAAATGCCATAAAGGGGCGTCCCAGTGGGGCAGGGAGGCGACCTGGACTTCATGGAGAAGGTGGGACTAGCATGGGATGGTGACACCGGAGACTTCAAGGACGGTTTTGAAATGTGTTCTCCTGCTATCGGGGAGAAGTGGGCACTGACGAGTTCCTTGGAAACCTGGAGGCCGGGAGGGGGGAGGAGGAGAATCCATTGTTGCTGAAGGGACCCGGACTTAGAAAAGAAACTGAGGCTTAGAGAAACAGCAGAGACCTGAATTCTTGTCTTAGCTCCATTTGTGACTTTGGACACTTAGGGCGCCTTCTGGGCCTCGGCTGCCTCAGAATAAAATGAGGATGTGGCCCCGCCAAGGTTCCTTCCAGCTCTGATATCCTCCTCTGAGACTTCCTACTTTCCTTCCTTCCGGAGACACGAGCTCCCTGAAGTCTGGGGCTGTAGCTGTGTTGGGGGCTGTGCTTGGGATTGCCAGTGTCCCCAGCACCCCAGCTGCACACACACTGAAGCTGGCCTGCCAGAGGCAGCCTCACACGTCCACACGCTGAGTGAGATATTTAGAGATCTAAGCAGCTTCAGGAGAATTCTGAACACACATGCGCTGTGTGTGCCCCTCTGGGTCCGTGGCGCTGCCTCCTGTTTGGGGCTCCCTCCACTTCTTCTGCCTCTTCTAATCCACCCGTAGGCAAAGGCCATCCTCCTCGACCCTCTTCTGGTTAGTGTTGGCGAAGCAGGGATGAGTTGCAGGCCTCCCCGTGTCCTCTGCCTGTTAATATAGAGTGCCCTTGTTAGATAAATGCTGATTCGCTGTCTGCCCAGTGGCAAGACGTCAGGGAGAAATCAGAAGGGAATTCTGGCACGTGCCTCAATATGGACAAGCCTTGAGGTCATTGTGCTAAATGAAATAAGCCAGTCACAGAAAGGACAAATATGATTCCCTACGTGAGATGCCGGGAGCAGCCGGAGCCATAAAGGCAGTAGAATGGTGGCTTCCAGGGACGGCAGGAGGTTGGGGGAGTTATTATTTAATGGGGTCAGTTTCTGTTTGCAAAAAAAGATGGTGGTGATGGTTGCACAACAACTTGAATATACTTAATGCCACACAACTATACATTTTAAAATTGTAAAAATGGTGAATATTATGTGATGTACTCTTTACCATAATAGTAACAAACGTGGGGGACTAAATCCCTGTGCAAAGGAAACCAGTTTCCCCCTCCTGTGGGCCTCCTTAGCCAGCCCCTCAAGTCCTGCAAGACCTATAAGCCTTTGTCCGTTGTACTTCATCACCAGGCGACTCCCTGTTGGCTTAGTTAACAGGCAGATGTGGGATGTGTTCACACTTTGCTTGGTTTTGAATTTTTAATATTTGTCTGGTATCCATTCCTGTGCTCTTGGTATTGATCAAAAAAAGAACAGTGCCTTGGTCAATACACAAGGAGATGGAGACAATGGCACAAGACTCTGAAGAGGAGGTGAATCTGGGGGGTGAGGTAGGAGGACAGAAGTCGTGGGGGATGTGACGCTGTGCTTAGGAGGCTGGGGAGAGGAGAGAGGATGGAGCAGAGGGGAGGTGGGGTCAGGTTCCTCTGTGGGCGGAGCAGCCCTGCTGGAGGCTGCTGCTTCTAACCCTGGGTGACTCAGCCACCGCAGCATTGCAATTTCATCCAACTCTACATTCACTGAGACCTGGGAAAAGAACACTACTTATCTCCCTCACTCTCTATGGTTCCTATCAATCTGTCACTTCTCATCACCCCTTTCCATCTGCACCAGAGCTTGAGTGCCAGGGGCAGCCTGCTAATTAATTACTCTTGGCCTGTGAGCACAGGTGTGGCTTTGTCAAGATTTCCATGCCTGGAGAACAATCAGCTCGATGGCACCCAGTTGGTACAGGTCCCAGAAGCTTCTCTGCCTGGGATCCGTCTGGGACATCAGCTGTTTCAGTTAGCATTACTTGGACCCCTATTTCAGAGCAACAGGTGACCTTGGAAATGACCTCATCCGGTGCACTTCACACTACCAGGTGCATACGGATCATGGGGTCTCGCTAGAATATGGTTCTGATTTGGTAGGTCTGCAGCAGGGGAGGAGGGGCCCGAGGGTCTGTGGACTTAACACATTTCTAGGCAGCATCGGCACTGCTGACCCCTGACCCACACTTTTTAAGTAGCAAGACTCTAGTCCAGTGATTCTCAGCCCTGGCTGCATATCATTACAGAATCACCTAGAGAGCTTTGGAAAAGATGCAGTGGCCTGAGCTTCACTCCTGGACATAATCATTTATTTGGTCTGGGTAAAACAAGCCCTTATTTGTTCAAAAAGCTTCCCATATGGTTCTGGTTCTGTAGTTCTCCGTGACTGAGAACTACAGCTCTGATCAGATACTTAAATTTTATCATTCTCATTGAAATCATCAGGAAAATCCTACCATCTGCTCTACTCAACCTGGGATTCGACTTTCTGTTGTGAGAAAATTAGCTGTTGTGAAGTCATATCCCAAGAAATAGGTTTTGTTGAGCATTTATTGTACAATAGGTATCATTCTAAGTGCTTTACATTTAAATCTCACAATACCCCAGGAGTTGGATGATACTATTAACATCCTCACCTTTTATGTAGACGTGACAGCTGTGGCACAGAGATAATGACTTGTCAAGGTCACACAGCCCATCAGTGACGGAGCCAGGGCTCTGCTCAGGAGGTCCAATTCCAGAGGCAGCTCCCTTACACGGGACCTCACCCAGCACAATGCCAAAGGTGACAGCAAGCCTACCAGGACACAGGAATGGATCCTTTTTAATTAAACCCATTTTTTTATGTCATGTTATTTTTTCAGTCTGAGATTTTGTTTTTGTGGATTGACTTCATTTCAGTTTCAAATCAGCTGTGACACAGCACCATGTGTGCCCCTGGTTTCTACTGTCTGAGCTGCCCTCCATACAGCAGGCCTTTGCACTGGAGCACCTGCGGATCGCTAAGGGACTTTGACCCAAACCCAGGATAATGTTCTGAGCAGGGGCACGTGGGCCTGGGGTCTCCAGCTGCACCTCCCCTTCTTACAGGGCATGGGGAATCCTGCAAATTCCAATCTGCCAGGGCTTTACCTGTAGGGTGGCCTCTAACATAACTGGCCTCTTCGATGCATCTTTCTCTCTGGTCTCTTGGCCTATATCTCTCTCTAACAAATTCAGGCTGACACAGATGTTCACCATCACCAGCCAGTAGAGAAATGCACATCAAACCCACAAGGAGATACACTTCACCCCCACTGGGATGGCCTGCTGGTGTGGCAGCACATGTCTGTAATCCCAGCACTCTGGGAGACCAAGACTGGTGGGTTGCTCGTACTCACGAGTTCAAGACCAGCCTCAGCAAAGCGAGACCCCTAAAAATAGAAAATCTAGCTGGGGGTAATGGCAGGCACCTGTAGTCCCAGCTACTCAGGAAGCTGAGGCAAGACGATGGTTTGAGCCTGTGAGTTTGACGTTGCTGTGAGCTATGACACTACGGCACTCTACCCAGGACAACAGAGTGAGATTCTGTCTCAAAAATAAAAAGTTAAATGATAAATGTCTGGGCGGATATGGAGAAACTGGAAGCCATAGGCAGAACGGTGGGAATGTAAGGGGTGCAGCTGCTTTGGAAACAGCCTGGAAGTTCCTCAAAATGTTAAACATGGAGTTAGTTAGTTGCCACACGACCCAGCAATCAGCATTTCCATTCAAAGGTGAAAGCAGACTGATCAGCGAGACGATTTGTTTAGACTCCACTGTAACTCCTGGGTGGAACAGTGAGGGAAGAAGTACTGATCTGAGCTACAATATCGGTGGACCTTGACAAGGCTGTGCTACGTGAAAGAAGCCACTCAAAAAAGGCAATTGATTATATGATCCCATTAATATAAAATGCCCAGAACAGGAAATCCATAGGCAGAAAGTGGGCTTGTGGTTGCTCAGGGCTGGAGCGTGTGAGGATTAGGGAAACGGTTGCTGAAGAAGTGGGGAGACATGGGAGGGGCAGGTGCTTCAGTCTCCCCCTCTCTGTCACATGTGAGGTCACACTGTGGCCTCATGCTGGAGTCCAGCTCAGGGGTGGCTCTGGCTAATGGGACTTTGACCTGTGCCTGGCCTGGAGCAGCAGGAAGGCTCAGCAGACCGTCCAGCAGGTACATTGACAGAGTAATTAGTCTCATTATCGGTGACCCCATGGCAAGAAAATGGGAATGGCCATTAGCTTTGCTGGTAGGGAGTGATGTCCCATCGAGAAAGCTCCCAGGTCTGCAGACCTGTGACGTGGCATCCCTGCCTCCAACTGAGAAACCTGCTCACCTGCCCTTGTCTGCAAATGACCTTGGCTGCACTGCTCCACGATGGAGCAGCCCTCAGAACGCAGCCTCCCCTGGGCACAAGCAACGGCTCCTCAGCTCACCACCAACCAGCTGTGCAGCCTTGGACAGATGACAGCCTCTAGTCCCTGGAGAACAGTATTCAGTAGATGTGGCTGTTAATAACACTAGAAAAATAACATCATTATTATCATTGGTACACACAGCTAAAAAAACAGACAGTAGAGGTTTAAGGCAGATAACTTTGTTATGTTTTCATGTCTTTGTTTATCTATTGTGACACAAGATCTCTGGCTCAGACTGCAGAGCTGTTATTTACTCACAGAGCAACTTAGCAATGCCTGTTCCCTACACACCAGTTCCTCATGGGGTGGGGGAGACAGTCAGATCTGCTCCAGAATGTCAAACACGTAGAATCCCTTCTGGGGAGGCCTCCAGGTCTACTGTCCCCTGAGAATGGAATCAAATGGCTTTGGGGTAACCCTTCAAATTTCCCCAGAGCAATTCACTAACTTCCACAACTCACTAGCAATTCTAACTTCCACAGCACATTCCACTTCAGCTTTTAACAGGTTACTAGAACCCTTTGCTCAGAAAGCCTGGACTGTGCAGAAATGTGAAAATACTGAAGGAGTGTCATTTCTCAACATCTTCTCTGAGCAACTGGAGGTCGAAGGTGTCTGAATGCTCATCCCTCAACACCCATGTGTACACGGGTTTTATAGATATCTGCGTGTGTATGTGTGCAAATATGCACTGATCTTGGCACATAGGCATTTTGTGGGAACTCGTTTATGCCCACCTGGAGAGGGATCATGGTTCTATAGAGAAGAAAGGGTGAGCTGGGCAGATGAAGGGTGGGCTGTGGGTCACCATGAACACAGGGGCAGGGGTGCCAGTGATCCAGATTCCTCACTCCAGCACCACTAGTTACATGATCATGCAGCCCCTTTTCTGTAAATCTGTCTCCTCCTCTCTGAAACGGGGATGATTGCACCAGTCACACCTACTCACAGAGGCTCATGAGACTCGAGTAAGATAATATATGTGAAAGCACTTTGAATAGTATGAGAACCAGAAATATCAAATTCAGATTATAATTAGTAAAGCTTTGCCACAAAACCCTAGACAATGTGCATAAGATCCACAGCGTAGTATCTGGTATAGAGTAGATGCTCTATAAATGTCAGTTCTCCTTCCCCCCTTTACTTACAGAGGGTGCAGCCAAAGGAAACACAGACAGTGGTGGGACGAGAAACAGGCTGCTCCCTTCTCTGGCATGACATTAGTCTACAAGATTCTCCTTCACTGTGGGGACAAGTGTGAGAACCTCAGCACTGACCTCTGACCTGGAATCACATTGCTTGAGAGTTGACAATTTCTGAGAGTTTCCTGTGTGCCAGGTGTAACATAACGTTTTAAAACACTGTTTTGACCCTGTTGAGGTGCTGGCCAGAAGCTGGTCGGTTCCCCTTCTGGAGCTGTCCGTGGAGCCCACACCCCCGACCCACTGCCCTTATTGGGCACTTATGGCCCCAGGCTACCGCACACCAGCCCCAATCACCCCCAAACAGCTTGTGCCCAGAGCCTGCTGCCACTGTTTACACAGGGGTGTCCTGGCCCTGCCTCAGCCCTTCCTGCCTGCAGCACACACAGTAAAGACTCTTGGCTGTGCACTCCCGTCCCGGTCCCCGCCACGGACCAGGTACTTCCTGAGTGGCCCTGCCCGATGCTGTGAGTGAAACAAACTGCAGCTCTCCTTCCAGTTTTTCTCGCTCGGTCTGAGTCTGGCCTCACCCTACCTCTCCCAAGGCAATGTGGCTGGGAGGCCAAGTGCATTCTAAGCCCTCCACAGGCTTCACTCCTTTCGCTGAGCAGGACCCAGTGAAGGAGATGCCATCGTATCGTCTCCCCCACTTCAGGAATCCAGAGTAACGGAGGGGAACAACTTGTCCACCGTCACACAGCTGGACGGTGGCACACCTGCAACCCAAATTCACATGCCCTGGTGCCACTGCCCAAGGTGCCACTGTCCTGGCAGGATGGGGTGCTCCAGGTTGGGTTCATTTTGACTTAGAGGAAATGAAGTAATGTGGCCTGTCCAGCCTGTCCCATTCCCCAGATCAAATGTGTGGCCTCCACAGTCTCATTAGGTGGAATCTGAAGTGAGCTACAGCTGGTGGAGGGTCTAAGCAACCCTGGGGCCTCCGAGACAGCAGGCATTGTTGCTACCTTTGTTGAAGGAGGGTACACGGACAAGAGAAGGCCGTCACCGAAATGGTGCTTCACATGCTGTTATATAAACTGCTGCTTTGTTAACTGTCACGGCAAATCCCAGGAAGAAGGGATTCTGTCCTTATCTTGTAGGCAAGCAGACTGGGCCCTCAGAGCAGCTCACTGATCTGTTCAAGACTCCAGGGCTATTAAATGCTGATGCTGAGAATGCAGCCTCTGATTCCACATCTCGGTCCTTCTGTGGTGGAAATCGGGCCTAGACCATCCTGTGCTCTAACCGGCCAGCAATACGTTCCGTGAGGGCCGGGATATTTATTTAGGTCATAGAGTGGAAGCTTAGCCAGTACTAGCTGAATGCACATTGAGAAGGAGGTACTGCTCAGACGCCATGGGCTCGTCAAGACAGAAATCCCAGAGCTGTCCTCAAAGCAGCCAACTACACTTGCCCCTGCTCTTCCTGGTGTGCGGCTGGACACTTTCCGGACAGCCCCTGTGTATCCCAGCATTCCTGGTGCACAGCAAACATTAATAGCAGGTGCTCATTCAATATGCACTTAATACATGCAGAGATAAACGTAGAAACCCTGTGAGGTTCTGCTGAAATTTCTCAATGTACAGAGGAGTTGTGAGCACAATACAAAGAGCTTTCTTCCTGAACCATCTAGAAGGCAGACGTGGATGCAGAGTGAGACCCATCCCCCCAGGCCGTCGACCTACACCCCCACAGTGCTCTGAGCTACTGCAGTTCCCACCCCACCCTCACTCTACCACTGCACAGATGCCCACCTTCCTCAGCCCTCCTAATGCTTTTAGTATTGACTTGTTTAGAAAAAGAGGTGGGAGGAAGACCCGTACAGGTGTTTTGGGACTATGAGTGCAGGCTGCTTTCACACACACACACTGCCCTGAGTTCTACAAGGACCCAGGACCGAAAGCAGGCTGGTGGGGACAGTAAAGCTTATTGATGGTGGAAGAGTCAGAATACCTTTGGAAAGGACACAAGCAGGCGTCTAGTGTTTATAACGTCCTATATCATAAATGGCGTTGGCAAGGGAGGTTGCAAATAACAAATGATGTATGGGTCTAGATAGCGACAGGAGAGACCAGGGCGTTCCCACTTAGTGTACAATGAAAAGTCTGTGATAAAATCATGGCTCAGATCTGGGACCTGCACAGCCATTTTACAGATGAGGAAACTGAGGCCAGAGAGAGTTGATGATTGTTCAACATCACACAGATGAGAGCTTACGTTTCCTGACTCCTAAAGAGGGCTCTTCACACTACAGTTTCAAAACCAATATATTTTTTCCTTAACTTTTTCTTACATTTCAATACTCTTGTCTCAAGTCTGCCTTCCTCCCATCCAGTCTTGTGTGTAAGTAACTTTATATTTATGTGTTATATACTTAGAGAAAAGTGCACAAATCCTAAATGTTCAGCTCAATGCATCTTCACAAGGGGAACACACCCTGTCACCACCGTCCAGATACAGGATGCTGAAGTCAGAAGCCCAGCTGCTTCCTATCTACTCCAGACAGAACACTATCTGTAATCGTCATCATTTAGTTTTGTCTGTTTTTGAAATTTGTATAAGCTAAACAATAGTATATGTATTTATAGGTGTATTTTTGCACGTACATTTGGTTTCTATCACTCAACTTCAAGTGTAAGATTCCTGTTGTCGCAAGTAGCAGGAGTTGACTCATCCTCGCTGCTGTAGGGATTCCCACTGAGTGACTCTGCCACAGTTTATCTGCACATTCAACTTCTGACGGGCCTTGGGAGTGTTTCCGGTTTGTGTTGATTACAAATCGTGCTTCTGTGAACTTTCATCTGCATGTTTTTACTCTACCCAGCAACCTGGCTAAATTACACAACAATTCCAACATATGTAGCCTTCCTTTTGCGCATAAAGTTAGGGGTAGACTTGCCGAGTCACAGGGTATGATTATGTCCAGTTTAGACACTGCCCGTCCTCCAAAGTCCTCACTCCCACTTACCTTAGGCCACAGCTGTATGACAGCGCCACTTTCTCCACACCCTTAAGGGTGAGTACTTGTTACTTTCAGTTTTCAAGTTTAGCCAATCTGGTGAGTTGTATTTCAGTGTGATTTCAATTTGTATTTTCCTAATAACAAATAAGATTTTTCCTCTTTCAATATTTTTGGTGGCAGTTGGGAAATCCTTTTTCGTATGTACCCTGTTCAATTCTTTTGCCCATCTGGGGAGTGGGGTGGGGATTGCCTATCTTTTAATTTTTTCTTGGTGTTTATATATATTTTGACACCTGTTCTATGGTAGTCTTGATACCTGGCCTCCGTACTGCCCATCTTTTCCCCCCTTCATCCCTCATACCATGATGTCTTCTGATACAGGCTTTCTTAATATCAATGTACAGCACAGATTCTCAGTGGGGCTATATTGCCCTCATGGGGTGAAAATTGGTTCTTAGGGACATGAAAAAATATTGGAATTGATTCATGGCCCTCCAAAGGACTACAGTATATAAACAGACAAAATTTTGAGGCAGGGGCTAAGGAGATTCGGGTAAAGATCTGTAAAGGCTTCTCAGAGGCAGTAATTTTAAAAGGTTGGAAAACACTGATTTAGTTCAATGCACCTATATTTGTCTTTTCGAGTTTTGTTAATCTTGGCACACACCAAAGTCTCGAGGATACAATGGCTAAAATCTTGAGTGCAATGAAGAATAGAAGTGTGGGAATTACATGCTTGTTGCCAATCTCAAAATTACGATGTTTGCTATAGGCTTTTTTTCTGTACAAACCCTTTATCACACTGAGGAAGTTCCCTACCATTCCTAATCTGTTGAGAGATCCTTTTATTTTTTTAATCATCCACCAGTACTAGATCTTTGTTTTTATTAATTTTTTTTTCAATTGTACATTTATTCTGTTACCTAGCTTTCCGATCTTAATATTATTTCTTTGGGTTTAAGTTGTTTCTTTTCACTTCTTTAAATGATCAGTTTTCAATCTTTTTCCCCCTTCCCACTATTCGCTTTTATGGCCAAAATTTCTCTGTACACATTAGTAACTCTGTTCTACAAGTTTTGATGTGTCCTTTTTTAAATTATCCTGTCAAAATATTTTCTAATTTCCATTGTAATTTCCTCCTTGAGCCATATATTATTTACAAGGGAATTGCTTGATTTCCAAATTTTCAGATTTTCTAATTATCTTTCTGCTATAGCTTTTAAAACTCAGTTCTACTGTGGTCAGGGAATATTCACAGAATGATTTCACTTCTTTTAATTTCATGGATCTTTATGGCCTAAATTCTATTCACTAGATGGTCCCTGTGCACTTAAAAAGAATGTGTATCCTGAGATCAATAGCTCTGCATACAGAGAGTTTTATAGATGTAAATTTGGTCAAGTTTACTTATCCTGTTCAAACCTTCGCTGTCCTGAATGGGTTTTTTTGCTTGTTCTATGAATTACTGATAAAAGTATTTTAAAGTCTCCCCCTTTAACCTGCGTCCTTCTATTTGTGTCCCGTATAAAGAGCACATAATTGCTTTCAATTTTTTTAATCCATCTTTACCTTCTACTTGAGTCTATCAATCATTAAATTTAATATAATGGTCATTCTGATTCATCTTACTATTTTGCAATTGAACTATTGCTATTATTGTCCCACTTTGTTCATTTCTTGTTTCAGATTATTCAGTTTTTGTTTTCCTATTTTAACTCTAATAAATTGTTAGTATATATTCTTTAAGTGGTTATCCTTGAGATTATAACATGTATTTTGGATTTATTAGAATGTACCATAAGTGAGGATTTTCCCTTTTTCCCAGATAATATGACAGTGTTAGAATACGTCAATCCCATTTACCCTTGTCTTACTATCTTGCTATTATCATGCGTTTAATAGCTGCATCTGGACAAGTTATCTGCAAACTTGACAAAATGTTGTTATTCTTATTGCTTTATAGTTGATAGTAATTTAAACTTAACATAGTTACCATTTGCATTGTTCTTTATTTCTCCCTTCTTTTTCCTTTTTCTACCTGGGGTCATTTTCCCTTTTGATTAAGAACTTCTTTTATTACTTTTTTGAGGGGGGGAAAGTCTTCTGGCAACAAATTCAGTTTTTGCTTGCTTGTAAATGTCTTTAATTTGCCTACATGTTTGAAAGCTATTTCTAACTATGTAAATAATTCCAGGGTAACAAGTTTTTTCTTTCAGCACTTTAAAGCTGTCTCCTGGCTTGCTTTTTTCAGCGCTGGACAGGTGTTTTCAGAACTTCCTCCTGCCTCGGGCTGCTACCTTACGGCTGTGAAGTTAGCTAACCCCTCCCCGCGGCTGTCTTGAAGGGAATGGTGCCTTTTTTCCTTCTAAATTCTTTTGATTTTCTCCTCATCATTGCTTTTCAGTGATTTTACTTCGACTGCATAAGGATGGTTTTCTTCATATTTCTTTTTCCCTCATTAATCTACCATCTATATTTTAATGTTTTTAAATAATTTTTTAAGGCTTATTCTTGGCCATTTTATCTTAAAATACTGTTTCTGCCCATTCAATCTTCTCCTTGTTAATTCTAACTGTATATATATTAAAAATTTTCTGTCTCATATGTGCACTGTGCTTTTTCTATAATTTTCCATTCTTTTTAATATCTGTTCTTTTATTCTGTCTCTAGCTACACCTACATCCAGCTGCGTCCAGTCTGCCCTTGAACCATCCATGGAGTTTATCATTGTAATCACTGCAATCTTCACCTCTATAATTCTATTTAACCCTTTTTAAATATCCCATTTCTATCGTGATTTTTCTATCTTACCTATTTTCTTGAATATAATCATAGTTATTTAAAGTCTGTGTCACCTGTTCATATGTTGCCATTTCCTGCCTTTTTTTTTTTCTTGGTTCTCTGTCTGGTAGTTATTTATTGTATATTGTGTATATTCAATTTATTTATTGAATATTGAGTATATAATACTGCAGAAGCTCTGAATGATTTGACTCTAGAGAACATTCACTCTGTCCTCTGGCAGGTGAAGCGGATGAGATCACCTCAGTATAACCCGGATTAAGTTGAGGCATGTTTGCAGTCCTTGCAAGCTTCTATTTATTGCTGGTTTGCCCCGACTCCTAATATGTGGCTCTCCAACAGTCCTGAGATCCAGAGGCATTTTCTGGGAACGCCCATCCCATTCCTGCAGGGGCTCTGAGCTCCAGTTTTCATCCCACACTGAGTCTTGGGAAAGCTTTGCGCACTCCCAGCCTCTTTCTGCTGAACTTCTTAGACTGACTTTGCACAGCTTACTCAGGAAAGGCCTTGTGTTAGTCCGTTGCGCTGCTGTAACAGAGCACCTGAGACCAGATGATTGATAATGAAGAGAAATCTGTTGTTCTGGAGGCCGAGAAGGCCACGACTGAGGGGCCAGCCTGTGGCAAAGGCCTTCTGGCTGCCTCATTCTGCCACTCACGGTGAAGGGCAAGAAAAAGTTAGAGGAAAAAACCTCGCCCTTTCACAATGGCATGAATCCCACCTGTGAGGGTGGAGCCCGTTGGGCCCATTCGCCTTTTACAGGCCCCATCTCTTCACACAGTTACGACGGCAATTAAATTTCAACATGAGCTTTGCAGGGGACAAACATTCAAACCATAGCGGCCTCCAAATATCAGCGCTGAGTGTGAGACTCACTTCTCTCCAGGGTCGTAGTCCTTCCACTTGAATCTTCCCACGTGTGAGGTTGCTGCCTGCTCCTCTCTGATCTTACCCCTCTCAGCAGCCTCCCTGAGAGCAGCCAATGCCCATGGGTAAAAGAAAGTTGTCCCCCCTCAGTGAACTTTCTCCCTACAGTATCTGGGGCTTGAAATCCCAGGGGTCTGACAGATCGCTTGTGCTTTCAAGCAGAAGTTTTGTATCCTGTCTGGCTCTTCCTGTCCTCCTCAGCAGAAGGGTTGGCTGCTAAAAGCTTTTCTGTTGTAGACGGAAATGAAGGTATTTCTACAACCTGCTGGTTCTTAAGCTCCTAAAACACAGCTTTACTAAACACACTCCAGGCCCTTCTTAAGCTGGAACAATTATTTTCTACAAACCTTCGGCATGAGCCTTTCCTGTCTGTTAGGTGAGATCTTTCATTCTTTAAACACATGATTTTTTCATGATACTTGAGTGATTTGAGGCAAATTACCTGACTCCCTGCACCTCAGTTTTCCTATTTAGAACATGAGGCTGTTAGGAACCTGCCTCTTAGAGATACTATGCCGATTAAATAAGTTAATGTAGGAAAAGTATTTTGAAACTCCTAGAATTTAATAAGTATTGGCCATTGTTTGGGGTTATAGTTTTTTCCCTTCTTTCCCTGGTGTGAAACAATTCTCTCCATTTTTTCACTAATCCATTTGAATTAGTGGAAATTTGAATTCCTCAAGATCCAATTTAACTATTAGGCTGTTTAGGGAAAAAAGACTTCCATGGAAATTCCTGTAACTCCTTGGTTTCTTAAGCACTGTGGTCACTAACAGCTGTTGTCACTATCAGTTATGACGCTCCTCCCAGGTCACGTGTCATCCTGATTATGTTAATTAAAAATAGCACATTTCTGATACCAGTTCTATGAAGGATCTCATTTAAAATGTTAAGCAGTTTAAACTATGCCAGGGTTTTCAAATGTTTGCCACACATTTGAATCACTGAGTTTTTGTTTTTTGGTTTTTTGTTGAGACAGAGTCTCACTATGTTGCCCTTGTAGAGTGCTGTGGCATCACAGCTCACAGCAACCTCCAACTCTTGGGCTTAAGCGATTCTCTTGCCTCAGCCTCCCAAGTAGCTGGGACTACAGGCGCCCACCACAACGCCCAGCTATTTTTTGGTTGCAGTTGTCATTGTTTAGCAGGCTCGGACCAGGTTTGAACCCGCCAGCTCCGGTGTATGTGGCTGGTGCCCTAGCCACTGAGCTACAAGCACCGAGCCTCAACCTTCCCCTTTAACCCCACCATTCTCCCTTATAAGATGCTGTCCCAGAAAAAGTGTGGCCTTTGGAGTCACACAGACCAGGGTTTGAATCCTAACTCCACATTTACCTGGGAAGCTCGCCTAGCGTCTGAGTTCACTACTTAGATGATAAAATGAAGGCAGGACATTTGCTTCCCAGAGTCTTTTGGAGGAATAAGCACCTACCCGGAGCCCATTATCCCTCCCCCTACAGAGCCAAATCCCGTTCATTGTGCTGTTTTCTACTCCCTTCCCTATTCCTTCCTCGCGTCCCTCCTGCTACCCTGGTGAGATTCACTGAGGAGCGCTCTGAGGTCCCAGCCTCAACTCTCTGCTAACCTAGTAGCGAGACCGTCAGCAGGTCACTGGCACCCTCTGAGCCTCAGTCTCTCCATAAAACAAGACCCGGCAGGAGATGACCTCCAGGGCCTGTTCCCTGATACGTGCTGTGATGTGAGCAAGTCTGAAGTCCCATCTCCTTCACAGGCTCTTCCCACTGGAGAAGAGCGGCCATTCTTCCTCCTTCACCCGAATTCCACCGCCTTGTCGGGACACGTCCCTTCCGTCTTATTTTTGCTCTTCACACTGAAAATGTTCATCATGAAGGATTTATGTCAGAATGACTAGGGGCAGGGTGGTGAAATTATTTCTGCATGTTGATAGGAAAAGTCTTAGCTCTGCAAGAGCAAAAATGTTGCCCTCAAGGGAAAAAACTGTCCTTCGAGGGGTTGCGTCCTCCCCAGCCTCACCCTTGCAGGAGCCTGATGACAGCGCTTAACCCAGCTCGAGACTCTGCAAGCAACAATCAATCAGCCTCTCTCCCTCCTGCCCGCCCTCCTTCCTTCCTTCTGTCCCTCCTTCCTTCCTCAGTGGAGCTCACAGAACTACATAAGAATATTTAACAAAATTCATTTCATTCTGCAGATTCAACACAATCCACTTACCTGTCCACGCATTTTCTTTCCTTTAATAGAAGTTATTGAACATCTATTATGTGTGAAATACTGTGCTAAACTTTAAGGTTGTAAACATGAAAAAAAAAAGCTTTGCTGTCCAGGAATTTACTGTCTAATTCATTCATTTAACAAATATCTTATACTGTTGTGTCATACTGGCTTCTCTGCAAGCAGTAAGCACTGAGGGAGAGATGCTTATTAGGGGTTAAAAACCTGGGAAAGGAAGACGGGGAAAAGCAGAATGGGGCAGAGGAGAAGCTAAACCCCGACGCAGCCTGACAGCCTCGGGAGCGCACTGCGAGCTCTGGGGCAAGAGCTGCTCATCCGGGTCATTCCACCAGGGCCCAAACGTGGGGTCCTCATGCCCCTGTGTATTAGTTTTCTGAGTTTGCCACAGCAAATTATAAGTGACTGGGTTGTTTAACACAACAGCCATTGTTCTCTCATAGCCCTAGAGGCTTGAAGTCCAGCATGGAGGCGTTGGCCAGCTGTGCCCCTCCAAAGGCCTCTCACTTCCCTGAGCCCCTGGTGGTACCAAGGTTGCTGGGATGTGGTGGCTTCACTCCAATCCCTGCCTCAGTCTCCTCAGGCCTTTCTTCTGTGTGGCTGAGTCTCAGATCTTCTGCCTCTTACATTTTTGCCTTATTTCATTTGTTAGTATCTATCTTTTAGAGCAGTTTTAAGCTCATAGCAAAATTGAGAGGCTACAGAGATTTCCCACATATCCTCTGCCCCCACAGGCCTCCTCACTATCGATGGCCCACCAGAGCCATCGATAGGGACATTGACCCAACTGACATCACTTATAGCCTGTTGTCATCACCACCCAATGCCCCGAGATTCCGGGAGGGTTCCCTTCTGGTGTTGTGCTTTCTATGGGCTGAGACAAACTTATAACATGTGTCTGCCGCCCCTCTGCCTTGTCCTTGTAAGGGCTCTTGGCATTCAGGCTCACCCTAAATCCAAAAAGATCTTTTCTCAAGATTCTTAGCTTAGTTATATCTGCAAAGATCTTTTTAAATGTAATCAAGTCACTGGTTCTAGGGGGTTAGAACATGGATCTATGTTTGGGGGGCACCATTAAACCCACCACACTCTGCTTCACTCGGTCACCAAATGTGGACGGCCTCGGAAAGAGTGACCTTGAGAGAGACCACTCTGTGCAACTGGAGGCAGTTGGTGACTGTTCCCTGCAGAGGAGCAGCAAATTCTTCCTTGAGAAGGGATCTGGATGGTAGGATTTCTTATCTACTACATATGACCAAGGTCCACGCTAGGAATCAAAGCCAAAGTGGTAACTGAAGTCAGAGTCCTCGTCCTTCCCATCCTTACACTCTAGCAAGGAGACAAGTATTAATCAAATAACCTCACACAGGTAAAATGACTTTGGTGGGAGGGGCTACCAAGGAGAGGTTCATGTGACCATAAGAATATGCACAGGGAGACCTAAGGCTTTCCCTGAGAGTGTGGAACAGTATTTAGGTCAGAGGGAACAGCATGTGTGAAGGTCAGCTCATCAAGCATTCAAGAAAATCAATCAGCAGAACAAGAGCAAGCAGAGGGAGACAGGACGTGAGGCTGGGGAGCTGGGGGCCCGTCCAAGCAAGGGGCTTCAGGACATGGAAAAGGTTGGATCTTTATCCTCAGAACAACAGAAATCGATGGAAGCATTTCAAGAAAGGGAGTGTGAATCAGGTTTCAAAGGTAACCAGACAAAACTGCACTGGAGGACAGAGGCATGTTTCCCCGGGAGTGAGTGGACGCAGATTTGAGGGAGGGAAGAGAAGTTGTAGAGAGGCCGGCGGGGAGGCTGGCACTGCGGTCATCTACTCTCCCAAAGGAAGGAATAATGTAGTAAACTACGTACTTGACCTTGATGAAATATTTTGCATATATCAAAAGTGGAAACGTAGGATTGTTATACTACATGGTCATAACCATAAACTCTGTACACATTCGTGAAGTATAGAAAGGAATAGAGATCAATAAAAAGTCCTGTCGGGAGTATGATTAAGGCTTTTTCTTTTTAAATTCTTATTGTAAAAATATTTCATAAGAAATACCTCCTGGAAAAGAAGAATGGACCCTTTTTAAAAATTTTTTTTAGAGACAGTCTTATTTTATTGCCCTTGGTAGAGTGCTGTGCTGTCATAGCTCACAGCAACCTCCAACTCCTGGGCTTAGGCAACTCTCTTGCCTCAGCCTCCTGAGTAGCTGGGACTACAGGTGCCCGCCACAGCGCCCAGCTATTTTTTGTTGCAGTTTGGCCGGGGCCAGATTTGAACCCTCCACCCTTGGCATATAAGGCTGGAGCCCTACCCCCTGAACCACAGGCACCGCCCTGGACACTTTCTTAATTTTTGAGTAGGGCCAGAAATTCTAGCCATATGTTATGGAGATTATAAGGCAGATGAATCTGAGTTTGCAGATGGCTTCACCTCTTGCTTAGTCATTTAATCATCTAAGCCTCTGTCTTCTTAAATATGTAAAAAGGGGGGTAATGGTAATTATTCCTTCATAATTGTGAGGATTAAATGAATAAAGCCTGTCCTAATGGTCTGTGCAACACAGGACATGGTTAGTAAATGTACTGATTAGAATTGCTGCTGCTGTTAGCCCTGCCGATGCTCTGAGTCAGATGCTCTGGTCTTGGGTGTCTTCACCTCAATTACAGGTTGCCACGGCGGAATGAAGAAAGGACATACCAGCAGCTCTGTCTCTGAGTTGTATCAACTCAAATGAGTTAGTTAACTTCTCAGGGACTATTTCTGCGTTTTTTTAAACCTATCTTTCATAACAATTTTAAACCTGCTTTACTAGATCCGACCCGGGCTTCTCTTCAGCCTCATCTCATCTCTTTCCTCAGCCCCCAGACCCCCAACTAACTCCCCCTGCCATCCCTCAGGTTTATTTCCTCATTTTCTGCCATCTGTTGTATTGACATGGTTTTCTTTATTCCCTTCCTATCGCTCTACTGGCTTATAAATTATATACTCCAATGCTATGAATGTCTGCTATGAATATGACTACTGTAAGCACCTTCTCAGAGTATGTGTCACTGCTGCCCAATCCTTTACTTTCACTGTTTTATACCCCATGCAATTAACCATTATTATTTTCCTGTTTTATGTAGTCAGATACACTAACCTACAATGGCATGTGTACTGACAACATTAGCCACTGGCAATGGAATGCTATCAAACCGTGTCTGGGAGTAGATTTTTATTTTTTTTTTATTAGACTGTATACTCATTGTGCTCTCTGCATCTGAGGGTTCACATCTTTACCCATTCCACTGAATCTTGAAACATTACCTCTTCCCCATTTTCTCCGTTCTCTCATTCTAAATCCCATGACAAATATAACTTAGCATTATTAGTCTAGGCTCCATGTTTATTAGACTAATTTTCCTATGTTCCATTTCTTTCTTTCTGAATTCCATTATCTTGAATTTACGTGGCCCTGTCTTCCCGTTCACTGATTCTCTCTTCAGCAGCCTCTAACCTGTTTGATTTATTTTGCTCCCAATGACTGTACTTTTTACTTCTAAACATTCTATTTGAGAAAAGTGTTTTCTCTATTTGAGAAAACATTCTATTTTTTGCCTCTTATTTTTCAGTCTTCATTTATATCATTTTAAAAAATATTTCTCTCGTAGGCTTTTCAACATATACGATTACTGAAGTTCTTCATGGTGTTTCTTTCTCCTGATATCTTGTTTGGTGATTTTGAATTGTGAGCTCATCTACATAATGATCTATTGATGGAGATTTGTGGAATCCTGGATTGTATAAGTATTTAGGTATATGGGAAAGGAAAAGCCTGTATCCTTCCATAAAATGTATGCTTTTGCCAAATGCATCAGCCTGGGAACACTTTCTTTTAATTTTCCCCAGGGAGGAATATTTTGTATATTTATTTAAGCCCTAAATCCTCATAAGAGCTGTAGTTATGAATTTTCAGGGGGACTTACTACCCTATACCAGAACCCTCGCTAAGACAAATAAGTGTTCTCAGAACCCAGGCAAAGATAAATAAATGCTCTCATCTTTTTCCTTTACTTGCCGGTGGATTTTTAAAAATCTCCTTCACTGATGGTGTAGCTCTGTGAGAGTCCCGGATTACATGAGCCTCAGTTCTGACTCCTGACCTTTGGGGAAGTACCCAAGGTTCTGTTTCCTGAACAGTATAGGCGCTCCCATCTAAGCTATGATTACTAAGATGTAAGCTATGTTCTCTCAACCTTCTGTACCAAATTCCCACCCCAAGTTTATACTTCCCAATCTTGTTTTTACTTTCTTTTTTGACTTAAGGATTTCCCTATTTCTTCACTGCAAGCTCGGCTATATGTTTAAAAAGATGTTCACTATATTTTGTTGAGTATTTCTCCTTAGTAGCTCCCAGCACTATTATAATTATACTTTATATTTGGTGTTTGTTATTCATCGGTCAGAAGCTTCATAAGAGCAAGTATCATGTCTCTTTTGCTTAGTAGTAAATCTCTAGGAAGGACCCAGCACAGGACCTGGTACACAGTGGGTCACAAATGTCTGTCTGTGAAATGGATTAAGTTGTGATATTTAACTGAGGGACTGTGTGAAGTTACATAGGATAGGTGCATAATTACCAAGGAGGCATTGTTCATAGCGTCTCTTACTATCTTCATTCACGTGGGTTCTCACTGCTGGAAAAATTTAAAACTCCAGTGGTAACACCTCATTATCTCACAGTCAACCAGCCAGCTGTGCACTGCAGCCTTCCCTCCACTCCCACAGGCCAGTTTGATTTAGAGCAGCTCCAGGCATCATTCCTCACATTTGAGTCATCTCGTATTTTTTCCAGGGCATTGGTGCAAAGGTCAGTGGTGGGGTGGAAAGTAGAGCCAGGCATTTGACCTATGGGGCTGGCTCCTTTGACCTGTCCCCCTACACCTTTCCTTAAGTCCTTCTCTCTGCTCCCAGTCAGCTGCCTTCTCCAACCCTGGTGAGGGTTGTTATTTGACCAGCAGAGAACTAAGTGTAAGAAGACCCAGTCCTGCTTCTGACAAGCAGTGTGATATTGGGCAATTTATTTACTATTCCTTGTCTTTAGTTCCTAATCAGGACAATGAAAATTTTGGACGTTACTATGTCCAAAAACTTCCAGTTTACAACTTACTCTAGATGTTTTGCCTATTGGACTATCTTCACCCTTCCGTCTTTGGAAATCAGCGTGTTTTCTTTCTCTAGCTAGTTTTTTAACTTCTCTCCCTACCTGGGCCAGTTACCCCTCTCCATCCCGTCCCTACCTTTACCTCTGGCTTATTTCCTATTATAGCAGGTAAGCTGGCTGTGCACAGTCACTAACACCTGTAATCCTAGCACTCTGGGTGGCCCAGGCATGTGGATCACTTGAGCTCAGGAGTTCAAGACCAGTCTGAGCAAGAGGGAGACCCCATCTCTACTAAAAATAGAAAAACTAGCTGGGCATGATGGCACATGCCTGCAGTCCCAGCTACTTGGGAGGCTGAGGCAAGAGTTATCTCTTGAGCCTTAAAAGTTTGAGTTTGCTATGAGCTATAATGCCATGACACTCTACCCAAGGAGGAGGGGGGGAGAGAGAGAAACTCTGTCTCAAAACAAAAGAAAAACAGGTACTTGAGGGTGGAGTACTAGCTGTATCAGATTAATAAATGATTATCGTTATTATCATAATAATTCACCTTTATTTTCACCCTGATCCTTTTAGCTCAAATTAATCCTGCCCTACCCTCCTCAGTTGACAGGTAAATAATTGTTGGGCTCTCCTAATTGAGGGATTTGTATTGTCCAAGTGTCTCACACTCCCTGTGACACCAGGTGACACCAGGCAAGTATCTTTCCTGGTTTACCAAGGAGGTGACACGAGCACAGATGAAGAAGGAAAGAATCAGTGACTTCCTCCTTTTCTTCTGATTACGGTAGAAAGCAATTAATGTCCTGGAATGAATATTTGACTGGGTTTTGGTAATTTTAGGATTGGTTTTACTGAAAATATCTTGGTATCCTGGGGCAAGTCACCTCACCACTCAAAGTCTCTTTGTCCTCGTCTATTGTAAAAGGGGATTAAACCAGATGATTGCTAACCACTGACCTTAGATCCCAACTCAAATCTTGGCTCTGCTACTTCAGCATCTGCTTCCCTGATGGGTCATTAACCTTTCTGAGGCTCAGTGTTCTCCTTTTTCTAACACAATAGCTGAGGTCAGCTCCTAGAACCTCCAAAGTTGACCACCTCCTTATGTTCACCTAATTTTCATAGACTGGACATCTACCGCGTGTATGTATCAGTACAGAAGATCTAGCCCTTACGGTGACCATCTCTGTATGTTGACCAGTTGGTTACAGTCCCTTGGATGGCCAACTTACAGAGGTTCTACTGTATTTCAACCTGGCCTCACTCTGCTCCATCTCTTGTTCCAACTCAGTTCTCTCCCATCCTCACTCTCTCCTTTCTTCCCACCTTTCTCTCCCCCATAAGGCAACGTTCCATAACCCAGCCACCCTCACACTCCTCTCAGTCACCCAGACTTGGCCTTGGACAGGCTTAGCTCTCATCAGGGCAGCCACCCTCCTTGTGTGCCTCAGGTCAGCAGCCCAGTCAGTGGTCTCCCCAGTGGTCTCCCCTGGTCTCTGCCCAGCCCTTGCCCTGAGACAAGACACATTAAATACATAAACACTGATGAAAACTGATGAGCAAGAAAACGTTCCATGCATAATTTGCTTGATAGCCACCACCGCAGATAAGCAAAAAGTAGTCCTCACACAGTAATCCTAATTGTACAACAGCCCATTTAGAAAGACTTAAAATTATTGGGCAAATCCCAAGTTTTTGATCACCAATCTCAAGGGTGAGGGTGTGGATAATTTTTATTTTAAAAGTAAAAAATGGGTGACATAAAACTAGTAGGATATTTGACATTGTATTTGAGAAACAAATACGTCAATATCTGGTGTGATGGAAGTAGTTGGAATTCTCAGTGAGTTCTCAAGGAGCTCATGAGATAGTTTGGTTCTAACTTTACTTTTAATGAGCTTCATTCTTAAATAGTTGCTCACAAGTGTAGGGGCTGTCAAAAGCGATGACATGAATAAGGTGTGATTGTGAAGTGAGGGATATTTGTCTCTGGGAAGACAGGACCTATAAAAGTCTAGTAGAAAGACAAGGTCAAATTTTTCTATAAGTTGAATGTAAGATTGCAGCTCTGTGCATTCCATTTGAAAATTGGCAGATAACATTGATGTCAACTGAAAAGGGAGTCACAAATGCATCATAATATTATTTTCCTGAATATCTTGAAATCTGTTTTCGAATTCTTTTATCAAATCAAAGCAAGGCTGCATATTTTTTGCTGTTCACAGGACTGTTTGGCCACCATGTCCAAATGCATAAAATTGAGTTTGCCATAATTTCAGTTTCATCTGGAATGCTGCTATGGTTGGAAACTTTGTATTGATAAGTTGGTTTTCACCTTGAAGACGTGTTTAATTCATTTAAATGAGCGGTTA
The DNA here is from genome assembly GCF_000181295.1 of Otolemur garnettii. Lineage (NCBI taxonomy): Eukaryota > Metazoa > Chordata > Mammalia > Primates > Galagidae > Otolemur > Otolemur garnettii. Next base: position 3,138,477 of record NW_003852492.1, on the reverse strand, counting down.
AATCCATTAAAAATGCTAAATCTGTAAGCCAGTTTTCATCATCAATTTCTGACACAAATTTGGTTTTTGAGGCCATAAACAACTTGATAACATGCAGCAAATCATAAAACTTTTCAAAATTTGCCTTGCCTTCCCCCTCTTAGTTCTGAGAAGTAAATGATGTCACCACAGTCAGCATTGATAGTTTTAAGGAATTTCTGGAATTGGCAATGACTCGATCCCTTGGCCCTTATGAAATTCAGTCTTGATGATGACCTGAATGACATTAGCCATTTTTAAAGCTTTTGTGTGTGAATTTTCTTGATGTACACGCAATGATGCTTCCTCCAACATGAGTTTGGGGCAGCGTTGAATCCTCTATTAATTTTACAAATCTCTTTTAGGCCAGGCAAGGTGGCTCATGCCTATAATCCTAGCATTTTGGGAGGCCAAGGCAGGTGGATTGCTTGAGCTCAGGAGTTTGACACCAGCCTGAGCAAGAGTGAGACCCTATCTCTAAAATGTAGCTGAGCATTGTGACGAGTGCCTGTAGTCCCAGCTACTTAGGAAGCTAAGGCAAGAGATCACTTAAGCCCAAGAGTTTGAGGTTGCTGTGAGCTATGATAGCACAGCACTCTACCAAGGGTGACAAAGTGAGACTCTGTCTCAAAAAAAAGTCTCTTATCTACCATCACTGGGACACCATCACTAACTATACAAGATACATTGACAATGGACAAAGAAAAACACTTCAACGGATTTTTTACTGCTTCATATAAATCTCTTGATTTAGTTGTGTCTTTTAATGGCATTAAAGAAGCCCTTTCTTCAGTGATCACACCTCTAATGAAATGGCAAGTGAGCTGTGTTTGTAGCATCAGTGCTGCTGCCCGTTGCCAAAGCATAAAATTTCAAGTTAGCAGCTTTACTCTCTGAACCTTTTGATAGATTTTCCAATGTCCTCAATTCACCTGTGTATAATCTGGCAAGACAAAATGATTTTAGAAATATTGCCCTTTTTTAAAAAAAGCAAATTATATCTGCCATAATTTCCATACCACTTGCTGACGGCAAGTTTAATTTTTTTGCTGTTAAATATGCTGCCACATATTTACAATGGATTCCATCTGAGTTGTGATTTTTAAAAAATTTTTGTGGAGAGAACATTTTTTCACCTCCCCTATTTTGTCCCGATGACACAATCCTTCGTACACATTGAATTGAGTGGCACGTTTTGCACATAATGCCTTTTCAAATTACAGTCTTTGAAAACTTGCACAAACTTTCTACAAATTGAGCAGAGTGCCTTACTATTTACCTCGACAAAAGAATAGTCATCTGTGTACTTTTCACTAGTCTTCCTTCCCCCCTCATTTTTGTTTCCTGGGGTTCTGTTTTCTTTTGAGAAAGAAGCAGCCACCATGCTGAGTTTAAAAAATAACAGATAAGGGACCATATTTACTTTCATTATGGAAATTAACTGACAGGAAAAGGTAAAGCAAGGTTTGGGCCCTTCCACATCCCGCCTGCTGCTGGTGCAGGGTGAGGCAGAGGCTGATCGTAAAGGCGGCAGGTGACGTGTGCGGCACCACTGGGGCGTGGAAGTACCTTAATAAACAAAGCAGAATGCTCACCTGACTTCTAAGTAACACCGAACACCTAATGTTGCAAGGGCAGGTTGAAATATATCACTGCCTCGCCAAGTCACCACAAGCACATGGCACGTCTGATGGTATCAACTCGACTGCACTTGAAAAATAACACAAGGGAAGCCGCCCACTGATAAAACTGAAGCCACATATACAGACCAATAGTGAGAGTGTTTGCTTGTTTATTTTAGGACGTTGCCACATGACACTGTTGTCTACAAAGTTTATACTTAAGAACCACGTAATCGAGCTCCACCAAAAAAATCTCGTGATGTTTTGAGTAAGTTTATGATTTTGTGTTGGGCCACTTTCATGGTCATCCTGGGCTGCATGTGACCAGTGGGCTGGGGGTGGTTGGACATCCTTGGTAAAGGCTTTGAGAGCTGAGGGGAGAGGCAGGGACCCGTCGTGGAGAGCTGGGAATGCTGTACATAGGCCTTTGGAGTTTATTAGGAAAGCAGTAGTGAGCTATTGAAGGAGGGGAGACACGATCAGGTTCTGTGTTACAGAGAAAATTCCGATTGTGATTTGCAAATCAGATTAAAGAACAACAGTATAGGGCAGTGCTTGTAGCTCAAAGAAGTAGGGCGCCAGCCCCATATACCAGAGGTGGCAGGTTCAAACCCAGCCCTGGCCAAAAACCACAAAAAAACAAAACACAGTATAGTAGAGCAGGAGATCAGTTAAGAACATCCCAGCAATGCAGGCCAGAGATTGCGGCAGCCCAGATCATGGGCTACAAAGACAGAGGAGATGAAGGAAAGAGATCTGTGTGTCCTCGCAAGCATCTGGCTTGAGAGACTCAGCAGATGGTGATGTGTCACTTCATTGAAGTTAATTGGGTAGCTCCCCAATTTCCACTTGGTTTCCAGTTATTCTGATCTTTCTTTCTTATCCCGTTTCCTCCCCTTTGGGCAGATGATGGAGACTAGGACAGCAAAGGTTTTCTATCTTCATGGTGCAGGAGAGCAGATAAAAAGACCTCAAAAAGGCTCTTCCAGTTTCAAAGACTTTAATTTCTCAGGCCTTACGATGGTCACACAGTGGAGGCAGAATGGTGGGGGCCACTGAGTCTAGAGAAAAATCAGCTGAGGGCATAAGGAGTTGTGTAGATGGCAGTGGAGAAGCATCAGCAGCCCCCGTCCCATTTGGTGGCACAAGTCTTGGTGTTCCAACTTCCCCGAGTTCCCAGTCTCTCCATGTCAAAACTTTCCAGGGAATGGCTAACCGCAGCCCATAGCCTTGCCTCCACATGGTGAGAAGGGCTGTTTCACTCTGCAGGAGGTGGCCACACAAAGAGCTATTGAGAAAGGAAATTTAAAAGGCGAGACCGTGAACGCCATGGATTCCTCCGACCCTCCCTCCGTGGTTATAGACCAAAGGGCACACAGGAGTCCCAGCCTTAAGGATTAAGAGATTACCTTTTTAAAAAGAAAGAAAAATAGATAGTGTTAATTAATTTTTATTTGAGGCCTCCACCCTTTTCCTGTTCTCTATGCCTCTTTTGTCTGGTCCCAGGGAAAACCTGTGGGGGAGGCCCAGCCTGTCAGCGGAGCCGGAGCCTGACTGCGGCCACTGTGCGCTGCCCTGCCCCGGCCACTCCTCTTCCCCCTCCAGCTCTTCCTGCAAACAGCAGAGCAGGCAGAGCAAGAGTCCAGCCTGTGCTTTTCTTTCTGGGCTTCTGAAAGGATCCCTTTGTCAGTGAATGTCAAGTTCTCCCCAGAGGCCTGCAGTGGGAGCCAATGAGGCTGAGCCCAGATGAGGTGGTGGCTCACTGAGGGGTGCCAGGCAGATGGGGACAGGCTGGGGGCCTGTGGGGTAACCTCGGCATCTGTGTGTTTCCAGGGTGAGAGTCGTCCAGCACTTTCAAAGTCTTTTACAAGACTCGCCTCGTACAGGAAGCCCTCCCGGCTTCTCCCAGACCTGCCCTGATTGTGTCTTCACTGGGTCTTCCCTCGGGCTGGGATGTAATGCCTCCCTTCCTGAGCATGCATGGACCATAGAAGGCACAAAAAAGGGCACATACTTGGGTCAGAGACAAAGCAAAGCCAGGACTCATTCAACATCCTATGCTCTGAGTACAACACCAAGTTCTTTGGTGCACACAATACTCCAGAATCAGTTATTTTAGAAGTACCAGTATGGTGGAGAGGAAGTCCCTTTCCTGTACTAAATGCTCACTCACAGCCTGAGTGCTGGTGCTCAAGCACAGTGGACTCTGCCTTTCCAAGAGCCTGGGGCATTTTAAGAGTATTTAGCTAGAGATTCCCACTGCCCAATCCACAGCGGTCTCCTTTTCAAGGCAGGCACTGTCACAGATTCTCACATTCAGGTTCGTGAGCAAACAGCCAGCCCGAGAAAGGAACTGGGCCAGGGAGCTTACAGAGCTTGCTCCCCAGCACGTGTGAGTTCTCACAGTCAGGTGTGACAAAGAGGCAGCTGGTGTGGGAGAAGCAGCACAGACGAGCATTTCAGAGCATGAACCTTGAAGTCAGGTGGCCCCAGTGGGCTTAAATCTGGGCACTGCCATTTATTCATAGGGTGATGCTATGATCTGAATACTGTGTCCCCTCACATTCCTCTGTTGCAATTTGAACTCCCAGTGAGATAGTATTGGAAGGTGGGGTCTTTGGTAGGTGATTGGGTCATGAGGGTGGAGCCCTCATGGGCTGGATTAGTGCCCTTATAAAAGGGACCTGAGAGAAACTTGTTGCCCCTCCCACCATGTGAGTACACAGCGGGAAGGGAAACTGATCCAGACAGCAGATTCTCACCAGACACCAAAAGTGGTCTTTCCAACCTCTAGAGCTGTGAGAAATAAGTGTGCTTTGTTTATAAACCTCCCAGTCATGGTTACGGCAGCCTGGACAGATAAAGGGAGGTGGTCTTAGGAAAGTTTACTTACCTCTCTTTAAAGTATATTTTATATAAAATATAAAGAAAGTATGTCTGTAAAATGGGATTCATTACAACTACCCTAGCGGCGGTCAGGAGGATTCAATAAAGTAATAAAGTACCATACTTACCACACGGTACTTCTCAAAAAAGTAGTGGTTGGTGTCATTGAACAATTCTGTGCTGACCAGCCCAAGGACAAGTCTGAACTCGGCCTCTCAGTGGCTTTATGACCTTAAGCAAGTTGCTGAGCTTCCCTGGGACTTTACTCATCTTTACCGAGGGGGTTAGACCAATGACTGCCAAGTTGCCTTCAGTCCATAATATTCTGTAAGACTTTGTCTACTGTCTCATCTTCGTAACTGATTCCCAATTCCTGGAGGCAGGGATCATTGATCTTAGAACCCTAGATCCAGGGAGGAAACTAAGGCTCAGTGGATATTTGTTTACTTTAGAACAACCCTGGTGTAGAGAGCTGGCGTTGTCTTTTCAGGTGCCTTGAAGACCCACAGCTTGGATCAGCTGAGAGAATGTCACCAGCTACCCCAAACTTAGACAACATAGAGACACCCAGTCAAGGTCAAATCACTGACATGCTGGAAAAGGCTGGTGAGGGCTGGTGACTTGTTGCCTGGCAACCCTGATCCATCTAACTGGGCTTGAATCCAACCAGAATGGAAGGACGTGAGCCCATGTTGTGACAAGGTGTATGAAGCTCTGATCCCTCTGGCCTTTACTGTCCAGATAAGGCTAACTAAGCATGACAGATGTTTGAGCCAACTTACTAAATTACCACCTGTGTGTCAGAAAATAGATACCGGCTCAGTCCATACCCTCTCTTCATTCTTTTTCAAACCCAATGAATGAAAAAACAAAGTACAGTAGTTCCCCACTTATCCACAGTTTCGCTGTGGTTTTAGTTACCTGTGGTCAACCACAGTCAGAAAACATTAAATGAAAAAGTATAGAAATAAGCAATCCGTACATTTTAAATTGTGTGCCATTGGGAGCAGTGTAATGAGATCTTACATGATCCTACTCCCTCCTGCTCAGAAGGTGAATTATCCCTTTGTCTGGTGTCTTTGCACTATCTCGGCTGCCACCCCATGCATTAGACACTCAGTCACCATGGGTTATTAGATCAACTGCTGTGGTATCGCAGTGTTTAGGTTCCAGGAACCCTCAGTGAACTGTCCTGAGGTATTGCCGGTCTGTGAATGCCAGTGGGGACACATTTGCATAAGCACTCTCCGCTTCTGGGTCTGATGGCAGATAGACACGTGAGAAGCTGCTCCAACACGATCCATCTTCAGGGTATTTAAACAACATGATTTCACTGCATGCCTATTATAATGTCCAAAATCCAGAACACTGACTCCCCAGTTCAGGCCAGGACATGGAGCAAGAAACTCTGATTCACTGCTGGTGGGAACGCAAAATGGTACAGACACATTGGAAGACAGTTTGGCAGAGTCTTAAACAACTAAACATATTCTTATTGTGTGATTCATCAATCATTGCCTTGGTGTTTACTCAAAGAAGTTGAAATTTTATTTTCAAAAACTTGCACCCGAATTCTGACAGCAACTTTATTCCCAGTTACCCACCCTTGAGAGCAGTCAAGCTGTCCTTTACTAGGTGAATGGATAAACTGATACATCCATACAATTAAATATCATTCAGTGCTAAAAAGAAAGATGTCAGAGCCAGGCGCACTGGCCCACACCTAAGCCCAGCCACAGGAGGCTGAGGTGGAAGGATTGCATTAGCCCAGGAGTTCAAGGCTATGATCGTGACATTGCACTCCAGCCTGGGCAACAGAGCAAGACCCTGTCTCTAAAGAAAACACAAATGAGCTATCAAGCTACAGAAAGACATGAAAGAACTTTATTTTTTTTCAGAGTGTAATGATCTGTTTTATTTGACAAAGATGTAATTATTTCCTTATATGCTTTGCAAATTTAAAGACCATAAAAAATGGACCACAACTTTCTTCAAACTTCTTCAAAGTGCACGTGCCTGGTAGAGCTATAAAGAGTGGGGTGTATGCAGTATTTGGTGTGACTTCATTCCTCTTCACCCACCTGCAGACAAAGTAACTTGAAATGATTCTTCAGAAGCTGCTTGATGGCAACATAGTGGACATGGAGCTCTGAGGCAAAGAATCCTTTTCTTATACTTGGTGTGTTAACTCCTCAAATTTCCTGGATTTGCTGTAGTAGTTTTGTGTTCAGTCACTATACCAAGACTCATCGGATCCAATTCCTCTCTCTGTAACGTAGATGCTGGGTCTGGATGTGAACCTGGGGACTGGAGAGAGTCTCTTCTTCTGTGCCTGCTTGTGACTAAGAGGCCATAATACACTGTCACAGCAAAAATGTGGCTCGTGAATCTTATAACACAGCAAGTCCAAAGTCTGTGTTTTCCCTCTGCTCCAAAATTCTTCACGTACAGTTTGAGAGGCCACCTGTACGTTCATCTATCCATTTTGCAGAATACTTTGGTACTTGAGAGTCAAAGTGGGCAAGTAATTTTTTATCTGGCTTATGCCTGAAATTAAACAGCTGATGCTGGGAGTTTTTAGACTGTTCAGAATCTGAATCCAGACCCTTCTTTTGTATATTACCGTACAATCCAGTTTTTCTTCTTACTCAAATGGTTTAAACTTCTGCATAAATACTTTCTTTTTCATAAGTACTCTTTGAAAGCTTGGATTGATGACAATCCTGTTTTGCAATTAAATGGTATTTTTCAAAGCAGCCTTTATGGCCTCTTAATGATCTGGGGTGCATGAGATTAGATTTTGGTACCCCCTCCATATTTAGAGCAAAACAAATGTGGTCGAAGGAGAGCGTTTCTTTGTTCCCAGTTTACAAACACTGCAGATGTCATCATCAACCAAACCAGTGTCTACACACTGCTGCTCTCTGTTCACAGTGCCAAGGGCCGCGGCTCCTCAACTATTGTTTCTGGCTGCAGCGGAGGTAGCCTCAGCCGGAGAACTTCAAATGCATATGCCTAGGTTAAAAAAAGCTAATCTGACAATGCTATATTCTGTGATTCCAATTATAAAACATTCTGGAAAAGGCAAAACTATGGAGACAGTAAAAATACCAGTGATCGCAGGGGTTAAGGGAGAGGCGCAGAGGCAGTGCACGGAGGATGTTGCCCATTTGATACTACAGTGGTGGACGCTGTCACCGTACACTTGTTAAAACCCATCTAATGCGTAGCTCCAAGAGGGACCCCTAATAGTGGGGAACAAGGATGGGTCGGCGTGGCGTCACCTGGTGGGGTGTTCCCAGTGGGGGATACTGGGGTGAGGAGAGTGGGTACGAGAGCTCCCTGTAGTTTCTACATGATTTTTTTGTGAACCCAAAACTAGTCTAAAAAATAAGTTCTGTCTTTTTAAAGGAAAAATATATAAATAAAAAAAATTACCAAGGGAGTAGATAAATTGAAGAGTAGTAATTCTGTCCTAAGTAGTCGAGTCCACGCTGACTTTCTAACTACTCTCCTGAATATTATACTAGAATTAATATCATTAAAATTACCACACTGCCCAAAGGGGTGTCCACAAACTGACCAGCGGAAACTCAACTGCATAGATCACAAAAATTCTGATAGGCTATGTCTGTAAATACTTCTTTTCCACCCTATGGATAAAGTTAGCTGCTTTGGGAGAACTCTGTATAAGCTGGTGTTTTAAATAGAGGCTGACAGTGAGTCCAAAACCAGCTTGATTCTGGAGAGTAGGTTTTTTCCAGCAGCCTCTGTGCAGAGGCCTTTAGAAACACGTACTCACTCAAGTTCCTGGTTCCTGTGACCACACGCTGGTGTCCCAGGGTCTGGATGGGCACAGTAGCTTTGATTACAAAAGCAAACGTTTGCTATCCCTGGAAAGCAACTCGAAACCACGGGCTCAACACACCCGCAGTCACAGGGCTGAAAATGAACTCTCCCTTCTTGCTTCACATTTGCATGTGGAACAGCTGTTGGCTTTGTTTTCCTTCTTAGGTTTTGTCTTGTCCTGTTTGTTTTTTTAAAGACAGGGTCTCACTCTGTCACTCAGGCTGGAACGCAGTGGCTTATCCCTAAGTGTGATCATGGCTCACTAAAGCCTGGATCTCCTGGGCTCAAGCGATTCTCCCACCTCAGCCTCCCGAAGTGCTGGATAACAGGCTTCGGCCACTGCGCCTGGCCGGAATATCTGTTTTGATTGGGTGTTTTCTGGGTGTAATTATGCTGTGTTCGTCGTAACTTTTTTGTATTAACTTTATTTGCACTGAAAACAAACTGCAAATAAGAAGATATATATGGATGAAAAAAACCAAAAGGAAGAGGCAGGGGAGGGGCAAGGAAAAAAGATTAACTCAGGGGCTTCTGAGGGGCAGAGACAAGGGGATCTGGGCTTGGCCCCTTAGAAATAAGAGCAGGCTCTGTTTGGGGACCCAACAGACCTCCCACCTGTGGTTAAGTACAGGCCCGCATTACCTAACCATGTTACTTCTTGGGTGCCAACCTCTGAAATGGAGAGAGAGGTGACACCTGCTCCATCAGCCCGCAAGGTGGTTGCACGTGCTGTGTATTCCAGGGCCTGCAGTACAGTCCACTTGCATTAAAGACACTGGACCAAGCTCTTGCTACTTTCTGCAAAGCAATTTGTGTGTTTCAGGAGCTGGGTGCATGGGAAGAGGCACCCCCTGGCAGAACCAGAGGGTTTGGATCAGGGGAGTTTAAGATCCCAAAGGCGCAAGGACTGGAACTGACGTGCCCGGGGGCTCTTGGCAACCATCTTGAGCAGGTGCATAGCCACCACAGAGCCTGCCCCACACTGTATGCTCTCAGTGCCCAGACAAAGGATGAACTCTAGACCCCACAGTCCCACGGGAGAGATGACACACGCCTTGACGGCCAGGTGAGCTCCAGGCAGCTCTGAGGGCCCTTGTTAAATTCTTGAGCTACAGGAGAGGCCGCTGCTTGGGTTTCGGTTGTTCTTGGCCTCCTGGCTGACCTGGGGCGCTATTTCCTCCTCCGCCCCTCTCCCACCCCCCCCCAGTGCCTCCCCCTCCTTCTTTTTAAAAAATGTTTAAAGACTTTTGCCAGTGAATGATCTTATTCATGAAGCGGGCGTGATGACAGTTCACAGAGCTAAATAGGCACTTAACTGTATGTCTAATAAATCCGCAACAAAAATAAACAGAAGGGAAGCGGGTTTGGGAAAGAAAGGAGGTGAGGCCAGCAGGCATGAAAGAAGCCTGTCTCGGTGATTTACACAGCTCCCCCCGGCCACGGCTGACCTGCAGATGCACGGGGCTGACGGTGCAGAGTGGCAGGTACAGGCCAAATCCAGATCACACCTGGACGGGGCAGACACAGTGGGTGGAAAGGAGGCAGGAAGACCACTCTGTCCACTGCCCACCTCTGCGGCACGGGCAGAGCAGAGGGAGGCCAGACCCAGCTGGTGCTACCCATTCTCCATCAGCAGCCACGCCCAGATTAGCAGTGGTGCTGCTATTATGCCAGGATCTCTCTCCCCGGCTTGGTTGACAATCTGGGATTAGAGGCATATTCAGGTGAATTTAACAAACACTTGTTTTTCCAGTATTAATCACCCTTCCAGGGGTACAAGGGGCCTACCATAGACAACAGCCCTCTCCTAGTGAGCTCAGCCTGGTGAGGACATGCCTAGGGACAGGTTTCCCATGAATCACCTTCCTTGCCCAGAGAGAACACCAGCTCGCAGGGTAAGGGAGAGTCTGAATGTCACAAAACCCTGCTTGCAATTCCTGGCCCCACCTGCAAACTCACTAGATCGCCAGGTTTTTTCTAACAAGATTTAGTTATTTGACGGCAGAGACACGTTGCTTTGTTCTCTCCTTCCCTCCCACCCCCGTCTTTCCCTCACAGCTCTAGCACAGGCCTAGGCACAAAACTGACGCTCAGGCAATACTTGTTAGCGTGACTGGCAGCTAATGCTGCCGGAGGCAGGAGGAAGCCCCAGGCGCTCTTTCTGAGGGCATGGCTGCCCAGCTTCTGACCCGGGCAGCCTTGGAGCCTTCTCTCAAATCACTGCCATCTCTCCCAGTTTCCCCCTCGGCAAATGGAGAAGGACGGCTCTGGGTCCTGCCCATCCCAAGCTTTCAACTGAGTCACGGATGTAGCCACAGCCTCCTGCAGAGCTCTCCCGGCCATTCCCCAGCACGGAGGGTGAGCCCCTCTCCCTCAGTCACCCACTAAGATCGCAGGTCAAACCAGCCTCACAGCCAAGCACCTAGTTGCCAAATATGACTTTGTATCAGACAACACTTCAGTTCTTATTTCAGACAAATGCTTCCATTGGCATCATCTCCCTCCCAGGCTGCCTGCTGCAACACTGCCCAGGGCCCCCTCAGGGGGAAATCCTGCCAGAGCATCTTCTTCAGAGCCCTGTCAATACCTTTCCCCCAAAGGAATTAGCAAAACAGGTGGCAAATTGACCCTTGGCCGCCAGGCCCTTCAGATTCAGACTCCCCATCACCTTGGTCCTCCTTGCCATATCCCTTGGGGAATCTGGCCCCGTGGTGTTCCCCTGGGGCTCTGGGAATATTTCAGCAGACAATGCAGATAATTTTCCCTGCCTTCTCTCTTGTCTCCAAGACAAGCCCTACAGGCAGTGAGTGCTGCTGACCAGGGAGCAGGAGAATCACAGCTTCACAACAGTGAGCTGTGCTCACTGTACAGCTGGGAGTGCAAAACCTCTCGAGGAAGGTGTCAGCAGAAGGAGACGGGAGAAGCCAGATCCTCTCGCTGCCTGTCTCAGCACAGAATAAGGAACTTGGAACATATAAATTGAAAAACAGCCTGCAGGAATTTATGCTTTAATGGGTGAACAAAACTAATCTGTGTCCTCTTTGGAAATATGGCAGGACCACAATGATGATTACAAAAGGTGCATTAAGAGGAAGAGGTGAGGGAGGAGTCAGCAGGTTAGACTGGAGAAGAGGTGAGGTCATCTAAGGAGCACTCACAGGCAGAGAATCCTGCAAACCAACTCTCCTCCTGAGAAGTGTAAGGGAGAACAACGGGGTGGGAGGAAGGACCCGGTCCCTCAGCCTGGAGCCTGTGGGCGCCGTATTCAAAGAAGCAAATGAAGAAGAGTGGTGACTCTGGGCCTGGACACGGGGAGCAGGAGGGGACTGCTCGGGAGATATTTACACAAGGAGCAGCAGCAGCCGCTCAGGGCTTTAAGCAAACACAGGCAATCAAGTGCACGAAAGTCTTGAGAAACAAGTTGTTGTGCAAAGCTCTTTAAGCCCGATGCCCCCTCCCTCCCTCCCTTCCATGAGGATTCTTGTCAAATATAAGGGGGTGAGATTTAGGTAGCACCTGCAGAAAATTGTTAGAGGATGAGTCGGGTAGCTGGCGGCTGACCCTGCCAGGAGAGGCACTAGGCAGAACCAGTTCAGACTGCTAAGCCCCTGCCCACTGTCTGCCACATGGACACCCCAGGCCAGGCTGACCAAGCGCCGTTTCTGTCGAGGACAGAGCATCAAAGCCTCCAGTCCAGTTCTAACTGTGGCCCAGCCCTGGAGTGTAGGGCGGCCAGACTGGGGTGGCGTGAAGTCCACAGGTTGTAAGAAGGCTCAGTGTCCTCAGAACCCCTCTCTCCGATAGTTCTAGAACTAGCCAGTCTCTGAGAAAAACCAAAAAGCAGCCCATGGAGGCTTCTTTCTGACAGATTTGTTCAGAAGGCCATGGCTCACAGCAGGAGAGCAATTTGGTTACTTCTCAGTCAAGCCAGGGCTACTGCTGTGTCTTAATAAACCTCTGTAGACTATACGCAAGCAAACCCAGGGCACTGTGATCCAGGACACGAACCTGGAACAGAAAAGATGCACACGGTGGGAGCAGAGGCAGGGAGCCCTCCAGATCCCTGCAGGGGGACCAGATACACACAGTGGGAGCAGAGGCAGGGAGCCCTCCAGATCCTAGCAAGGGGACCAGATGCACACAGTGGGAGCAGAGGCAAGGAACCCTCCAGATCCCTGCAGGGGGACCAGATGCACACGGTGGGAGCAGAGGCAGGGAGCCCTCCAGATCCCAGCAGGGTAACAAAAGCCAAGGACAGGGAGCTTTTCCACCGCAGACCAGGAGGAGAGATGGGCTAACACAGAGGCCTCTGCAGGGAGTCTGGCCCCTGGGTTGGGTTCTCAGCAAAGAACCTGGGAGGGAAATTCACCTCTCGTGATGAATGGGTTCCTGTAAAACTGGAAGAAACAGCCCGTTTCACAACCATCAAAGTGCTTGAACAGTACTCCCTAAGCTCCCAGAGGGAAGGTTTCTAAAGAGAGGTGGGCCAGAGTCCTCTACTGGTCATCTCCAACTCGAGATTCACTTGCCTCAGCTCTCTTCTTTTTTCTGCAAAACTTCAAAAAAAAAATCACCAGGTGACCAGGCTCCCAAATAAGACCCTGAACCCACAGGGCCACCATCCTGGATGGCAGAGAAGGGAGAGAACAAGGCCTGCAAAGGCAGGTGACCATGGGAGAAAGTCCAGGGGCCCTAGGAAGACAGAGGGAGCTGGGGCAATGGAATGACCCTACTCCTGACCCCACACAGAAGCAATGCCAACTCACTACATGTGGAAAGAACTCGTGAAGCTGGTTTCTGGGCGCCGGTCACGAGCCTTGGGAGCTGAGGAGAAAAGGGAAGGCTGACAAGCAGGAGGAGCAGAGCGGCTCTTAAGGCACAGACGGCAGGGTCCGGACCCCCATTCACAAGGCCAGCCTCACTCTGGGAGGCCGAGGATCACTTGAGCTCATGAGTTTGAGACCAGCTGAGCAAGAGCAAGAGCCTGTCTCTACTAAAAAAAAAAAAAAAA
>NW_003852492.1:3097508-3125071 GCF_000181295.1 Otolemur garnettii | reverse complement strand
AAAAAAAAAAATAGAAAAAACTAGCCGGGCATTGTGGTGGGCACCTGTAGTCTCAGCTACTCAGGAGGCTGAGGCAGGAGGATCACTTGAGAACAGGAGTTTGAGGTTGCTGTGAGCTGTGATGACATAGCACTCTACCCAGGGTGATGACGTAAGATGGAAGGGAGAGAGGGAAGAAAAGGTAAAGAAAATATGGTTTATACACAATGCAATACTCTAAGAAGAGGGAACTCTGTCACTTACGATGACATGGATGGACAAAAGGACATTATCTTATCGATAAATACTCAGAGAAAAAAAAGACCACATGATGTCACTTTTCTGTGGACTCGGAAATAAAAAGGCAAACGCAACCCTGGGCTGGACTGGGGGCAGGTGGGGAGATGTGGTTAAAGGATACAAAATCTCAGCTGGACACGAAGAGCCTGTTCGAGAGATCTACTGTACAATGTGCCGACCACACTTAACAGTGTATGTATGAAAACTGCTATGAGTACATTTTCCCATGGCAGGTAAACCACAGGTATGGTGTACGTTAAATAGCCCCATTTGGCTGATCCACAATGTATGCGTATTTCAAACCATTACGTTGTACACCATACATATCCAAAATGTCAATTAGAAATACACCAGAAAAAGGCCCAGCCTGGCCTCTCTTAGAATCATGAGCAGAGTCATGCAGAATTGAGGCTGGAAGATGAGCTTGGCTTGTAAGTGGAGGTGACTGTGGGATTGGATCCTCTAAGACCAGCGGTTCTCAACCTGTGGGTCACGACCAATAGGAACTGTATTAAAGGGTTGCGGCATTAGGAAGGTTGAGAACCACTGCCCTAAGACCCAAGGAAAGCTAGTCCAAGGTCTTCAATTCACCAGTGAAATACCCTCAACCCCTAGGGCCAAGCAGTAAGAGCAGGCAGCCAGAAACGGCACCCGGCACCCAGTGCCCAGGAATACCAGTCCTCATGTGAACACACACAGATACTGTATGCTGAGCGCCACTGCCAGACACCTCAGAAAAGGGCATCATGACAGCCCAGGGTGAGAGACAGAAGGCAGCATCCAGACAGAAGGCCTCTCGGGGGTGGGGTGGACGGGAGAGAACAGTCCCTCAAAAGTGAGACTGAGCTGGCACAGACCACAGCTTACCTTGGCCATTGTATAACTCTCTTTGGCTCATTGTGTCACCACCTGGTATGCAGACCATAAAACTGCACTGTGTGGGGTGGGCTGGAGGAGGAGACAGCTTTCTGCACGCTCTGTGCAAGACTCCTCGCACAGGCAGGCGTCGTCCGCACAAACTGGTTCTCAGAGGCCAAGTGCTTAACTGCTTTGTCTATTCACCAGTTAGAAAAAGACGGCTTTCTCCTGGTTGGTCTCAACAGCAAAGGGAATGAAGGTGCCGCCTTGGCAAAGCCAAAACGGCAGCCACTTTCTAACTGCCCGTGTTTGCGGAGAGAAGCAGGTGGCCAGCTGATTAGAAACACACAGATCCTTCCTGTTTTAACTTTGAAATGAATTATATGATTGTTGTAGACAGAGGTCACTGTTCAAGCTTCTCCAAGTCCCTGACTGCACAGAATTAACTGTAATTAATTAACAGAGTCCACTACTAGGCAGGCCACCGTGGGGCATCCCAGCTGGGCATCCCAGGGAAGCCACCATCAGGGTGACCCCGGCAAGCTCAGGCCTCTGGGCCAGCATGCAGGAGAATCAGACAAAACCCCGTGAAGGGCCCCCACCACCTGCCACCTTAGGCAATCTGGAGCCTCTCTCTTTCCTGGTCTTCTTAAAACTCACCAAGCACATCTAACCAAGTAGTTCTCAAGCCTTCTGTTAAAAGATGCACAGCCCTGTCATCCAAATGGATGCTCAGCCAGTCACAGTGGCTCATGCCTATAATCCCAGCACTGTGGGAAGCTGAGGTGGGAGGATTGCTTGAGCTCAGGAGTTTAAGACTTGTCTGAGTGAGAGTGAGACCCCATCTCATGAAAAAAAAAAAATGAAAAACCCAGCCCGTGTTGCAGCGAGTGCCTATAATCCTGGTGGCTTTGGGAGACCAAGGTAGCAGGATGCCCACAGCCCGAGTCTGAGGTGCAGTGAGCTATGACACCACTGCACTCTGCTCAGGGCATAGGGTAGGACTCTCTCGACAAAGAAAGTATACCCAATAAAGAAATCCTCAGAGGGTACATAAGCAATTAATACAAATGATTACCTACAGGGAATGCCGGGGAAGGCAGAGAGGGAGGTAAGACTTCTTTTTTAGAGTTTTGACTTTTAAGGCATGTAAATTTATTACCTCTTCAGAAAAGGAAGGAAGTTGGAAGAACAAATCCAGAGTGGCTGGTCAGGGAGCTGCTCTGGCGGAAGGGGATGGGAGGGCAGCTGGGGCAGCTCAGCCACGTTCCTCCTCCCTCACCTGGGGTCTCAGTGCCACTGCCACGGCTCTCCGCGTGTGGACACCAAAGGCCTGGCCCAATCTCTTGCTTTACAGACAGGGAGTGAACACCCAGGGGGCCTGGCTTACTCTCTGGGTCTTTCTTTCCACGGGTCCCCTTTAGAAGGGTCAGATACATCCTCAAGAAGACACAAAGCACTCAATCCTTTTAAAAGATTTATCTTTAATTAAAAAATAAAAGTTATCTTAACATATGTGCATTGCAGCTTCAGAGATGGAAACTGAATGAAGCAAGAAGAACAAGGCTTGTCAGTTCTTAGGTCACATCACCATCTTATAATGGATACAAAGGCACACGTGTCTTCAAACACACAGACTTGAACTCCGAACTCCCTTCCCCGGTTTTTGTTTTGCCCTCCTTTACCCTCCCCCCACAAACAAAACAACCAAAAACATTAAATTCTCTTTTTAAACTACAGAAATAAGTGCTGAGTCAGCAAGGAGCCTGGGCATGCTCCCCACATGTCTCTATGTGTCCCTGCATGGATGACCGGCTGCCCAAGGTGGCAGGGAGAGAGCCAAGTGCCCTCCGCTGCACCCCAGGGCAGGGCTTGCAGCACAGACCCGGCCCCTACAGCCGTCACCCCAGCTCGGGCAGACAGCCCCACGGTGCTGTCACTCTTAGTCAAGGTCTTCCGTGCTTAAGGCAGCCTTTCAGGAAGAGAAGTCTAAAACCATCACGTCCTCCTCAAATGCTGGTGATGGAAAGGCCACCGGGAACAGTGTGTGGGAGGGAGGCAGGTGGATCTGCTCCCTCCAGATCACCAGGCTGGTGCAAGTTTTTCTCTCTACACTCCCCGCTTTCTCTCTTTTCCCTTCTTCCCTGTCTCCCTCTTCCCCCCAAAAGAGTTCTACTTTAGCTTAATGGGGGAGGTTCAGAAGAGACTACTGGCAACTCCTGGGCCTGGCCTGGTGGTTCTGTCCTGTCTAAGGGGCAGTCGCCTGCTACAGGCTCTGGGGCTTCGCAGAGCTGCTCCTGGCCCTGGGGCGGCTCTGGGAGCTCCTGGCTCTGCACCTGGCTGTGCATCTTCTCTTCCGCTTCAATCTCCTCTGATGTGGGGATGGAGTTCTTCTTGGGCCGGCCTTTGGGTTTTGTGGGTGCTTCCTGCCCACCTTTAAGAACCTGTGTGAGAAAAAGTTATTAAATCCGAGACATAATAACTCCCTCCCTCCAGCTTCTTGCTCCCCCGTATAACCGCCCGTGACATCAACACCATTCCTTCTCCGCAGCAAAATCACAGTTTTGTCTAACAAAGACATCTTCCTTCCTCAAACGCTCTATGTGCTTTTAATTAATATCATACATTTTGGTGCTGAATAAAGTGGTCTTAGACACACAGAAAATTCAACTTCAACAATAAGGAAAGAAATGAAATTAGAATGTTAATACACTACCAAGTTGACGAGATATAAAAAGACAACGGTATCTGTAGCAAGGAGGAAAACAGACACCAACACTCTCTTGAAAGTACGACTGATGCCCTTTCATGATAATCAGAGAATTCAAATCAAATGTGTTAAAATGTACGCTCTTCTCCTTGACACAAAAACTCCTCCAGCTAAATTCTAAAGATGTCATCTATTGGAGAAATATTCATTCAAATCCTTTGCTCACTTTTAAATCTGGTTGTCTTTTTATTGAGTGGTTAAGAGTTCTTTAGTCTGGGTACAAGTCTCTTAATCAGATATGAGATTTACAAACATTCATCTCATTCTGTGGGTTTTCCCTTCGTTTTTAATTTTGATGAAGTCCAGTTTCTTTTTCCTTTCATTGTTTGTATTTTGTTGTCCTATACAAGAAGGTTTTACCTAATTCAAGGTCACGGATTTGTACTCCTGTATTTTCTTCTAGAAGTTTCATAGTTTTAGCTCCTACATTAAGGCCTATGATGTGTTCTGCATTAATTTTTTGTGTGTGGTATGAGAAAAACAGTGAGTTCTCAATGAACACCTCCTCTTAGATAGAAAAATCAGCTTAACCACTGTACTTTTCACCCAAATAGCTAACACATTTAAGAGGGAACTTTTAAGAGGCAGAGACACTGACAGAAAACACCCCTAGGGAGAAGACATCCCTCTCTCCCTTTTCACGTAAGTCAGTATCTGATTTTGATTTCAGTCTGAGTGCAGGCTTTTGAAAGCACCTAAATGTGCCAGGATGGAATTTACGTGTTGAAAGCAGCTCTACTCGGCATGAAAGAGGTTATACAAAAGTGAGTTGCCCCATGCAGTAATCAAGTCAGACGAGGGCAGGACCAAGGAAGCCACCTAATTGGCAGAGGAAAGGCCAGCCCAGCAATTAGAGAAAACCACCCACACGGCCCGGACAGATCCCACCTGGCTGTTCTCCTACATGAAGAAAAAAAAAAATCAAAACAATCAGACCATTTTCTAAATGAAATAAAACATTCCAGAGCAAGCCGTAATTAGGGGGAAACCCCCCTCTGTCTGCTTTCTGCACTTGACCTCTGGCCCCCTCTTCCAGCACACCTGAGAGATGCAATTATCTCCACACTACCTTCCACCCCGCGTGCACACTCACATGCACACTGTGGCCCTCCCCCCCAATTATTCCTGGAGCCAATTTCGTCTCCTTGGTCCAGAAAAGCCAGACGGCCCATAGCACAGAGGGCACGTGCCCCTCTCTCCCTGTCAGGACATCCAGCACACCGCCTACCTGTATTGGCCACACCTGTGCACAGGCTGCCGCCTAACTCTAAAACTAGGTCTCTAAACGCTCTGTTTCTGAGGACGTCAGGGGCCTTTGCTTCCTTCCTGAGGTGCTTAGGCAGGGGACAGAGAATGTCAGGAGAAAACTTCTCTCTCCCTCACTTTTCAGACAGAAAACTGAGCTGACAGAGTCTGCCAATGTCAAAGACCAAAGCAAGGGAAGAGCTGAGATTGGAAGACAAAACCCTTAACCACTGGGACTCTTAACACCTAGCAGTATTTCATCCAGCATAACGTGTAAGGGGCAGGCAAAATGTGCCACTGCTCTGGATCAGGTATTTATTTGCAATTACCCAAGTGCCCAGCAGACTCCAGGCTGCAGATTATTAGTGGGAGAGATCTGGCTGCTTCTCTCTCTCTCCTGGTAGCTTTATACAACAGCAGGGGCCATGGAACTGATGACTGTTCCCATCAGGCTCAGAAACAAGTTTGGATTCCCCAGTGGGGCTCTCCTCCCGGAACACTGCTGCCCACACTAGCTGACTTTCTCCGCCTTCAGGGGGATGTTCCACCGCACCTCCAGCAGGTCCCAGCACAGAGTGGGAGATGGCTGGGGAGGGGACTGAGAAAGGACAGGCACCTGGGACTGCTACTAAGCAAAAGAAAACCTCGGAGTTTGGGCAGTTCGGATCCCCTGGATTTTGAGGACAGGTAAATAGTAACAACAGCAGCAGCAGCTAATATCTCTTGGCTGTATCTTACATGGCAGGCCCTGTTCTAAGAGTTTTAGACATGAGCCCAGCTAATACTAACAACCCTACAAGGTACATGTTAGGCATTTTACTGATGAGGAAACAGGAACACAGAGGTTAAGTAACCCACCCAAGATTACGTAAAAAAGCTACTGCTAACAGTTTCATAGTGTCACTATCTGGAAATGGTGAGAGATTTGAACAACGATGGTGTGTGGTGTGGACCCATCGAATTCTGAGATCCAGAGAGGAAGGGAGTGTCCACCTGGACCCTCTCACGGAACAGAATTCCACTGTAGAGCAGAGAAAAGCCACTGAGGACGGAGAGACCGTCAGCCTGTTGTGAAACACCCCAGGTCCTACTGAAATGGAATAGAGGGTGAGCATCATCTAATGTGCAAGATTTACCCAACCGCTATAGCTTACACGCTGACCAGTCAGAACTAGTCAGAGATACTATCTCTGTTCTGGCAGGGCTGCCTTTGGCAGGAGCGTGAATAAGTCTGAGAATCAAGTGCTAATCTTTTTCCAGTTCCAATTAGGTTACTAGCCTTGAGACATCTTTATTACCCAATTATCTTTTTCTTTTCCTCTCCAATACCTGAAGAGATAGCTTTGAAAGAGATTTACCGAGAAAATACATGAAGCAATCAGGATCTCAACAATGCCTTGCTGTTCTAAGGGAGTGGAGTGAACACAGTCCCCCACAGTTCAGCTCCCACCGTTTTGAAGTACTTAAGTGCCCCCAAGGGCTCTGTCCCTGCCTTCTGCCTGCAACCCTCTTGCCACCCTCACTTGGCACATTTCTATTCAGCCACTAAAGTTAATGTCGATGTCCCCTCTTCCATGAAGCCCTCCCTTCTCTGATTCTGAACCCTGAATGTCTCCTGTTGTTGCCTTGATCTCTGTCTATATAATGATGACCTTAGTTGGCAGGTCTTGGCCCCCGTCTTGACGGAGGACCTTCTTACGAGATCTAATGGATGGTTCATGCCCTATCTTTGCATCTCTGTTGCCTTAGTGCTCAATAAGTTACTGTAAACGGCACTGAAATCTTGGCACTCTTGTTTCCTGAGAGGACTGAATTGGGTTGGCCTACAGAATGTTCTGAGGTTAAATCTGCTGAGTTTCTTCCAGTTGGGTTTATAAGTCATTGATAGCCATCGACGGCCCAGCCACACTGTGCCAGGAGCACAGTGGCTGGTGAAAAACAAGTGACGTCACAGGCAAAGGCTCCTGCGTGGTCCCATGGGTCCTGGGCGGTGCTGGCAGAGAGGCCGCTGTCAACCCCTTAATCATCTGACTCACGAAGAGATTGATGATAACCAATTTAAACAATGCCTCTGCTCACTCGAAACATTGATTTCCATGCCGATGATTGACGAGGAAGGAGGTGGGTGGTGGAACTTGCCCAGAATGGGCCAGGGAGAGGCAGGCACGGGCACGGCCAGCGCGGCTCACTCCCCGATCAGGCTCTTTAGAGACTGACACCCCCCCCAAAGCTCTCCACCATAGCAAGTTTCACTTGTGTCTCAGCATTTGCAGAGTTTGGGGAATGGTTATTTATTTAAATGAATCCATTCAGCCTTCAATCTCAACTTCTCCCTGCAACCTCCTCTACCTCCTCTCCTCTGAACTTGGATGAGCTTACAAGTCCATAATAAACAACCAGCACCTAATTATAATGTGCTCCCTACCTGCCTCCCAGGCCTTGTTTCCCTAATAGGTCATCAATTCTTAGTTCTCTAATAGATCACAAAGGTGGGGCTTATATTTTAATTCATTCCTATAGTGCCTAGGACAAGGCATGGCTCACAGGAGATATTCAACACACAGTTGTTGATTCATGCATCATGTGGGCGTTTCTACACGCAACTGGTGTCATCGCCTTACTTCACAAGCAGTGCAGGACAAGGCTGCCTCCATTGGAAAATCCTTCTATTTCAGGGTCAGGGCCCCCAGTGGAAATGATGAGGTTTGCCCAGGAATTCCTTTCGGAGACTGTAAGAATAGCTGCTTGTTGGCTCAGCGCCCATAGCTCAATGAATAGAGCACCAGCCACATACACCAAGGCTGGCAGGTTCGAACCCAGCCCAGGCCAGCTAAACAACAACAACTGCAAAAATAAAAAAGCCAAACATTGTGGTGGGCACCTGTAGTCCCGGCTACTAGGGAGGCTGAGGCAAGAGAATTGCTTAAGCCCAAGAGTTTGAGGTGGCTGTGAGCCATGACACCATGGTACTCTACTGAGGGTGATTCTGTCTCAAAAAAAAGAAAAAGAATAGCTGCTTGTTGACTTTTTTCCTAATTTTCTGCATTAATATTCACTTGTAATTTAATTTTTTTCTCATTATTAGCAGATAAAACCACAAAATTAAGAAAATATCCACTAAAAACAGAGTTGGGGGGACAACTTAGTTATTTGGTTATTGTGAAAAAAGAGATCATATTCCAGCCCTTAAAATACCAGCAAATGGCTTGCGACCAGATGGGTTAGCAAACTAGAATGTTAGGAAGGATGAAATGGTTGGTCTGTACACGAGGAGAAAGACCCAGGGAGACGCAGGGCGTGTGGGTTGTCATTTTCTTTGATTTCTAAGGAAATTGTGAAAAGGACTATCCCTCTGGTTAGCAAATCCAGATCGAGAGGAACAGCCCACTCTACCGCTCAAATTCCCTTCCCTCCAGAGGCCTCCCCATCTGCAGCCCAAACCACCACACTGTCCCTCCTGCCACCCACCAGCCCTGCAGTAAGAATCCTGCCCGCCAGGATGGGCACGGGGGTGGGCACTCTCCTTTCTTACCATTTTCTTCCATTTCATCCTACGATTCTGATACCAAGTCTTCACCTGCAGCTGGGTGAGCCCCAGAGACTGGGCCAAGTCCAACCTGGAAGGCACAAGAGACAAGGGAAGGGTGAAGAGACAGAGGGCAGCAGAGACCACACCCTGCTGATTTACTCGGGCACCTGCCCCCGAAGCTGGACTGCCCCCTTCATATGCCAATTCTTCCCAAAAAGGCTTTTCTTTCCTTCCGAGGATCCCATGGAGGAAAATCTGGGAGGCTAAGAAACAGATGCCCTGCCCGTGCCCAAGGACACTGGGCCAGGGTCCAGCCTGGAAGACTCTCTGTCTGAGAAGGGCAGCTGAGCCTTATTCACAGCCCTTTCCTTGACCTGACGGAGTCTTCACTCTGAGCCTCCACAAATGAGGACTCTGAGCCAAAGTCCAAGCTGAAAACAGAAGGTAAAGCTGTCAGTTCCTCCTGGGGCCTCACTCACGGCTGCAGAGTCTGTTCTAGTCCTGTCCCTGCAGGTCAGTCCCGGCTCATCCGATCTGCACCCTCCCCCCAGGTGGTTCGATGGCCTCCACTTGTTTCTGGTCACTTCCCATGTATGATTCCTTCCCCTTGGCAGCAAGAGCAAAGCATATCTTCCACTTTTATGCTCACAAAAGTGCTTATTATCACCTTCCTAAATCCAGAACCAGGGCTCAGAAATACCTTCTGATGGACTGATTCATTCCTTGTAGCTGCCCTAAATTGTTACAATGATTAAAATGTGATGGATAAGTAAATGTTATACTGTTTCCAAGGAAACATTAAATCCATAGCCCCTCCTGCTTCCTATCCTACTGCTAATCACAGTTGTGCATTTCCTCTGTGGCCATCTGGAAAGTCCTAAAAGGCAGAGCTGTTCCTGGGACGTGTGCAGCTGGGGCTAAGACCAAGGACACAGCAGCGATCTCCAGAGCACCAGGCCGCCCAGGCTCCCTGCTCACCCTGACACGAGCTATCTCATCTCTATTCCTTTACCACGCTGTGAAGGAGGCCCAATTATCCCCATTTTACAGATGAGTGATTCGAGATTTAGGGAGATTAGAATCGGTTAGCAACTGTGTCCAAATCCTGCCCACTCCCTGGTTTCGCAAATATAGTTTTATTAGAACACAAATACACTCATTTGTTTATGTATTATCCGTGCTGCCTCTGGGCTACAGCATCAGCGCTGAGTTGTTGGGACAGATCACAGAGCTCACAAAGCCTAGAATGTTTACCGTCTGTCTCTGTCCTAAGACACTTTGCTGAACCTAAGGAGATCGCAGCGGGCCCCAAACTCCCTAACCTCTGACTTCTACAGCACCTCCCTACAGGGGCTCACCCCCTACTGTACAGAGGGCCCCAAATAGATATACACACTTTTTTTTATTAAATCATAGTTGTGTACATTGATACTTTCATGGGGTACAGTGTGTTGTTTCCATACACAATTTGAAATACTTTCATCCAATTGGCCAACATAGCCTTCATGTCATTCTCATAGTTGTTGTGTTAAGACATTTATATTCCACATTTAGGAAGATTCACATGTACCCTTATAGGATAAACCCTAGGTGTGATCCCAGCAATCACCCTCCCTCCACCCATCCTCCCCCCGTGTACACACATTTTAAGAGGAAAAGCTATCCCATTTGTGCCTGCCTCGTGGTGACACTAGCATTTGCTTGATTAACACCATTCTAAGTGATCATCATACTATACTTTGCTACTGTAATTCAACTCAACTTTGAAACATGATACATAGACAATAGCTCTTAGGTTGTGTATGCATTTTGGGGGGCACCCCTGGTATTTGTGTAAGTTGGGTCTGTTAAAGGGAAATGTAAGGATGCCCCACCCCCACCCCACGGAGTAGCAAACAACCCGAGTAGGGTCATGGAATGAGAAAGCCTGGTCTGCACCTGGGCTTCCCCTCAGTCCTGGAGACTGTAACACTGACCCGCATGGGTGAGAAGTCCAGGTCCGCCTGAGGACCAGCTGAAGGGCCACCTCCTCAGGCCAACAGCAGCGGCCTCCCTACAGCTCCAACCCTTCTCAATGATGCAGCACGGACCTTTAACACAGCAATTTGGAACCGCCTTAGATAGGGCTTGGGCAGTGACCACCACTTTTTGAGAGGCCCAAGTTTCTGCACTGGCTATTTGTGGATCTAAGGCCCACATCTCACACAAGCCTGCACTGCCACAAGCCCGAGCCACAGAGAGTCTCGGGTGCATTTTCTCAGCTGCAGCTCTCTCTGCCCACGGACATCTAACCTGCATGGAGACCAACAGATACCACCACGGCTGCTCCAGCGGCTGGTACTCCCTGTGCAGCCGTCCAGTCACCCTGCTCAGACCACAGAGCACAATCTAAATTCCCGGTAACAAGCAGGATTTTCCTTCAAGGGACTTTGCAACGGGTCTTAAATCTGTCCCTTTAGATGGTGCTGGAAGGTGTAACAGGCAAAAGCCAGTAAGTTCCCAACACCAGCAGCACTTGGCTCTCCCCACTGAGGAGAAACTGCTTCCCTGGCAGTCACCCACAAAAGAACCCAGAACCCAGGGGCCCACAGACCTCTGGTCGCCCAGGCCTCCCTGGAGGCAGGTCCTCTGGGGGCTCTGCAGTGCCTCCCCAAGCCCAGTTCACCTGAGGCCGTCAGGTGCATGAGTCAATGGAAGGTTCGGTTCACAGCTCTGCTGCTGGGTTAGCAAGTGGTGTTAGCTCACTTGGGAAAAATGCAGCCCTGACTCACTCTGGCTACAGAAACAGGCTTCACTGTCATCAGCTTCCTCTCATTACCTGCCACCGTTACAAATTCTCACTTCCCTGCATATTCGCTTAAATGGGGTCACCTAGGAAACTGCAGACACAAACACAGAGGAGGAGGCTGAGGGCTGAGGGAGGAGGCAGCGCTGCTCGTGGCCCTGGTCACGTAGGGAGGTGAGGAACATCTGAGCGGGCGGGTTAAGGCAGCGGCCTCCGTGCCAGCCAGATGTGTCCTCCTCAGGCAAATGAATCCAGCCTGTGTAGGTCACCTGAGAGATGCCTGGGCAGGTATGAGGAAGCCTTAAGAGGTTTATCAAGAACTAACATTTCTGTAAAAACATCCTCTGACTTCTAAAAAACAAGCCTTAAATTTTGCCCATGTATGAAAAGCCTTTTTAATTAACATGTTACCACTTGTGCAATTCCCCCAGCTGCATGGGCCACGGGGCTCTCAATTATAAGCGGGTGGGGCATCCGAATGTCCATTTAATGTCTGGAGATCCCATCTATTAATACTGGTTCACAGACCTGTCTCCATGGTCTGCCCAAAGGCACCCCAAATGCATAAGTCAAAAACAGAACTCACCCTTTCCCTACTAAACCCGCTCCGTCCTCTGCCTTTCAACTTGAGTTGATGGCGTCCCCATTTACTGGAGACCAGACTCAGGGAACCACAGAATTCTCAGCTTCTGCTTCTTCCGCCAGTGTTAACTCTGTCCACTCCATGTTCAGAATCGTTCTCCCCTCTGTCCTCACCTCTCTATTGCCCCCAATTCAGTTCTGCAGTGATCACCCCTGGATTCTCTAACTGGTTTCTCTTCTCCACCTTTTGCCTCGCTGACCCATCATTTACAGCTCACGGCACTCGCTGCAGAGACAATTCTAAAATGTACACCTGGGCTTGGTACCTGTAGCTCAGCAGCTAGGGAGCCAGCCACATACACCCCACTGCCTGGTTCAAACCTGGCACAGGGCCTGCCAAACAACAATGACAACTGCAACAACAACAACAAAAAAAATAGCCAGGTGTTGTGGCGTGTGCCTATAGTCCCAGCTACTTGGGAGGCCAAGGCAAGAGAATTGCATAAGCTCAAGAGTTTGAGGTTGCTATGAGCCGTGACGGCAGTCTACCCACGGGGACACAGTGAGACTCTGTCTCAAAGAAAAAATAAAATAAAATAAAATGTACATCTGGTCATGTCGCTTCCAGCTCATAAGGTCACTGACTGTCTAAACACCCAAGTTCTCAGCCAGGCATAGGAGGGGCTGCCCACCTTTCAGCTTTATCCCCACCTCGTCCCCATTCCCTCCTTCAACCATTTGAAGTTCCCTCGACATACTCAGCAAGACGGGCTTCTTTCTCTGCCTTGTGTGCCATCCCCTTGATGTGGGATGTCCCTCCCAGAAGCAAACCTCTTCCTAAATGTTACCTCCTCTGGGAAGTCTTCCCAGCTCCATCAGACACACTCAGCAATATCTCGTGTTCCTATTGCACTCAGCACCACATGGGCACCAGGACCTGGCTCCCTGTGTCACATTCAATGTCATCATCCCTTCCTGTGACCTCCTTCACAGCACAACTCTGCCAATTTGGGGACTTGTCATCCCTGCCACAGTGCCCAGCACCCAGAACACCTTCGGTGAACAGCTGAGAGTGCCTGGTTCATTGAACCAGCAGCCAAATTCCCTTTCAGTCAGTAATTCGCAGACTCCTTGCTCACTTAAATGTTTGTTTATCAAAGAGCTTAGGAGATTCACTTGTGCTTCCATCCCTTTTTCTTTGGTAGGACTGGGATCAAACCTGATATGGACACAGCAGTTGGAAAAAGGAGAGAAAAGGGGCCGGGAAATCCCCCCAGTAAGTAGGACCATGCGTTAGTTCAGCCACTGCACAGTGAGTTTGAGGGTCACACTCCAGGCATATTCCTGCAGTTAAAATAGCAAATTAAAGGGGGGAGGGGAGGTTTGGAAGCTCCGAGGAAAGGGAGCCCATCTGGTCCTCCTGGCACCAGCCAACCAGTTCTGACTTGGTGTCCAACAAGTTCACTGGCAGGTCTGAGCTCGTCAGCCTTTCCCAGAGAGAGGCAGGCTAGCCGCTGAGTCAGCTGGGAGGTAGGACGGTGGAGAGAGCAGCAGAGTGAGGACTGGATTGCGGATCCATTTCCAGGTCTAGTCCTGCTGCTGCTGAGCACAGTGAGAGCGGCTTTACAAACCAAGACTGTCTGCCAAGTCAGAGGCTGGGCAACCTTTGCTAAGCTTGACCTCACTTATTACACTGACAGGGGTCTGTTAAAGTATGGAGAGAGAGTGAAGCGTGTGAGTGCAGCCACAGGCTCTCGGGGCCGTGTGGAGTCCCCGGGCCAGGTTCTGTTAGACCAAGGCTGAGACAGCTTGGGCCAAGGCAAGATTCCCACAGTGGGTCACAAAAACAGTCTGTTTTGGCTCCATGATCCATACCAGGAGCAAAAGGAGTCTCCCTCCTCAGGGGCCTTAGCCAGAGTCCCCGCCCTGCACCCTCACCTGTCTGGGGTGGACAAGTACTTTTGCTTCTGGAACTTCTTCTCCAGGCCCATAAGCTGAAGCTCGGTGAAGATGGTCCGGCTCCGGCGTGGCTTCTTCTGCCGTGGTGTGGGCTGCTCCGTCTCCGACTCACTGCTGGCCAAGGCCTCACCGCCCGGGGCCTCGGAGGAGACCACCTCAGTGACCGGGCGGCAGGCCAACGCCTGGGCGATTCCCGGGGTGGCAGGGACCAGGTGGGAGATGACTGCGGGCTGTCGGGTGATCACCGAGAGGAGAGGATATGCCCGGAGGGAAGAGGAGCCTGGAACACAGACAGGGAGGAGGGTCACCGAGAGGAGCAGGTGGAAGGAGGCCACGTGGGGAGACCTGGCTGGCTGGAGGGCCTCCTGCTCATAGGAGTAGGGATGGAGGAAGCAGAAGGAGCAGGCAGCAAGGGGTCTGTCTGCGGGACACTCAGAACAAGAACAGGTCCTGTGAGACCTCCAATTCTACACAAATATTTCCCCTCTCTCCCTTCTGAACCTCTAAATTCTTGGCCAGTGGGATGAAGCAGATGAAAAGTAGTCAGAAAAAGCCAGAAATACTTCAGAAACCCAAACAAGATTCCCTGAGAGTCACCCGTGTATTTATAAGAAGACACGTCCCAACTATGAACTCCTGCAGAGAGGTCTAATGTTCCTGAATCAGCATGTGTCAGAGCCGCAGGACACTTTAAAATTATTTAATTCAACTCTCTCATTTCAGAGATGAGCAAACAGGCCCAGAAAGTTCCAGAGACTTGCCTGAAATCACACAGCGAGGGAAAGGCAGATTCAGGAGTCAAACCAAGTCCTTCTGGCTTGAACTCAAGGCTCTATCTCCACGTTGTAAATCCCGAGTGCCCTCATCATCTAGAAGGAGAGGACCTGTAGCTTATCAGTCCCCTGAGATTTCAGGTGCCCACAGTGCTGGGTGAAGGGGGCCTCTCAGGCACCGATGCTGAGGCTGGTTATCAGTGTCTGTCACGGTCGCACGTGGAGCAGCCTACGGGGCATCTGTACTAGTTATGCCTCTCCTGCCTCAGGAATGTCAAGGAAGAGTACCTTCCTGTCCAACAATCTGCTCAGTCTTTGAAGTTCAAGTAAAGAGCTCTTTCCTTTCCTTATTCGAGGAGCACCATGTTTAAAATGTCCCGATCATCACCTGTGCAAGTCATTTTATCTCTCAGTTCTGTCACATGTAAGGTAAGAATAGCTGATCTCAAAGAATCCTTCAAATTCTTAACACACCAATGTCACAAAAGTCCCTTCATCCCACCATTAAGTGTCTGATGGAAACGGGAAGACCCAGGGCTGCCCTGTGGGACTCCCTCCAGCCCTGCCACGGGGCTAGGAGGGCAGAGCTGGCATCTGGGCTGACCGGCGTTCCTGCCACTCTGAGTCAAAGCCAGCCACTGACATCACAGAAGCCCCCAGGGTGGGAATCGTGTTTTCTCTTCTCTGGGTTGGTGTTTCTCTTCTTATTCTCCCCAGGCCTCTGTTTTGGACCCCACTCATAGTTATTAAAACAAATAGCTTCCCTTGTTCTTTGAGTATGAGTGTAATTCCAACAAGGGCCCAGGGAAACCAGAGAGTTGTTAAGTAACAATAAATCACCAAGTACCACGGCTCCATTAACTCTCCTGCCAACTCTTAACACTTGAGGTTGTGTGTTATGGATTCTTTTTAAGAGAAAAAAAAATCATCTGGGAATTTCTACATATAAATAGCATGAAAATGTGAATACCTGGGCTTGTGGATTGCATCTCACAGTACACATGATGAAATGATACTTCTTGAAAAAGAATATAAAAACTTCTTTAACGGGCTTAAGATATTTCTCATCTCAAATAATGGACTGCTTTAATTCTGCCTTTTCTTTCAAAAAAGACTCACTTTCTTTAGCCGGCTAATTTATAATCTAGAAACTCAATAACTTATCAGCACAGGAAATGACGAATTGCCTGACTGTAAGTAAGGCTTTTTATCATCTTTCTTTTTTGTAAGAGAGTTAACCTTTTTTTTTTTTTTTTTTTGGCCTAACACTGAATAATATTTGAAAGTATAATAATATAGCTAACATTGGCAAGGATATGGGGAAATAGACACATATATTGGGGGGGGTGTAAAACAGTATAATCTTTTAGGAGAAGGAACTAAGAGGTGTCTACCAAGTTACCAACCGGCAATGCTACAGTCTGGGGTCTATGTGTACAAAGATTTACGTACACGCATATTCACTGCAGTCTCATTTATGAGAGTGAAAAGTAGGAAATAACCCACACACCCATCAACAGGAAAATGATTACTAATGTGTGGTATAGTTACAGTGTGGATTACAAGGTAACCACTATAAAGAACTATCTCGGGCCGGGCACGGTGGCTCACACCTGTAATACGAACACTCTAGGAGACCGAGGCAAGAGGATCCTTGAGGTCAGAACACGGAGACCAGCCTCAGCAAGAGTGAATCCCCCATCTCTATCGAAAATAGAACAACTCTCCTGTAGTCCCAGCTACTTGGGAGGCTGAGGCAAGAGAATCGCCTAAGCCCAGGAGTTGGAGGTTGCTGTGAGCTATGTGATGCCACGGTATTCTACCGGGGGCAACACAGTGAGACTCTGTCTCCACACAAAAAAAAAGAAAATAGAAAAACTCAAGGGCATTCTGGGGGGCACCTGTAGTTCCAGCTATTCAGGAGGCTGAGGCAGGAGGATCACTTGAACCCAGGAGTTTGAGGCTGCTGTGAGCTCTCATGATGGTGGTGCTGTCCTCTAGCCTGGACTACAAAGTGAGACTATCTTCTCAGAAAACAAAACTACAACAACGAAAAAACCTATCTCTATAAACCGTTATCGGTGGATAACTAGAGAGAGAAACTATATATGAATGAATATTGTTAATATGAGAAAGTACATAAAATCTAAAGAGAGAGCTGGGCTCATGTCTGGGAGGCCACGGAGGTGGATTGCCTGAGCTCAGGAATGCCAGGCCAGCATGGGTTAGAGCAGCAGTTCTCAATCTGTGGGTTGCAACCCCTTTGGGGGTCAAGCGACCCTTTCACAGGGGTCATCTAAGTACATCCTGCATATCAGATATTTCTATTACAATTCATAACAGTAGCAAAATTACAGTTATGAAGTAGCAATGAAAATAATTTGATGGTTGGGGGTCACCACAACATGAGGAACTGTATTAAAGGGTTGCGGCATTAGGAAGGTGAGAACCACTGGGGTAGAGTGAGATCCTATCTCTAAAAATAGCCAGGTTGTTGGGGGGGATGCCTGTAGACCCAGCTACTAGGGAGGCTGAGGCAAGAGGATCTTTTGAGCCCAAGAGTTGGAGGTTGCTGTGAGCTGTGACACCACAGCACTCTACCAGGAGCAACAAAGTGAGACTCTGTCTCAAAAAATAAATACGTGAAATGAAATACAAAGAGAGGAAAGTATAGTGTAAAACAATTTGCATTATCATTTAAAAAAAAAAGCCTCTCCCATTGTCTGTATTTATAAGTGAATTTTTCAAAGGCCTACAAAGCTAGTTACCACACTATTAACAGTGATAACCTCTGGGGAAAGGGTGGGACTAGAACAGGATGAAAAGGAATCTATTTGTATTCACCTAATCCTGTTTTCAACCCTGCCATAAACATTGATTGTCGGGGCCACACCCTGCTCTGGAAGCTGGGGATCCTCAGTGAGTACTAGGAAGCTGCACCTCCGCAGAGCTCACACTGCAACCAGGAACACATACGTACGATGCCAGGTAGCAACGGATTCCCCATTCACAGTACAGCACCACCACGGATGGGTGCAGGCATGGGAGAGCAGGAGTCAGGGAAGGCTCTGTGGGGGGCGGCCCCGCAGGCAAGTGTCTCCACAGAGAAGACCCTTAACAAGGCTGCCCAGCGCACCCCAGGCTGAGAACCAGCAGGTGCAGAGCCCTGGGGGAACCAGTGTGGGTTTATGGAACAGCAAGAGGGCAGAGTGAGCAAGAGGGAACGTCACGGGACAGAAAAACATAGGGGGCTTAGCTGGACCCACATCATGCAGGGTCTCGTAGATGGAGATGAGTCATAGATTTTAGACTTTATTCATAATATGATCAAAGGCCATAGGCGAGCAGTGAGCTGGGGAAGGACAGGATCTGAGGGACGTCGCCGAGGGACCCTGTGGCTCTGGGTGGAGGCCGGGTGGCAGCAGAGGCTGTGTGGGCAGAGAAACAGTGAGCAGGCCAGGCTGTGTTCTAGACCCAGAGGCAGCGGTGAGGGCGTCCGACTTATGGTTAGAGTGGAAAGGACTCGTGAAGAGCTGAGTGTCCGGTCTGAGACAGGCGCCAGGTGATGCCTGGACTCTCAGCAACTGGAGGAAGGAAGGGCCTTTTACTAAGACAGGAAAGACTGGGAAAAGAGGGTGGTGTCTGTGGCTGTGGGTTCAAACCCGGCCCAGCCAAAAACTGCAAAAAAAAAGAGTGGGCAAAGAGCAGGACTGGCCCAGAAGGCGAAGACTTTCGTGTCAGAGTCGCTGGTACACATCTTGCAAATGTGAAAGAGGCAGCTGGATAAACCCTCCCCAGTGCAGGGAAGAGGCTGGGGTGGAGACACCACTTGACTCCTGGGAGTGAATGTGGCATTTTGAGCCATGGGATTGCATGAAATCACCAAGGGAGTCAGCGGGATAAAGAAGTAAGGAAATCCAAGGATTGAGCCCTGGGGCAAGCCCCCCTCGGAGGCCATAAGGAGAAGAGGAGCAGCCAGAGAGACTGAGCAGGGGGCAGAGAAGCAGTGGGAGCCAGCATGCCGGCATCCAGTGCCTTGATGACACGTTTGCATTTTGCACATGAATGTATTATCTTTGTAATTAAAAAAAGGAAAGTTAGATTAAATGTCCTTTAAGTTTCATTTCCATTCTAAGGTTTTATTAATAGACGTTCAATTTGTCATCAAAGTACAATCATTTATTCACCCTCTGAACCCATGAGTAGTTGAAATTTTTCCTAAAAAGCTAGGCCAAGAAAACCGAAGCAGAAATCCCAGAAATGGAGTATAAAACTTTTTTTTTTTTTGAGACAGGGTCTCACTTTGTGGCCGCTGGTAGAGTGCCCTGGCATCATAGCTCACAGAGACCTGTAACTCTTGAGCTCAAGCAATTCTCTTGCCTCAGCCTCCTGAGGAGCTGGGACTGTAGACAAACACCACAACGTCCAGCTAGGTTTTCTATTTTTAGCAGAGATGGAGTCTCCTAATTGCTCAGACTGGTCTCGAACTCCTGAGCTCCAGCAATCCACCCACCTTGGCCTCCCAGAGTGCTAGGATAACAGGTGTGAGCCACAGTGCCCACCCTGCAGTTGAACTTTAGAATCAACTTTGTTGGGCTCTAAGAAAAGCAAGTTCCACTAAAAATTAGAGTTGCACTAACCTTAAAGATTAACATATAGAAAGATGATTCTACTGGTGATCCCATCCTCTGGTAGGATGAAAAACAATTGCTGGTTATTTTAAAATGGCTTTTGGAGATGTATGTCATTTTGTTCCATAAAGCTTAAACCTAATAAAAACCTTCATGAAATTTTAAAAATAAAAACAGAACTTCTGAGAAATGACGGTGATTTCAGGCAACGTCCCAGTCACCAACCTCTACAGTTTCAAGAATCATGACCCCATGTTCTGATGCAAAGTTAGCAATAAAACTGTGCTCTCCCCCCACAGGCTGAGGGCTCCCCACTGATGTCCCACACAAGGCCACTGTGATGCTAAGAAACATTTTGGGGTCTCAGGAAGACCACCACTGCAAATAACTAGAATTGCAATGCGGCACCGTCTTGAGTTCCTGGCATCTGATACGTCTCCAAGGCTCAGCAGAGCAAGCTCGGCTGGAGTGGGAGGCAGAGGGGTAATGTATATGCCACAAAGCCCTGAGTCTCCTGAAAGGCAAACCCACTGGGAGCAGAAAAGTGAGACAAAATATACTTTAGCCAGCTGCTTACTGACTTTTCTTGTTCTGATATACGGCCTGACTTCCAACCAAACAGCATCGGCCTGGAGCTTTAATTTCACAAAGCATTCACATACTGCTCAGAAAAGCACTGTGAGATAGCCCAGCTGTAGATCTATTTTTTGGCTAAAAACCAAATTTCGGTGTTAAGAACAGGGTAAAATTATAAACTAATGCACGCATTAGGAGGCACTCTGTGTACCGAGAGGGCAGATCAGTTCTAACCCTAAGTACATCTTCCTCTTTTCCTGAGAATTATCACTGTGTGACGAGGTGGGCTGAAGACAGCTGCCTGCTACTCTGGGTCATTCATACACATGTGTGAAATTCAAGCACACTATCTGCTACTGAGAGGAAGTCGTGACTCCCATAAACCAACAACACCGTTTAAACAGACACACTTTTAGTTGACAGCGCAGTGTAAACATGACCCACACTGGATGCGTTTTCTAACAGTTGTTTTTGTTTAACCAGGGTTTCCCTATAGGCCGAGTATCACATAACTGTGTGTGTCATATACTTGGAAATGGCTCTGCCGAATGTTTGTCTTTTTTGAAAGTCTGTTTCTGGATTAGAGAACCCTGGTATACTTGTGGTTGGCTATGCTGAGGGGCACCTGGGGAGTCTGGGGGGATGTGGAACATGGTGCTGACGGCTGGGAGCTGTCTGCAAACTTGCGGGTGCAAACACGTCCGGCGCTGCTGATCCTGGCACGTCTCCTCAGTATGCTCTTCACGGCAGAAGCTACAGGGGTACCTGAACCCCAGAGCGGAATCCCCGAACAGTCATTTCTCTGCTCATACACACCTGAGGGCTGCTCATCCACTCTCCAACATACCAGTCCCCAGATTGACTCTCCCACGCCCACTCTTCCGGTTTACACAAGCGAGGAGCGCAGGTCTGAGTGGGTAAGAGTCTCTGACTCCCGCCTGGCTGATTTACATTCCAAGAATGTATGACCTACATATGCGCAGAAACCTCCGAGGGACGAGGGACACACACAAAGACTTGGGCACAAACGTTTCTGGGTAGCCCGAAAGGACTCCACGGAGAAACTGGGTAGCTGTAACTGCGTTTCCTAGGAATATAAAGAAACTTCACTTTTTAATTCTGTGAAGGCAAAAAGTGGAAACCTAATAATCACATGTATATGTAAAAATAAAAAATGAAATTAAAAAAAATCTTCAAATCACCACACCAAACTATTCCCCACGGCTCCCAATGCTACCAGGTGGCTGGAAAGCTGGGGTGGTGGGGAGAGTACGACTTTTTTTACGCCTGGCTCACAGGGTGACCTTGCACAGGTTTCCAGAACTTTCTTAGTGTCAATGTTCTCATCTGTAAAGCCAGCTCAACAGCAGGTCTCCCTCCTAGATCACTGTGAGTGTTAATGTGTTAACATATGTGAAGTGTCCAGGGCCCCTGCAGTTGTTATCAGTTCCTTTTCTTTGTGTTAACATATGTGAAATGTCCACGCAGTTGTTATCAGTTCCTTTTCTTTACCTCCCTTTATTTGGTTTCGAGCTGCTCTGTGACTGAGCCAAATTAAAGTGCACTAATTTTCTTACAAAGAAAGCAGACCTACCTGAGAAGTAGGCATATGGATCCTCTTAGCCTCTGTGCGTTCACATGCAAAGCAAGACTCAAAGAGGTTCTCTTTGTCCGGTGGAGGCTTCCAAGGCCCCTGCAGCCTTGGATGGAGACTGGGAGCAGGGAGAGAGCTAAGAGAAGTTAGCGGAAGTGCTGACCTGGCTGGACAGCCTCCTGAAACTACCAGCACTCCAGAAAAGAGTGACTTTGGTTTTGCAGACCTGTAAAAAAAATTTCACAGAACGGCTTGAAAGTTCCAAAGCACAGCCCTTCCCAAAGTTAGTACCCCACAAGGAAGGATGGAGTTGGAGGGACACAAGACAGAACTATTAAGTCAACTTCTAAAAACTGCAGGGGAACAGGAATGGGGTGTGGTTAAAACTACTTTGCACTGTCCTGTGCTTAGGACTCAGAAAGGCTGAGTGAGAGTCAGCAGTGCCCAGACGTGAAAGTTCAGTGACTGTGTGTCCACACATGTGATCTGTAGGCGTGGGAGAGAGGAAGGAAAGGAATACAGAGCCTCCGAGCTGCCTTTTAGCCTGTGATACACCAAGGGGCTAGGCCAGCAAGATCTCACGAAACAGACACACTCTCTACAGGAGTGGTTTGCGTGGCTGGAGAGAAGAGAACGTGTTTTAAAAGGCCAACTCAAAGGCTTACAAAAATATCTTGGCCATTAACACCCTCATTTTTAAAAAGGGAGGAGCATTTGATGAGTTAAGTGCAAATGAATTAGAAACATGGCCTGAATGAATTCCAAACCATACGAGATGGCCGTGACGTAGACTCTGGACTGACCATCTAGTAAAACAAAAACGTAAGAAGACACAATATGACATCAGGCCCTACTGTGACTCTGAAGACTTCATGACTAAATAAAAAGAAAAATGAACAAAAATTAAAAACATAAGGTTAAAGAGCACTTAAAAATAAAAATTAGGGCGGCACCTGTGGCTCAGTGAGTAAGGCTCCGGCCCCTATATACCAAGGGTGGTGGGTTCAAACCTGGCCCCGGCCAAATTGCAACAACAACAAAAATAGCCAGGTGCTGTGGTTGGCGCCTGTAGTCTCAGCTACTTGGGAGGCTGAGGCAAGAGAATTGCCTAAGCCCAGGATTTGGAGGTTGCTGTGAGCTGTGTAACACCATGGCACTCTACCGAGGGTGATAGAGTGAGACTCTGTCTCTACAAAATAAATAAATAGATAAATACAAATTAGACAGCTGGAGTGGGGAGAAAACACTGCAGGGATTTGGAAAAACAAAGAAAGCCTGGAAAATAAGCAGAGGACGCCACTGCAGTGCCAGTAGGCTGAGAGCATCACCCCACCTTTCTGGATTCTCTGTTTTGCAAAGAGACAAGCTCAGTCTTATGACACTCAGTCTGCAATGTCATCAGCACTGTAGATGCCCACAAAAACACTGGGCTGTGCCGGGAGCCAACTAAGGTCAACTAAGCTAGGCCAGCAGGGAGGTTTCTGGACCATCCACCCTGCAGCCTGCGCCACCCCTTGTCTCCCTCAGCCCAGGCACACATGGCAATGGCATGGTCGTTCTCCTCCCAGCCTGGCGGTTTTCATATCCACCCACACCTGCTTCCATCCACACCTCATAGGCACTTGCTGCCTGGAGCAGCTGCTGCTTGGTAGAAAGGACTGATGACTCCCACCTTCACCCATTCCTGCGTTTGGTGTCCTCACTCACCCTTACTTAATTCAAACCTTGAATTAAGAGTTAAGTTGTTTTCTCATCTGTTTCTCACAAAGACTGCAAACTTCCTTAGGACAGAATTTTTAAAATGCATCTTCCTAGCACTTAACGCTTTATCAAACTGGCTTTTACCTGGAATGAGAAGACAGAGGCTGCAGATGTGGTTCAAAGCCCTTGGGGCTGCCCAGCCTTACCCAGGGCGTATTTTGAAGTGTCTGTGTTCTCGTCTACCAAATGGCAATTACAGGACTTCTCCACAGCATCTTGGAGGATAACCCTGGACCATGTGTGTGCAATACAAGAACTAGTTCCAAAAAGGCACAATCTTTTTTTCAAACGTCCAATCTAGCAGACCCGACTAATATTCCAATTTTACAGATGCCTCTATTTGCTAAGAAATCCTAACACTGCTCTCTTGGGTTGACCTAATCCCTTTGCCTCATCCCTGTGCTCAATAATGTCTAGCAAAGGTCCTGGCATCCCAGAAGCAGAGTCTGCACAAATTTTACCAGGATGAATCTTCTGGTCCACTTTGTCATCGTCAGAGAACTCTACTAAACAGCTGCTTGGTTCTGTGCTAACTGGAAAAGACTGGGAGAGAAAAGGCTCTTGACCTCCGGCCTCGAGAAGCTGACTAACCCAGTGATGCTACGCTGGGCCGCGGCACCCGGGCGTGTCGTGTGTGAGAGGAGCTTAGGTGTGCTGTGAACATTTTTGAAATTCATTAATTATTTTGAAAAGAAGCTCAAAGCACACTAAATATATTCCCTTTTTAAAATTTTTTTAATCAACATAATTGAGATGTTCTCTGAAGTTTAACCATAGGTTCAAGTGTGCGATGAGATCAAAAAAGGTTGAAAAACACTGCTGGAGACTAAGAGTTAAAGAGGAAGACAAAGAGGCATGGAGCAAATGAGCCGCGGGAATCCGGGCAGACAGCTGGTTGCAGAGAGCAAGGCCTGGACGGGGTGAGCTGCGAGAGGAGGAGGGGCAGGTGGTGAGGGTGAACGGGGAAAGGACTCCAGAGGCTGTCAAGGGAAACCCAGCAGGGCCCCGGAATCCACCAGCCTGGACTGGGGAGAAGAGGGGCGGTCACACAGAAGAAGCAAGAAGACTCAGGACCCCGCAGTGACTGCTGGATGAGGGCTGCCATGGAGAAAAGACTGAACTCCACAGTGTGGGGATGCCCGGAGAGAAAAGACCAAACTTATGATTTGAGGAGACAGCCAGACACCCACAAATCAGGGACAATCACAAACTTGGGCTGCCCAAAAGGGCTCTGAGACGGATGAATGGATTTTACACAGAACCAGAGTGGAAGGGCTGAATGTGGAATTCATCTCCCAAAAAGAAAGGCTCAACTGCAGAGGAGGAAGGACTGGGCCTTGGGGTCCATCTTCATCAAGAGGCTGGACCAGGAAACAGAACCAACAGAGGAGACAGACAGTCCTCTTAGGCCATGGTACTCCAGCCAACCAATGAGTGGGGATCAGTGAAAATGGCCAGAGGGAAGCTCAAGAAAGGTGAATTGTCAACAAGGTTCCTCATAATTGAATAACAGCAATTTGACATAAGTTTTGACACTTTCTTCCCTTCTCTAATACTTCCAGACCTCTATTTAGGAATCTCCACCAGGCAGGCTCTGAAGATATACACAACATCAGGGCACTAGGAAAAGCTTCTAGAAAAAGCCACTTATCCAGAGGGGAGGGTAAAAACCTACCAACCAGGTACAACGACCTCTACCCAGAGTAAGGGGCACAGTAAAAGCCCAGACGTAAGCAGAAAAGGCATCCATGTAACAAAAACATTCATATTTGGGTGGTGCCTGTGGCTCAGTGAGTAGGGCGCCGGCCCCATACACTGAGGGTGGTAGGTTCAAACCCACCCCTGGCCAAACTGCAAAACAAAATAAAACAAAAGCATTCATACCCTCTTAGTATTTTTAAAGAAAAAGTAAAAATAAATTTAAAAAAACTTTTAAAAGCCACTTACTTTTCTGTAAGTGGCCCCATGAGTCCTCAGGCAAGCTATTGACTACCCAGAGTGTAGATCTGTCCAACTCAAAATATCTCATGTCAAAATGTAATTTCAACATATTGATTGCCACACTAGAAAAAAAATTTTTTTTCCTGGGGGTATCATTACAAAAATAGAATTAAAACTTCAAAACAAAATGATCCCTTCTAATTCAATGAAAAAATTGTTATTGTCGTTGTTTTTATTTTCTTCTATGGTGAGTTATATGTGATTCACTTGGTGCTAGAATCAATTTTTACAATGCAGGCCATGTGAGTTGTATGTGACTCACAACATACTTACTGAATTTTTTTCTGAGAATTGAGTCTTTTGTCATCCCACAAGTATTTAGTTGTGTCTGGAGTGGACTTTGGGTGGCTCTGAATGACCTCTTCTGAATCATTCCCCCTCAGTATGTATGACATAGTCAGATGATCAAATACTATTATACTGATTCTATTCAAAGAGTGGAATGTTCACCAGGCAAATGTTCAAGGAGAAACGCATAGTGAGACGTTACGGTGATCAGAGAACACAGCCCAGCCTGGGTGGTGTGCTTGGGCAGGCTGGCTGGAGGGCAGGGAGACGTGCAGATTGACCACAAAAACAATGAACAGAGGTTCCACAGCTTCACGAGGCTCCAGACTCAAAACTAGTGTGAGTTAAATACAACTCACATGGGAGTCAATGTGTTAAAAACCCAAACTGATTTGGTTCTTCTCCCTGTGCTTTCTAATCTTAGTTTAAATATCTTTATGGCTTGCTCTAGCTGCAAAGAATTAGAAACAAAGTGAGATAAAAGAGAAGAAAATTTAATTCCCCTCAATAAATTATGGAATACCTACTACAGGTACCATGCCAAGAACAGAGGATAAAATAATCCACAAGACAGACGAACCTTGCCAGGTTATGGCTGAGCCAGCATGGCAGACAATTTAAAAAGACGTAGTTCAGGGTGCTATAGAGCAGGAGGGTTTATTCTAAACAAATTACAGGCTATCGGCATTCCCCTGAAGGCGTAGTATTTAACTGAGATTCTAAGGATGAGGTTAGATTCCAATCTGAGACCAACGGGGAACAATAAAAATGGACAGGTAAAAGTTTAAGATATTCCAGCATAAATGTACCCAAATTTGTCAAATTCTGTGCAAAGAGAAGGTGCAAAGCCAAAACACGCAGGAGGAAAAAGGCATCTACGCCTTCCTGAAAAGTACTTAGGCTCAGTGGTTAGGGCACTGGCCACATATACCAAGGCTGCGGGTGCGAACCGGGCCCAGGCCAGCTAAACAACAATGGCAACTGCAACAAAAAAATAGCCAGGCGTTGTGGCAGGCGCCTTTAGTCCCAG
The DNA here is from genome assembly GCF_000181295.1 of Otolemur garnettii. NCBI lineage: Eukaryota > Metazoa > Chordata > Mammalia > Primates > Galagidae > Otolemur > Otolemur garnettii. The sequence continues at coordinate 3,098,410 of NW_003852492.1, read as the reverse complement.
CTACTTGGGAGGCTGAGGCAAGAGAACCACTGAAGCCCAAGAGTTTGTGGTTGCTGTGAGCTGTGACACCACAGCACTCTACCAAGGGCAGCATGGTGAGACTCTGTCTCAAAAAAAAAGAATACTTAAAGAACTGCTGATGCTGAAAATGGTTCCACTGAGTGAGGAAAAGTGGTGTGAACTGTCCGCTGGAACATGAAGGCCAGTCCTCACACCAGAGCTCTCAAACACAACAGCGTCTGGTGAGGCCCCAAATAGAGTGGTTAGAAGCCCCCCTGACTGCGCTGGTGACTGGCATCACACAAGCATCTCCACACCATGTGAACAGACACATGATTTCTGTGGAATCCCACTTATTTTCTCTTTCTGGCAGCACATTTATTTTCTGACAAAAATGAACTCAAATATTGCACAGCTCATGTGCTCAGGGGACATAAAACTATGTGGCCAAAAGGACTCCAACTTTGAGGGGGGATGAGATGTTCTGTGTTCAGTGAAGGGATCTCATCAGGCAGAATGAAAGTGGGCCTCTCCCCTTTCTTTTACTCAAGCTGTTAAGACCAAATGGCTACAAACAGGTCCCCAAAGAGTCATGGGGAAGTTTCATATCAGACATCAGTGTTCACTCATTGAGTCTCACTCTTGAAGGTGCTCCTATAATAAGCGGTAACAGTAGGAATAACAGTAGTAAGACTTTGCAACACAACGTACGTCAGTCCCACAGACCATGGTACCCAACTGGCCGGCCAGGATCAAGGACAGTTGTTCCTTACAGCACGAAGGCCTTGCCCTTGCCCTGCAGAGGCCCAAACCCTGCCTATGAGCTTCAGCAACTCCAGCAAGCCTTTAGACCACAGTGAGATCAGAGAGTCAAACCCTGCCTATGAGCTTCAGCAACTCCA
>NW_003852492.1:3032013-3097488 GCF_000181295.1 Otolemur garnettii | reverse complement strand
CTCCAGCAAGCCTTTAGACCACAGTGAGATCAGAGAGTCAAACCCTGCCTATGAGCTTCAGCAACTCCAGCAAGCCTTTAGACCACAGTGAGATCCCTTTCTCTGAATATTCTGCATCTGTAAATGAAGGAGTTAGATGATTTTTAATGTTCCTTTTTAGGACCAAGATGCAATGATTTTATGATTAATATCACACTGAGAGACACTATGCCTGTCTTATATTTCCCGACTCCATTTAATGTCTTTGCCTTCTACTTTCCTTCTTCATATGCCTGTAATTAGATAATGCCTTATGCTTCTATTTCCCACAGTGTTCTTCTCACACTTTGTACATGTCAACTGGACAAATATTAGCTGAATTAAATGCAGTAGAAGCTCTGTAAGTTGACCACCTAAGGGACTGTAACAAACTGGTCACCATACAGAGGTGGTCAAGGAAGCAGACGTGTGGTACATGTCTGGTCTACAAAAATTAGGTCAACTTAGGCTGGTGTAGGGAGGTGGTCAACTATGATGGTTCTACTATATTTGCATAATTCTCACTGTACGCAGTTAAGACTGAGGCTGTGTGATTTATAGCTCATGCATGACACACTGAATAACAGAATACAGAGATTAGTTTTTCTAACCCAGTCTTCAATGACTGAGGCAGAGGGCATTAAATAAAGTTGCACCAAAGAAAGTCCATGTCTGAACTAGGACCAGCGCTCAGATCTCCAGAGGAGAAGACAAACATTCTGTTCCCACCACCTCCTGCCTTTCTAGGCAAGAGCCAACAAAATGCTGACCACTGCATAGCCTCAGGCTCTTACTTTCCTCCTTCATGGGGTCTATTTTGGGGGAAGCTTGAGTGTGTCAAAGATTCACAGCCCATAATGTGATGTGCTACCAGCCAATCTAAGAACTTCCACTTGGAAATATTTCCTAAATTGGGGTGTTACACATACATGTTAAGAGAAGAGAAAGGAAGGACACACCTTCAACTGGATTTCAACCCAACAACCCACAGCACTGGCACTGATTTGTTCACTAAAAATAATGATGATAATAACACCCTCTATGGCAAGGGCCTGAGGGAGGGTCATTTCCTCCAAAAGAAGAAAGGCTTAACAAGTTGGGCAGTGCCTATGGCTCAAGGAGTAGGGCGCCAGCCCCGTATACCAAAGGTGGTGGGTTCAAACCCAGCCCCGGCCAAATAATACAACAAAAAAAGAAAGTTGATAAATCAGTCTCCTGTCTTGATCCATCCACAATATCAAGGAAATGGGACAAGGAGGAGATAAAGGAAGGAGATCTGGGCACAGACATGTCCTTTACTCCCCCATGGACATTATCCAGTCCTAGGTCACCTGTCTGGACTGTGAATGAACAGAAGGCTGTCTGGTTCATGGGCATCCACCTTCATTTACAGCAGCAAATTAATACCGTTCAAAATTCATTCATCCTCCTTCACTTATATCACCAATTTATACCATCCAAAATTCTAAAACACAGTAAGTCCACCCTCAGCATCATCCTGGGTAGGTCCTTGCAAACTGCAACTATAAGCAAAACAATGGGTAACAAACAATTTTGCCACAGGCCAGTTGAGATAGACAAGAGTTAAGCTCTTATAGCGTATTTCTGGTCACAAGTCATCACCAAACTTTAAGACCAGAACACTTCCACTATTAAACACTGAAATAAATGTGAAATATGCATATGTATATATTTAAGAAAGATTAATAAAATCAAATAATGTAAGTACTTACTCACTTATTCCAGTTTAGGGTTGGGGGTAGCCAGAGTCTGTCCCTACAGCTCAGGGCACTATGCAGGAGCCAGGCCTGGATGGACACCATCCCACGGCAGGTGCCCTCACTCTCACACCCCACTCACCCACACTGGGACAACGGGCACATGCCAATTCACCCGGTGTGCACGGTAAGCCTGGAAAAACCCTTGTAGACACCAGGAGAACATGCAAACTCCACGCAAACAGGGGGCCTGGCTGAGAATCAATTTTTGTTTCATCGACATTGTGAAATGATGTTGTATGAGGACCTGCTATACAACTTACCAGGGACTTTCTGTTCTGATAGTCTCATGTTCCTGCTGTCCATATATTCAGACATAGTTAAAAACCTTCTGCTTCTTCCAAAGTGTGTCAATGAGCTATTCCAAGTGTTGATTACATAAGAATAGTTAACACTTATCTCCAGGCCCCCCCCCCAACTTTCATGACACGGTGCCCAAATCCCAAAAGACAGAAACAGGATAAAGGATACATTTTCACTTCTTATTAGAGCACATCAATTTTTCCCAATAGAGAACAAAGTGTTTCAACGTAGAGAATTTAAAACCAAGGAAATATATGCGCCCAAAAGATCTTGTCGACCCCCACATACAAAAAAACTAGGGAAGTTCACAGTTCACAGATTTCTAAAAAGTAAAGGCTCTATTTGTAGAGGCTCTGCCCTGCCTGGGAGAAGGTGGCACTCTGGTTTCGGTCCAAGTAAGAAGCAAAAGGCAAATAGCCGTGTTTCCTGGGGAACAGCTTAGGTTGAAATAACATGACATTCTGAAATCCATTTACTGCAAAATAATGACCCCATTACCAAGGCCAAAGAACTGAGCTGGCCACACACACGGGCAAAGAACTCAGCCGTGCAGCCAGCCGCTCAGGTGTTTTCTCATTTTCGTGAGCCACAGGACAGGTAGAGGAGTTTTCATACAACTTGCAGCCACTGTTCCTAGAGATATACATCAATATTGCTTTGCATTTCCCTTAATTAGTCAAATTTACTTCCTTAGATGGGAACAAACTACAACATGCTGTGAACAATAAATGCAAAACCAACAAGCACTTCCTCTCCTGGCTCCATGCTCCCCCACGCTGACAGACTCAGGGCCATCATTCTCTCAACAGAAAAAAATAAGGTCGAAAACTGCTGCGCAGAACATTACCAAAGTTATTTCAAAGCACAGGGTTTTAAATGAGCATGTCTCATTAAAATATAGGATCGCTTCTCCCTACTTAATAAAATGAATATCAGAACAAGGTTTTGAAATTTTACCAGAAAATGGAAAATTACTAAAATGACAATGTAATATTTGACTTGTTTTGTTTGTTTGTTTGTTTTGAAGACAGTCTCACTTTCTCACCCTCAGTAGAGTGTTGTAGCGTCACAGCTCACAGCAACTTCAAACTCTTAGGCTCAAGTGATCCTCTTGCCTCAGCCTCCCAAGTATCTGGGACTGCAGGCCCCTGCCACAAGGCCTGGCTATTTTTAGAGATGGAGTCTTCACTCTTGTTCAGGCTGGTCTCAAACTCCTGAGCTCAGGAAGGCAATGAACTCCAGGCAATCCACCTGCCTCAGTCTCCCAGACTGCTAGGATTACAGGCATGAGCCACCATGCCTGGAAATATTTGACATTTTACTTCACAGGCATTATAGCAAACTGCAAAGGGCTAAGACAAATACAGACTACTATTACTACTCAACATAGGACCTCCCACAGTCTCCCCAAACATCTCCCTTCCTGCTGTCAGCATCGGAGAGCCTAATTCCCACACCAACAGTAACCCTCCCAGCAAAGACCGATTCTGAATAGACCCACAGTGTGAATTCCACTCTGCAAAGGAGGATTTTTAGACCAAAGCAACTTTTAGGCCCTAAAAGGTGTAAACACGCAGTTTGCCCTGCTCCTTTTAAAACCGATCCTGCCTTCCCTCCCCCCACACATCAGGAAGATGAGAATTATTCAGGGAAATTGTCTCCCTATCCTGGGGAAGAGCTGGGGATCAAGGCCAAGAGTGTCCCCCTTCCCTCTGGCTGTGTCTTTCTCATTATCCCTCAACTCAGCAGAGGACTGGCAGAAGGCAGGAACACCACAATGTCCTTTAAGGTAAAAATAAAGACATCGGACAGATGTATTCCTAGGATACTCCAAAAGCCTCCAAAAATAGCCTCAAGCACCCAAACCCTGCCAAAAATCTCAGTGGAAACCATCCATTCCAGTCGCTGACACTGTTAGGTCTATAATAAAGTTATTAGAGTCAGGTTCAAGTTGTCATTTTTCTAAGGCAGCAATTAAATATAAACGAACGGTGGCAACTTGTTAGCCCACTCGCTTACTGGTTAGGGCTCTGGCCGGCCAGAGTTCAGGGGGAAACAATCAGCCCCCACAAATTAACTCCAGGTATTTCTGACGGACTCCACTCTTTCTTATTATTAATAGCATTCTGAACTAGCAAGGAATTAAGTGAGCCTCAGTTTGAACATTCTTTGGGCATGACAGAAGAGATAATCAATCAGAAACTCCGAGCCACCCCACTTCTCCTGAGAGATTGAGAAAGTTTCTGTAGGAAGAGGCTTTCTCGCCAAACTTTTCCTTGCCCAAGAGCTGTTCCTCCTCCTTCTCTGCACACTAAACATTTGCAAATCTTTCTTAACTGCCTCCGCCCCCCCAACCACACCCTACTCCCTCCAACCACCACCGAGCGTCAAGCAAGGCTGGGCAGGCAATCTAGGACCCAGATACCGGCATGACTCCCAAACGCCTGAGAGATGAAACGGCAAAACTGCACAGTCACAGTGTGTGAAGATTTAAAGTCACGTTCCGTCTCAGTCTGCGTACCAGCCCCGGCCCTGTGCACACCTGCAAACCACATGGGACAGCCTTGCACTGAGGCGCCCACGTGGAGAACAGCCAGCCGGTGGACCCAAGCCTTCCTCATAAAAGACAAGATGCAACAGGAGACGGGCGATTTCTGGAGAAACCCACACCTCTGAGACTGGCTGAGTCTTGCTGGGCATGGCCTCTGAGGACCCTGAGAAGGAAGCTGAAAGCCCTGGGAACCGCAGACCAAGAATGAGAAGCCACGGGAAATAGAAGCGTCTGGAAGATACCGGGAAACGAGTGGGCCCTGAGCCATCCATTTACTCCAAAAACATCTATGGCCGTCTAGGGCTTCAGATAAGACTTCAAGTGGGATGTGGGCGTGTTTTCTTCAGGAAGAAAGGGACAAAGGCAAGTCGGGAGAGTGGGAGAGGAGTTTATTAAACCAAGTCCAGATAAAAGTATTGTCTCAACAGATTTTATACAACGAAGGATACGCTCACCCCTCAGCTTACGATTCAACTTAGTCCTAAGGAGGAGGCAAAAGTTTCCAAGACCCAATGCTCTGTAACCCGGGAAATGTTTGCAAGCATCCGGTCATTCCCAGGGAGAAGGGAGAGATGGTGAAAGAGTGGGAGGTGCATTTAATGGGCAAATTACAACCAAGGGCACAGTAGCACACCCCTGTCGCTGATCTGAAATCTCCGAACCAGTGTAGGAAAGAAAGTTTTTGCTGCCTGGAATAGTTCTGTAAGAGCACGTCACATGACAATTGCTCAGGGTTTGCTGAAAAAATAAAATAAGGCTTTTCCCGATGACTCTGAGGTTAAAGGGGGAAAGGGAGCATGAAGAGGACAACTGGCCCGGCTGACCGCACGCGATGAGGTCATGGAAAACGCCAGAGAGCCTGTCTTATTAGGCAATAGGAGCACCCTCAGAACTTGTCATTTTCATTAATAACACCATCAGAACATGGATTAAGAGCCTAATTATAGGGTTTATCATAGGGAATGAACTGAGGAAGTTAGAAAGCACCAAAGCCACTCTTGCTCATAATTTCACATAACGGGGGACAGGGGGAGGAGGGCCCCTCTAATTTTTAAATTACTGTAGAAGATTTACAATTAAATAAAAAGCGAGGTAAATTAAAATTAAAACAACAGTACTATGTAAAGGCATTAAAAAAAGAGAGGGCGGCACCTGTGGCTCAAAGGAGTAGGGTGCTGGCCCCATATGCCGGAGGTGGTGGGTTCAAACCCAGCCCCGGACAAAAACTGCAAAAAAAAAAAAAAAGAGAGAGAGAGAGAGATATGTTTAATGCCTACGGCCAAAAACCACAGCGAGCCAGTCAGTCATTAATTGCTATCTCATTATTCGGGAGCTCTGCTGACAGCACCATTGTTCACTTTAATTATTTTTGGCCTAATCTCTTTAGCCCTTATGAAAACCATTAATAATAACGTATTCACATCTCTCACACTAGCTCAGGTAGAATCTCCACAGAACTTTGACACTAGTCACAATCTAGGCACAAGGTCTGTGTCAAGTGAGCACAGGCTTCCCAACAGCAGAGAACAAACAGGCTCTGATTCACGCCCGGCTTCTCCCTGTGGCTGTCATTTACATGTCATGCTAATGTATGATTTAAAGACGTGAGTTAGACGTACGCACAGCATTGTGGAAGCCTCGGGAAAAGATTTATGGACGTCTCTCATCTAAGACTTGGAGAAGGTCCCCTTGAGTACAGAAAGGCCTCCAGCAGTTGGAGAAAGAGCTGCACCCAGCGTGGCAGCTATAATTAATACTGAAGCTCAGCAGGCAGGGGAATGAGAAATAGGTTTATTGGCGTGCTGAGTGATCCTACCAGAGACCAAAATTAGAATCACAGATTCGACTTATGTAATTCCTTTATCTCAAAGGCGCCCAGATAAGCCATATAAAATAGCTTAGTCACAGAGCATAAATTTAATTATATCCAGAATGAACTGAATCAAAGGTCAGACTTCCTTACAAGCCTACAACTAACGTAGACAGGACTTTAACCATTCCAGAAAATTACCAATTTGCCTTTAACGTGTCTGAAGAACATACATTCGCAACTCCAAAGCCTCCCGTCTGTACTGTAATGTAAGAACATTCAACTGATATCAGACTTCACCAGCCCCTAAGGTATCTGCCACTCCCTGTCCCCTGCTGTCTTTGGACAGAGAGAACACCCTTCTCCAAGGTAAAAAACAAAAAAACCCTCTCCATCTTTTCCATCAACCTTTTTACTCAGATCCCTCAGCTTTCAAGCCTTGATCACTGAGACATCTTTTTGCCTTATCCTCATGTCTACGTGTGGTCTTTCTAAAATAAAAGGAGTTTTTCTTTACAGTTTTTGGCCAGGGCTGGGTTTGAACCTGCCACCTCTGGTATATGGGGTCAGTGCCTCACTCCTTTGAGCCACAGGTGCCACCCAAAAAAACAGCTCTTCACCGTGGCACTCCCTGCCTCAAAAACCTTCAAGATCCCCACCCCTAGAGTCCAAAAGATAAAGTTAAATTATACCAGAGGGCCGTCAAAACCCCGACAAGCTACCGGAGCTAGTGTGAGAGATGCAAGTCCATTATTATTAATGGTTTTCATAAGGGCTAAAGAGATTAGGCCAACAAACTGAACAGGGCCCCAGTTCACATTTCTAACCAAATATCTACTCGGCCTCACCTGACACTCACTCCATACACAAGAAATAAACTGTGCCCACTCTGGCCTCCCTCTGCGGCTTGTCCTGGTCCTGAACACAGATGGTGGTGTGAAGCCCAGCTCAACAGCCATACAGCCCGGATTTTTAGTTTAACTTCACTACTCAATAACCCTGTGGCCTCTGACAACTGCCTTTAATCTTGATAAGCTTTGGTTTTTCCACCTGCAAAACAGAGATAATAATAATACAGGCCTACTAAGTAAACTGTGCGTATTACATGGGAGAAGCCGTGGGAACGCTTAGCACAGCGCCTGGGAGGTGCCATGTATTCACTTTCTAAATTATTTAGTTAAATTAATTCTTTGCAGTTCTTTGAGGCAAACTCCAATTCCAACTGTAAGTAGAAACTTTTTCCAAATATAACCTAAGAATACCTCCCTAAATTCCTACTGCATTTACATTTCCAAACACAACTTAGTAGCAACTAGTTCTCTGGTTGTTGTTTTGTTTTGTTTTTTAAAATTTTTTGTTTTCCTGTACCTAAAATAGAAGTTTCTGAAGAACAGGCACCGAGTAGCATTCTCCTCTGCAGCCCCTTCAGAACTTCATGGCTGGGCACACACCTGACAGTCAATAGTCCTTAACTATCCCAAGTACCAAAATCTCTCCCTATTCCAACCTCATCTACATATATTTTATAAATTACAAAATAAGGGCTTCCTTGGCACTTACAAACATCATATATTGTCAATTAATTCTGAGTGCTAAATTTCAAGCTCCAGCCAAGTACCAAAGGGACAAGACTCCTATTTTTCATCTGATTCACTTCCACACAGACTCAATTCCTATGGGTCTGAATCCCAGATGCAAATCAAAAGGACTCTGGGAATTTTAAAAAACTATTACTTGCCTGGCCCCAGCCCAGAGGCTGTGATTTAACTGGTCTGTGGGGAAGCCTAGCACTTCTGTTGTATAGCCGGGGTTGAGAAGCAACTCATCACCAAGCAAGTGAGTTAGCGAGTTCTTGTTGATCTACTGACTGGCATACTTGGGGACTATCCTGAGGTCTCCCAGTCTTCCCATCTCTGGGTTAATAAACCCATTTTCTCTAAACTTTTCTTTACATGGACTTCATCCTAATCCTTACCAGCCCTTCTAAAATTATCAATGCTAAAAATGGTGAACAGACAGTAATTTCCCCATCTCAAACACTTATTGTCACTGAGGCACCAAAAGATGCTTCTGGTTTTAAAAAGGAAAACCAAGTCCAGGGTTTCTTAGCTTGACTTCTGGCCCCCTGGAGTGTGTTGGGGTAAGGGGTAAAGATTCTAGAAGGCAATTTAAAAAACTGTGCTTAAGCCCTTTAGAAAAAAATAAACCAAAGGATTCACTAAAAACAAGGGCTGGCTCCTGTCCTCAGCAGCGCCCTGGACTAGTAGACAGGATCCCAGACTATCTCGCATCCTTAGACACAAGACAGAGAAAGTTAGGCTGGAGAACACAAGCCACTGCCCAGGGAGGACGCTGAATTCCAGACCGGGCTGTCCTTTTTTTTTCTTTTTAGATTTATCCCATATTTAATAATTCAATTCTCAAAGTAGTAAGAAATGTAAGTTTTGCTTTTTCTTTTTTAAAGAAACTTTGTACAAGTCAGAAAATGTCAGTATCCCTTTGTTCTCATCCTAGATCTTCCTGCTGTCAGCTGGACCTACCCTAAACAGTCAAGGATGTATTTCTGACCCCCAGTTCAAAAATGTGAAAGACAGGATTATAGTTATGTGTAACAATAAAAGCACAATCTAAAGGTTATCGTCACACCATGAACACACAGTTGTTCCCTCCTGACTCAGAACAAATACTAAGAGAAAGTCAACAGGGCTGGGCGGTGGCTCACGCCTGTAATCCCAACACTCGGAAAGGCTGAGGCGGGTGGATGACCTGAGCTCACAAGTTTGAGACCAGCCTGAGCTACAGTGAGACCTTGTCTCTAAAAATAGGTGGGCATTGTGGTGGGCACCTGTAGTCCCAGCTACCGGGGAGGCTGAGGCAAGAGAATGGCTTGAACCCTTGAGTTTGAGGTTGCTGTGAGCTACGATGCCACAGCACTCTATCCAGGGCGACATAGTGAGACTATGTCTCAAAAAAAAAAGAGAGAGAGAGAGAATCAACATATTCACAAATGAGATTTTATAATTCTCATGATAGAGTTTGACCCCCCAAAGGAAAACTAAATGTTTTGTTTCAAAAAGTTACAAATTGAGTGCTTAAGGAAGCGGCAGGACTAATTAGAGTCTGTTGGGGACCTGGCTGCTGTACACCAGCTGGCTTCTGTCCAGGAAGCCTTTTCAGGGGAGGGAGATGAAGGGCCGGGTACACCCCGTCTGCACCTCTCGGTACCACCTGCTCATCTTCTTGAACTTTTCGCAATGATAGTCCTCAGCGCCCTTCTCATCAGCAGGGCGCTTGCAGTTAAGAGGGGACTGCCCAGATCTGCTCCTCGGTCACCCTCTCTCAAGGGTCAGGCTTTGGGCTCTTTGTTTCTCCGTGTGGGACCGTTGAGCTCCACATGACAAGATCGGCAGTGCTGCACATAATTCACAGCCATGTTGGGAGGCACAAAGGACGTCTCACTGTCTTTCTTGTTCTGCTGGTCTGCCAGGAGCCCGGCCTTGGCGTCCTCCGTGGAAATAATATTTCCTATTTTAGCACCAAGGTACGCCCCAGGGATACCACTCAGCGTCTGGTTGAAGGCATCTCCTCAGTCTTCTTTGCTGAGGAAACCAGGACATTTTCTAGATGTTTATAAAGACAGTCCCCAGCTTTCTTTGGTCTGACCTTCTGCACCTCACGTTCCATAATCCTTTTCCTCTTCCTAGTTTGTCTCATGTGCCTCGGCATGCCTGCTTCCTCATCTCTCATCCCTGGGTTGGTTTTGGCAGAAAATGAAGTCCCCGGGGAAGGTCTTCCTCTTCACTGATCTCATCTTCACCCCTCTCCTTCGGCGTCTTCATATCCACCATACCACCTGTCTCAATTTGAAAGGGACCATCCATTGCAGTGGGCTCGTCTTGTACCTCCTCTCCCACCAGCAGGGCCCCAGCACTCACCCCCAGGGCCTCTTCCTCAAGTTCTGGACCCCTCTGGTCTCTCCTGGTTTTAACTGAACCTCCTCTGAATCCTGCTCATCGTCCTCCGCCTCCGAGTCAGCTCAGCGCCAACGAAAAGTCTTCCCAGTGACTGGCCTGGTGGTGCCAGCCCCCAGAACATGCTGTCCTTTGAGATGTACAGAAGTTATTCCACTATACCCCAACTTTAAAAAGGAAATTATTAAAGGCAAAGAAACGTGCCCAATTTCTCTGGGAGCTCCTGTATTATCACACCGGTACCTCTGGGCCCCAAGGTCTATGTCACCCCAGAATCTGATGGTGGATTTGATTCCCCTTTGATTAGCCTGAGAGCAAGAAAGGTCACTGCACATCTGTGAAGGTTCATGTTCAACCACATTTAATGGGTATCCATATGGAAGCCTTCTCATATAATAAGCAGTCAGAAATATTTATTGAGCACCTGTGCTAGACTAAATAAACATGGCTTCTCTTCCCAAGGAGCTTACAGTCTAGAGACACAAAGACAATAAACCAATAAGCAAGTATGTCAACAAATACTTAATCATGCTTGGGGCAAGTACCATGCTGTGAGAGAAGTAACCAGCGTTGAGTGGTGGAGAGCATCTGGGTGAGCTCTGGCATGGGGAGGCTGAGATACACTGACCCTCCAAAGAGGACACATTTCAGAAGAAATCTCAGGTCAGAAAGAAACAGCCAGAGAAAGACTGTCCCAGATAGGAGGACAGCATATGGAGAGGACCAGAAATCAGGACAATCTTGGAACATTGGAGGAACAGCAAAGAGAATGTGGATGGAGCAGCACAGGAATCTGTGGAGACAGGCAGGGGCCAGGCTGCTCAGGGTCACGCCCTCCCTGCCCACTGGCCATCCCGATTCAGGCTGATACATGACCGTCATCTGGGGCATGTTGGGGGCCTCAGTCCTTCCTTTATTAGTCCCTTTCTAGTATTTTTATGTAAAATTTATCTAGAAATGTAAAAGATACTCTCATCACATCTTCTCAAATCACAAAAAAGGAATATTTTATGTGAAATAATTACAATTTTCCAAGTCTGGAATGGTCTAAAATCAAAAGATCTAAATCTGTCCTCCTGTGGCTCTGAGGGTGGGATCCCATCTCTTTAGCTTCTTCGATTATCACTGATCCTCTCCTGGTCACCATTTCAGTTCTCCAGATATCCCAGGTTTTTGGTGCCCCAACTCCTACCTTGAACTCCTGGCCACACACGAGACTCCGCCTCAGCCTCCCAAAGTGCGGGGATTACAGGTCTGAACCACCAGGCCTCATACCCACAGAGGTTGCTGTTTGCTGGTTCTCCCTCACCTGGTGAGCTGTGTTTGTGCCCTGAGCTTAATCAAAGGAACTTGACCCTCCAGGACTGCTTTCCTGACCCTCTTCCCTCCCTCTTTCTTTGCAAATAAGGGGTGACAGCACTCCTTCACGGCTCCACAGCACTCAACCCTCAAGTCTATCTTGGCACTTAGCACACTACATGGGTGATCTCTGTTTATGTCAACGTACGTCTTTCCTACTCCTCTGAACTCGAATCCAGAAAGTGTATCTGTATTTTAGAAACAGCATTTAGTAGAGTCCTGAATATTTAGTAGATACTCAAAGTTTACTGAATGAACAGGTCTGCTAAATAAGCAAACATGGAAGACATCTGGTCTCATAGTTGTTTGTCGAGTGGGGATGGGGAAAGGTGAGATTTGGGCTGATCACAGTTCAAGAAGAGTCCACCCAGCCAGGTGCAGTGGCTCATGCCTATAATCCTAGCACTCAGGGAAACTGAGGCAGGTGGGTTGCTTGAGCTCAGGAGTTTGAGACCAGCCTGAGCCAAGAGCAAGACCCTGTCTCTACTAAAAGTAGAAAACTAGCTGGGCATGGTGGTGCATGCCTATAGTCCCAGCTATTTGGGAGGCTGAGTCAGGAGGATTGCTTGAGCCCAAGAGTTTGAGGTTGCTGAGAGCTATGATGGCGCCATAGCACTCTACACAGAATGGCAGAGTGAGATTATCTCCAAAACAGTAAATAAATAAATAAGAGCCAACCCAAGTTAAGCCTCATAGACTGTGCACAGAGCAGTGGTCCCCAACCTTTCTGACACCCAAGACAGGTTTCCCGGAAAACAATTTCCACATAGCAGGGGGTGGGTATGCCAAGGGAATCCCAGAACATCCTTTCTGTATGAGCTTTGCCCATTAGATGCCCACTCGGTGCTTCCTTGGGTACACTAAAACCAAAGACACTCACAGCTACATTTTTTTAAACTTCACTTTAAAAAGAGTTCATCAGCCCTACTTTGTTAACCTCTCCAGCGGTCTCTCTCGGCTTTTCTCCCCTCCCCCCCATCATCACCACCATCATCATCTATTGTATGTGAATCAAGTTGCCATTGGCTGTAGGATGCAGGCTCAGAGAGTGAGAAGGGCAGATACGGATCACTGTGAGGCCGGCTAACTCAGCACACGGAGCTCTACAGCTCCACCCTCTCCACAGTCCCCTGGCAGATCTAGGTCACTGATTCCTGTGAGGTGCCCTGCAGTGTCCCCTCTCCCCTACATCCCCAGACACTTCTGCAGCGGCCACCTCTTCTGCAGTAGCTGTGTCACTGCAATACAACTGTCACTCCCACATCTGTCTCCCCACCAGCCCAAGGCTGCCTGGAAGCTGGAGCTGTGTGTGCTATATTCACCCTGCACTTGCAGAGAGATGGCCCCAGGTACAGCATGGCCCAGCACAGCCCGGCACCACGGGCTCAGACTCTCCCACTACCAAGGTGGGGACCCCCGGAGAATTAGTCTCTTTGAGTCCTATTTTTCTAAACTGTGAGATGAAGACAAAAGTGAGGATGATACTGTAGCCCATGACTGCATTAATGTACACAGCTATGATTTAGCAACAACAACAAAACTAACCATGATGCCAGAGGACTACTGTGAGACTTCACTGAGATTTATGCCATTTTTTGTACTGAAGACCTCCTTATATCTAGGCTTAGAACAACGGGCACACACCTGTAATCCCAGCACTCTGAGAGGCTGAGGTTGGTGGATCACCTGAGCTCATGGGTTCAAGACCAGCCTGAGCCAGCGTGAGGCCTCATCTCTAAAAACAGCCGGGCATTGTGACAGGTGCCTGTAGTCCCAGCTACTTGGGAGGCTGAGGCAAGAGAATCACTTGAGCCCAAGTTTGAGGTTGCTGTGAGTTATGACTCTACCAGGGGCGACAAAGTGAGACTGTCTCAAAAAAAAAAAAATGGGCAGAGGATTTTAGATGAATGTGTGGTTATCACGGCTTAGTACCATCCCTTTTTAAAGTACTGGTTTAGAATTACCGTATGCATGGCGCTGTGTTCTGTAGGTAACAAATACGTCTTAAGGGAAAAACTCTTTGGGTGGCGCCTGTGGCTCAAAGAACAGGGCGCCAGCCCCATATATAGGAAGCAGCGGGTTCAAACGCGACCCCGGCCAAAAACTGCAAGGAAAAAAACCTGTCTGTCCAGGAATTCATAATCCAGGAAGGAAATGGATCAGTAATATAGAGGTGGGTCTAAAGCAAGACTACAGATGGACTGAGGAATAGAAATTCAGCGCAGAGAGTATTTCTGCCTCCAGTGCTCAGGAAGGAGATGGCACAGGACATCGACTCTGAGTAACAGAGAGGAAGGACTTCACCTCCTGGCAGAGAAAGGAATTAAGTGTTCTAGGTGAGGGGGGGACATCAGGACAGGGATGCAAATACGAAACCGCGCAGGACAGGGCAGTGAGGAAGCGTTGTGGGAGGTACGCGTAGGCCAGCATCAGGGTGCAAAACCAAAGTGCTAAACTTTTAACTTCTGTTGCCTTTTGAAAGCCACCAATTCCTCTGTCTTCCTGAGAGCCTAACGGGTACAGGTCTGTACTCCCCATTCCGCCCTGTGTATTCCCAAAAGAATCAAGTTTCCTCTCTCCTCTTTGAATGTAAAGTTATTTTGTATCAGGTAGGGAACTATTATACTACTAGTCCTGATGATAATGGACTGAACTAAGGGTGTCAGCAAGGAGATAGGCAAAAAATAAAAACTCCACAGCTATGGAGTCGGATCAGAGGTGAGGCATAAAGGTGGTGTGGGGATGCAGGTGGGGCTCCATTGAATGAAGGAACGATGGCTTCCCAAGAAAGGGCTCTTTGGGAGGGAGCAGTGGAGGAAAGAACATGAGACAGGCCAACTCTTATCCAAGATATGATCCAAACTCATTTTCTCTACTAGAAAATCAACTCAAGGGCAGCGCCTGTAGCTCAGAAGGGTAGGGTGCTGGTCCCATATGCCAGAGGTGGTGGGTTCAAACCCAGCCCCAGCCAAAAAAAAGAAAATCAACTCAAGTTACCTGCCCTCCAGAGTGTCAGTAGCCTACTCTTGGCATATGAAAAAGGGTTATTTTAATATATTGTAGTTGTATAGTTGGGATGTCTCAGAATTGAGCCACACGGAGGGGAAGAAATGCTTCTGCCCAAATGCTCTGAGGTCTTAAACCCCTCAGGGCATTAAGAGGGACTGGGTTTCCATTGCATCAGATGGAAATCTCTCTCAGATCAAGCGATGGTCGCAAGAATGCAACAGACACATCAAGGGGATGTACGTGTGAACGTGTACATAACCCGCATATTTTGTGCATACTTCCAAATTGCATCATTTATGCAGCTGTCCACAAACTCGGCTTCTCTGTTTATTTTTGTCCTTAGAGGCAGAGCTCTCTTCTCTGGTTCCTATTAGGCACAGCGAGATCAAAGCGGCCCCCAGCCAGCCTGAGAGCGCGCGCCATTCTAGCCTCCATCTGAGCAAGATCAAAACCAGGCTGATGCCCTCGGAACGGCTCCTCCACCGGGAAGCTGGCAAGAGCACCTGTCGGAACCCTCCTTCCACAGCTCACACCAAATGCAAAGGCTGTGTCTTCCCGGGAATGAAACACAAAGTAACAGGGGCTTAGACAAGAAAAGTTCTTCCCACCAGCTTTGTTATGACAACGTTATTCTCACGGAGCACGGCGCACGCAACATGGCTGTTGTTTTATGAACCGCGTGGGGAGGGAAAAATAGCCCAGAAAGGTCACCTGGCACGCTAAAGGTTATCCAGCCTCCGTAAGTGGGTTCAGGACGCAGGCACACAGCAAACTCGTGCTTTCTCTCTTAGGCCAAGGGGGAAAGATTGACGCCTCTGTTTTCTTTCCCCACCTCTGCTATGTGTCACCCTCTTAATTGGATCTAATCACCTGAAGCAAGGTGATTAAATGTCACTGTAGGGTGGCTTTGATTCCCAGCACCATTTTGGTTGGCACATGAGACAGGTGTGCCCTTGTAACCTGTGAATGAGGCATTGTTCACCGTCTCAGCCGGCAGCCTCCTCGCTGCCCTGTGCAGGCTGACTGGGCCTTACTGCAGGACGTGGCACTGGCAGTCAGAGCTGTACCAAGATGGCTGCGTGGCAGTACATGTGGACGTGGGTCAAGACTGTTCCCCTTCTTGGAAATGTCAGGCCAAAATGGATACTGATTGTTTCTTGTAGAATCTTAAATCATCATTCAGAGTGAGTTTCTGGTGCAGGAACCTAATTTGTTCTGGTGCTGTCCTTATACCCAGTGACCTTTCTGTACCTTCAGAAAAGTATCAGTTGCTATTTGATCCAAACTCCAACTGCAACAGAACCAATCAAAGATCATCTCAGTGAGAAACAGGGTAAGGACTAAGTTACTGGCCAGAGGGGATGGTGGCCCAAGACAGAGGGCAGGTTGGGAAACAGTGGCCCAGGAATGAAGGCTGAAAGATGACAGTGCCCTCGACATCACAGACGGGCCCAGACTTCACACAAGGCTTTAGATATGGCTGAATGCAGGGATCGCCCAATGTCCGTCATTGAAAGTTGTCTGTAACCCCTGCCCTAATATAGCCGCCACCTGTTTTGTAAGCAAGAAGTAGTGGAAAGGAAGAGACAATTTCTAAGTAAACAACGGACATTGTCCACTATTCCAAACAGCTACCTCCTGACTAAGAAACCCAAGGGGGCTAAACAGGCCATTTGAGCTCTGAGCTCTGCAAAGCAGCAGAGCTGCAGGTAAGGCCGTTTCAACTCAAGGACACTAAACCTTATTTCAAAGATACAATTAGCCTTCCACCAAGGTCTTATTACGTGCCAATTTCTCCAAACACACATTTGTATAAGGAAGTGATTTGTAAATACTACTCTCCTCCTCTGGGAACCTCTTCACTGAGCACTGCTGGGTCCTCAACGCCTCCTTCCCGCAGTGTCTTGCCTTCTGACAGACGTCAAGGTCAGGGGGTTGTGGTTGCTGCTCACTGGTTTTGGGTGTCCCTGAGTGTCTACAATGGTGTCCTGTATACTGTGGGCATCCAATCAGCAGTATGTTAATGATCATAATTAAGGGATCATTTCTCCTTTACACAATATACAGGGAACCTGAGAACAGAATTTAACTGACCCGTTAGCCCAGTGACCACTGGAGTCTCCTCAGTACTTACGAACATAATGAAATGATTCCTTTAACTTCTAAAAGATTAAATTTCATAACCGTGTTTTCATAAATAGTTCATTTTTCTCTTTATAAAATTCCAGACAGGAAAAGGCCCTGTTCTTAGCCCTTTCTCAACATTAAACGGACACACTGGTGTCTACATTCAATCACTGATCTGTTCAAGCAGCTGCTGAAGGCTCCCCACATCCACACAGCGTGGTGCTCACAGCGGTTCACACGCGCACCTCATTTATTCACCCTCAGGATCCCGGCTAGTATTAGCTGGCCTTTCTTATAGATGAGGAAACAAATGCTCAGAGCGCCTGAGTCATCTGCCCAAGCTAACACACTACGAAGTGAGGCTGAGAATCCAAACCAGGACCGTGCGCCCCAAAGCTGCAGGCTGCTCCTGCTAAACGGGGCTGTAAAGGAACCCCCAGATGTGGCTGAGAGCCTGGCCTCACCCCTGTGGAGCAGCAGTCCTGTCCCAGAAGCCCCACTGCAGTGATTTACATTCACTCAGACACTTCTGTGTAAGGGTATGTGTTGTTCCTCTTAAAAAATATCAACTGTGTGTGCTTGAAATTGCCATTTATTTCTTTAAATGTTTGCTCCATGTATCATGAGCCTTTACCTACAAGGTGCCCTGGGTAGCTCTGGCCAAATGGATCAACTTTGCATGAGTCCTCTGTATAAACCACAGGCTAGAGTTAGTGACTCTCTGATACCTCATCTCTACACACCTGTGTCAATCAATAATCAATTCCCCCTCCTTCTAACCACAAAACTGCATGATCAAATTATTGAAGCCTGAAAAGATAAAGCCACTTTATTGCAACTTTTTTTCAATCCTTCTGGTCTCCTCCAAGCCCTCCATCCACTACCCAACTACTTTATAAACCCCAATCTCTCTATACGTTCCTTTAAACCCCAAAACAGGTGCTCAAGTCTCTGCCAGAATAAAAATGTGTCTCCTGGACTTATATCCATCCCTCACACTTTCTCTCTTTATTACCTTAGCCAAATGTCTTAGTCTATTAGTATTTCTGTAAAGAAAACACCCAAGATGGGTAATTTATCCAGAAAAGAGGCTTATTTGGCTCATAGTTCTATAGGCTGCCCAAGATACGGGCTACCAGCATCTGCTTCTGTTGAGGGACTCAGGCTGCGCCCAGGCATGGCAGAAGTGGGGGGCAGTGTGTGCGGAGGTGACAGAAGAGAAGGGGGGGGGTCCCAGGCTCTTTTTAACAACCAGCTCTCAGGGGAGGGATGTAACAGGGAACTCGCTCATGATCATGAGGACAGCACCAAGGTGTTCATGAGGGATCCCCCCCCAGCAAAGACCTCCCACTGGCCCCACCTACAACTTTGAGGAACAAATTTCAACACGGAGAGGAGTAAATCTTAAACTAGAAACCAAGTTTTTTGTGAGGCTACATAATCTCCACTTTCTCATTTCCCATGAAATGAGAATGAATTTACTGCATCGTTGACTCTGTCCCAGTCATTGGAGACACAGTCATTATGTACTACTACAAGTTCAAATCCCATGTCCTGTCCTCATCTAATTCCAGCATATTCTATTACTCCAATTCCTTCTTCATGTGTAAGCTGTTGTGAAGAGTTGCTATGTACCAGTTAACAGCTGCTGTCTCACCCCACCCCCCCCACCCAAATGGGCAGATTAACTTGAAATGAACTATTATCCTTATGGTGATGTACAATCGATATGAATTCAGAGAATTAAAAAAAAAATAGGTCTACTTTATTATCTAAAACTAAGGCCTTATTTTTAAAAATTCTCAAACTGGAGCTGATTATTCCAGATAACACAGCCTATCACTAAGTGTGACTCCTATTATGCCACGCCCCCCCCCCAAATATATGTCAGGAGGGAAGCAGCCACATCTGAAAACTGCAGGTGTGAGCCACCAGCTCCCCAGACAGGAGAAAGTTCAATTTTTCAGAAAAAGCGCTGACATATGCCTACAGTAAGAAAAGTATTAGAAAGGAACACCATGGAGTTTAGTAAGGTTCAAAGTTACACTATTTTTAGCACCCACTAACTGCCAAAACATACGCTGGTACACAGGGCACAAACATGAATGTGGCACAACCCTGGCTTGAAGGAAGCGCAGAGCTCCAAAGGAGAGGCAGTCACTGCAGGGGTTGGGGAAAGGCAGGCTGGGGTGTGACTCCAGCCATCCCAGCGTCTCCACCTTCCTGCAGCTCGTGTGCCCTGGCTTTCCCAGGTAGAAGCACAAAGAAACATCTAGGATTCTATTTTTTTCAGTGATGAAATCTTTCATCTGCGGAAGATTCAGGAGATCTCCTGAACAAGCCTCCCCAACAAACCCAGATGCACAAGTGTTATTCTGCCCACACACAGCTGAGGACGGGAAAGCACTACAGCCCGGCAAAGTCACCAAGTGAGCAGCAGAGCGGAAAAGGGGCCACGCTGGCAGATCGCAACCCCTGCTGAGTTCTTAAACCAGGTTCTAGTGTTCAGAGATTCTCCTAAAGGAGAAGAAAGTTGAAATCCATGCCCGGGCACAAGGAGAGCTGAGCAGCCCTGCAGAAGTATAAGGGGTAGATTTCTGCCATGCCAAATCACGACTGTCTCAGGATGGGGCAGAGGGAGCCGGCTGGACATGGCACTGGTGGGGTGACAACAGGAGGGCCGGGGGAGATACCAAGAGCATGAAAAGCCTCCCATCCACCCCCAAATTCACAGGACTCACTGTGCACCAGCCCAGTCTACTCCAGATGACCTCATTCAGATCTCCCTTGCAAAGCTGCCCTCTCTTAGAGGGGCAGCCCTGGGACAGTTTGTGGACAAGCTTTCAGACAGGGGCCTGTGCCATTATTTGTTGACACAACAGCAGGAACCTCCAAGCTTAGTGCCCGTTTTCCAACACCCCTGATGGCAGCCCAGCTGTAAGACAATGATTCTGGGAACCAGGCTCTGGGAACTAAATAAAATCTCTCCAGGCTCAGCACAGCCATCAGCATGGAGAGAAGCAAGTTTAAAATCCAAACCTCAAACTGCCATTACAGATTTTTATATTAGTGATTTTGGTTTTTTAAAATATATTAAATATTCAAATTAAGATGCACTGAAGCAAAAGAATATTATGAAAAGAATTGTGTGGCTTCTAATTTAGATGTGACACTACAGAGTCATAGTTATTTGAGAGAAGTTGTAGTTCAAGGGCACAGCAGGCCTCAGTGTGATCTTTGTCAAGTCACTCATTACTCGGGGCTTTGATTTTCTTTCCAATAAAAAAAGAAAAATTGAAAAATCCAAATGGACCATACTTTCCTGACTGCCCTAAACGTATTTTAAAAGGCTCTTAGGGTTTTTTTACCTTGAAAAATGAGTAGAATTGAGTATTTCTTTTCCAGTGTACAAATAAACATGATTAGGGTAGAGACCATCTTGCCTATAAAATGCAATATTATTTGTTTGTTGCTCTAGAGAATAATGTTTAATTTAGAGAAGAAAGTATTTCACATTCTAACTAAAATTAATATTTTAAATTTTTTGTTAAATATTTATAAAACCTTTAACAGTATATTAGGTAGCATTTTTTTCCAGTGATTTTTTTATAATAAATGCCTTGATCTGCTTTAAGAAATAAATCAATCATTGCTCAACTCTGGGGGAAAAAAAAAACTAACCAAAAAAGCAACTAAAAATAAACACGTTTAATAGGTAGTATGTGTCCCAAAATAGAAACTACATCTATTTGCTCAACAAATAGATATAACAATTTGCACTAAACTGTGGAACCATTCTTCTGACAGAAAAACTAATTCATTTAAATGAGTCCTGCCAATCACTGGTTTAAAAAAATTTTAACAAGAATGTTCAAAGCAACAAAAACAACCCAGGGTCCATAACAGAGGGGGTGGAGAGTGGCTTCCCTGTACACCGGACACTGTGTATCAGTGATAATGAACAGACGTCAGCTCCACATGGCAAGCAAATATGAATCCTAAAACTATGATGTTATAAGAAAAAACATGTCACCAAAAATGTATTTGGTATGATGACATTTATACAAAATTCAAACCAAGCAAAGAGAAACAACATCTGATTCACAGATACAAACAGCCGGCAAAACTAAAAAAAAAGCAGAGTATGAACAGACAGACAACTGAGATCCTGGGGACCTCTAATGGGGGAAGCACGGGGACAGCGGCAGGGGACACTCACAGGCAACCTCGGAAGAAACGTCCTTTTTCTTAAACTAGTTGTGGGTATACGCAACTATTCACGTACAGTTATTCATCACCTCTTATAAAATTAAAATCTTTTCTTTTATTCTTCCCTATCCAGTATTTAATTTTTTTAATAGTAACAGGAAGATGACATTTATTTAAATCATACCCATCCCGGAACAATACCTAAGGCGGTGAAGCATCATCTACAAAATACTGAGAGCTGCGTCCCTGCCATTAACCGACTTTGCAGCTCTGGACAGGAATACATTCCTCGGGCTTCACTCACATCGTACTTAGTTAAAAAAAAACCAAAAAAACCCAAGATGTTCTCATCATTCTTGGATACTTTATATGGCGTAGCAATAAAGAACGAGATCAGGAAAGTCAAATCAGCAATCACAAAATCCAAAACTTTTCAAAACATATTGCCAAGGACCTACTCTGTACTCTGTATCACACTTTTCAAAATAAGTCCCTGAGCCCAAGCTCCGGCTGAGCAGCAGAGCTCCCTGAGTGTGACAAGGTTTGGATTTGTCCTCTGCTCCTCCGGCCGTTTGTTCTGAGCAGGTTTTCTTCTGGATGAGCATTGCAGAGACCAGAGGCTGGCCCCTTGACGAAGTCGATCTCTGCACAGCCAGAATGTCATCTCCTTTCCTCTTCCACACTCTCTCCCCCAGAGGAGGTCCATCTCTCTACCTCCCGGCATCTGTTTCCACCCCTCAGACGGGAAGAGCAACGTCTGCTCACACCCTTGTGGAGGATCCAGTGACTTGGTGTGAGGCGTTCAGAACAGGGCCAGCGTGTAGTGTGTGTTACACGCGTGTCTGATGTTCATGTTTTCCCAGCATCATCTTTGATTGGGAGTAAGAAAATCAGGTGTAGCGTGTACTACACGTACGTCTCTTTGAGGCAGAAGCTTACCTACCAACATTAATGATTTCTTCCTCTGAAATGAATTTCACATTTCTCACTCCCCCAGTGGGCTTCACTAGCTCAAAGGCTGCCTTGGAGACACAAAACCCCACCTTGCCCCAGTGCCTGAATGTAAATAAGAGCAACTGGGCAGCTAGAGAATCAGGCGTCCTCCCTCCTGAAAGGCCTGGCAGCCCCCAGCCCCGCGTAGCTGAGAATCCCAAAGGCACAGTCCCCTACATTTCCACACAGAATGGATGATCCAATGGAGTGCTTTAGCCGGCTAAGCAAACCTTTCCAGGTGGGGCCGTGCGGATGAGACTGCGTAACTGTTATTATCGTTGCTATTATTTCTAGGGATGGGCAACAAGTTGAAGTCAATTAAGAAGCCCATAAACTGTCACCCAAACCTCAAACTGAAAAGCGTCAGTAATTCTGCTGCTTCCAGCCTCTCGTCAGTTGTCAGCCTCAGATTCCTCTGAAAAAACTAGCAAAGGGTGGCACAGCAGAGCAAGTCCCAAAACCACTTTACTAAATTCCAGTCACATTACTTGTAAACATTTCTGACCCCTCTGTCAGTACAGAAAATCCTTGCGTTATTTCTAGAAAGGCTTGGAAATGTATCCTCAGAGCCAGGAGCCTGATCTCAATTTAAGAGCGTCCTTGCAAAATTCCCCACTCAACTTCCACTTTCAGGCCTTTCACACATCACGGGATGACAAGAGAACCCCGGTCTGTGACGGATCAAAGGAGGTATTTTTGCAGCCTGGAATGATATCATAGGCTGTGGATTAGTAATAACCGTATTTCATAACTGAGGGGCTCTGCTTCCAAACTTTTCCTATACAGGGCCAGAGAGTAAATATTTTAGTCTTTATGGGCCATACCATCTCTGTCACTTCTCCCCTCTGCTGTTACAGCACAAAAGCCTCCCCGGACAACACAGAAACAACCTGTGTGTTACAGTGACACTGTCGTGTACAGACGCCAGTATCTGAATTTCACATAATTTTTACAGGTCACGACATTGTCTTCTTTTGGTTTCTTTTCAATCATTAATAAATTCTTAAATGACCATTCTCAAGCTGAGTAAAAACCATTTGTAGCTCATGCCAGTGGAAAAACTGGCAAGGGGCAAGATCTGGCTGACCCCCGTCTGCAAAAACACAGTAATAACAGACGTAACTCCGGGAGCCTGCACGGTGTCCTCCCATTAAGCCTCTACATGTTCAGCACACTTTTATCTTTTCAAAGTGATAAACCGATATCCCTAATCAGTGTGTGGGGACGTACGTTGCGTTTTATCAACAGCAGAAACTGAGTCATTGAAACATCACAGGATGCGTCCCTGGAAGAAGAGCGTTCTGACAGCGTTTCCACCTTGAACTTGCTTCCAAGCTGCCTCTTCAGGTCAGGTGCTACTATTTCCTGTGTGGTGCTGCTGTGAATTCCATTACTGTATTATAATACAACCATAATGATCCTTTGTGACCCAGGATGGCGCAATCCCTCGATGCATCACCCACACACAGGGGAACTGGGCTACCCGTGCAGCTGGGCGGGCCTCGGCCCCAACACAAGCCCTTGGCTGCTGTCAAGTTACGAGGAACGCCCCTGAAAATAGGCACGTACTCAGAGAGCCATTTGCAAATGAGACCGTCCATCCTCTGTTTTAAATTTGTTTTTCTTCTGGGGATAATAAATGCTGAGGAAGCATTTCAGGATCCACGTTTCAGGTGACTAACTCGCTTCCCATCCTAACTCGGCCTCCCGATTTGCCAACGCCCCTCCTCCACCCCCACCCCATTTCTGCCCACTCCCCTCCTGCCAGACAAACACACGCACTTTGTTTTCCTGAATCTATAGGTTTAGCAAAATACTCTCTTTCAGCTGCCAAAGATCCATATCTCCAACTGAGACCTCTGCCCACAATTTAGAAAATGCAGAGTCTGTGGTTCTGAGGACCTCAGGCCACTAAGTCTGTCTTCTCTCTCTACAGCGTACCCTCAGCCCCACGAGAACACACCCACCAGTCTTATCCCACCTGTTTCCTTCCACTGGCCCCTGTGCCCCACATGACGACCCATCACAAACAGCTACAGCCTTGTCCTCCGGGGCTTCCTTCACACACAAATGGCAAGAATTCCTCATCAAGAAAATTTTTCTCACCAACTAAAGTATCCCACCAATATATACTAAACTTCATATGATCCAATGATCAGCTGAGAAACAAAATTCCAGAAAAATCCATGCAGAACTCGTCCTCAGGCTGCTCTGCCACACAACAGCCATCTGTCATTACCATTCAGAACTCAGCCCAGCCAAAGCAAACCCCACCAGCAGTGGGAAGGCCTCACGTGGAGCTTGCTCTGAATCACCGACCAGTACATGGTAGGAGAACGATGGCTCTCAAACAGCTCCCTTATTTTTCTCTTCTCAGTGCTCTAAACTAAGATTCTCAGTAAGAGAATTTAAAAGAGAATTCTCATTCTCTGCCAAAAGAAAAGACTATCCCTAACTCTAGAAATCAAATGTGTTGGAAATTCTGCCACTTTTCTAGGACAGTTCTTGAGAATCTCAGAGCCCTGTGATGAAACATTTCCTAGGGGCAGTTCCTCCTCAGCAACTCTTATAAAAAATAAAGTAACAAAGCATATCTTGTGATGCTATAGCGTGGACCTGTTTGTGCCACTGGTTTATGAATTTATAAAATTCTGAATTCATAAAGCAGAAAGGTGGGAGGAATGACATTACACATTCACAAAGATTGAAACTCAGACAACTGACAGACCACCCAGGTTGCACAGGGCCTTAAAAGGCAGCCAGGGTGCTGTCATAACCCAGGAGAATGCCCCGGAGCAAAGTGATTTTTTTTTTAAGATATTTAATCTGTCTTGAGTTTAATTCATCAATAATAGTAATCTTCTTTAAAGGGTTGTGCCTCAGTCAACCAAGACAATTATTTTTAATTGAAGCTATCAATTACTGAATACTTTGTTACCAGGAACTAGGCTCAGAGAGTTTTAAATACATTACCTCATGTAACCTACACAAGCAACCTATTATCTTCATTTTACAGATGAGGAAATTGAGTATTAGAGTTTAAGTGACTTGCCTACGGTCACACAAACAAACCCAGGACCATCTAACTGAACGCACACACAGTAGGACCACTCCCCAAACGGTTTCATATGTTTGAATATGGGTGTAAATTACATCAAGCTCATGTTTAAGCTGTTGTCTACACTTCCCCTTGGTTCCTGAACTTGACTTTTCCTTATAATCACAGAGAAAGCTTTTGGAAAACAGATTCCCAGAACCCACTCCAGCGTGGCCAGATATAATGTGAGAAATTAGTCTCTTATCCTTTTAAGTGATGACAAACAAACAGCCAGACTTTTTTTTTCCCCACTGAATTTTATATTGAGTATTCCATGAAAACTATTCCAAGTGTTTAAACCCTCACATTTGGGTGGCTTTTAGATTTTAAGCATTTTCTCTCTAGTTCATGAGAGGAGATGAATGAATGAATGAGAATTCCGCCTGGACTCCCCGGGGAAACCTTTATGCAAAGAATCACAGCTCACAGAAGTACAGTGACCAAAGTCTTAGTGAATGCTACACAGTCAAGGACACTGACCTGCGGAGAGTGAAGTCAGCTGAGGGTCACACAGCAGAGAGCTAGAGGTCTGCAGCCTCCCACCACCCCCTTCCTGCAAGACCCCCCTTCCTGCAAGACCCCACTGCCTCTTGGAATTCACCTTCAGAAACCCAAAGCCTCGCAGAAAATGAACCTGCCTGACACACAGTAAATGGTTATAAATATGTGTAACAGGTTCAAAAAATAAATTCCTACAGAGCTGACACATTAACTGGACCATATATATATACACATACGTATAGATATAAATAATATGGAGCCTATATCTAAAGGGCCAGACTTTTTTTTTCTTATAGCATAACTATGTACATTAATACAATCATGGGGTACAGTGTGCTGTTTTCATATACATTTTGAAATACTCTCATCAAACTGGTTAACATAACCTTCATGTCATTTTCTTAGTTATTGAGTTAAAATGTTCATATTCTGCTTTTAGAAAGATTCACTTGTACCTTTGTAAGATAAACCATAGAGGTGACCCCACCAATCACTCTCCCTCCCCTCAAAAGGGACAGACTTGAGTTCTAATTTCCCCACCTCCATGTACTCAAACACAGTACAGAACTTTATCACAGATGTGAGTTCTAATCTCACTCTGCCATTTATTCACGTGACCCTGTTGCTGTTGCTTAATTGAGTTTCACTTGTTCCCTCTCCTGCAAAGCAGTGATAATAGAACTATTAGGTATTTCTTACAGTGTCTCCATTTACTTCAAGTCAAGTGCATTTACAAACACAAACAGTCAGGGCCAGGCCTGGTACATAGTTACCATTGATTGTTGATGTTTCCATTTTCAGCTCCGTAAGAAGCAAAATACATTCTTTTTAGGCAACTCATTATTCCAACCCCCCTAAGACCCAATCATCTACCAGCACCTCCCAGCAGAGAAGCAGGAAGGGGGGACTCCAGTTCCCTTAGCTGTGTTCTACACTGAAGGCTGAAACAGGCTTCCAATGTACACAGCTGTCTAACATGCTCAAAGCATTAATAAGGCACCATGATATCCAGGGATAACAAAATTAACAACACTCTCCCAAGAACTCTGCTCTGGGGTGATTTACCAATTATTTCAGTAAAATTTTTAGTTATAAAAAAGAAAGGACTCAGATTGGAACCATATTAAAATATCTTCCTCTCTTCTCTCTCTTCTCTCTGTCTCTCAGTGAAATACACTTACAATTTACCCTAAGTATCCTAAACGGTCGCTTGTCTTTCTCCAAGTCGTTCCAGAGGGGATTTGAAGATGCATCTGTCAGATGTGTTGCCAGCAAGCAGACTTTGGTGGGTCACAGGAGGAAGTTCTTATTTTGTTCTAACTTACATCGTCACACGGCAGCTCTTCGGAATATATTTCTGAATAATATTTCCTCCATTCACAGCCGTGAGCTTAGACCATTTTATTCAGAATAAGGTTTCACTAGAGAGATGCAGGTGGCCAAGAAAATCAGACACAGGGGACAGTCTCAGGCCCTTCAAATGGCTCCAGGCGTCCTGTGCGGCTTTCTGGGTAAGATAAATTGCAGAAGGCCCCTTCTCCAGCAACCCGTTGACAATCTGGGGCAAATCTGATGCAGCCACCATGCTTTCAGTCATGACTGTGGAGCTACAATGCCCTAAATGTGGTCGTTCATCCCCTGGCTATGCAGCCTGGCAGCCAGTGCTCCTGGCCACAGGGGGTCCAAGGGCTTGGATTTGTTTCTTTCCTGTGTGTTTAGGCAAAGCAGAGTGGTCAGGGAGGGGAAGTGGTCTGGCAAACTCCTCACTGTATGAACTTTTCCTCCACACTAAGGAAGAGAAACACGGAACTCCCCAAAGGCCATATTTTTGCCAAAAGATCTAAAAGCAACATTCCAAATTGGGACTATTTTGCAGAGGAAAGAAAAATGTCTTTGCTGTTGAGATGGGCTAAATAAAGCACCTGCTATTACAGCTGCCACTGGGGAGTACCGTGGTCTAGGTCAACGCCTCCAAATGACAGGACAGCCATTTACTCCCGAGAGCAGACATCTCTCGACAGGACTGCTACAATCAGCTCGACCCTTCCAACAATCCCTGATACCACACAGTGAACACGTTCTTAAATCAAATCGTGATTATGGAACATAAAGAGAACTAGATAATACGGCAGCATTGATATTCCACGTCCATGCTAAGAAGCTGTACTTTAACAATTTTAGACGCTATGGTATCCTATCACAGCCCTTTCTAGACAATTTCTGTAAATAAAATTTCCCATATCAATAGACCACCAGTTGAAAGCTAAGGGCAGTATATTGCCCTATCAACAAATACTTACAAAAGCAAGATACAACCAAAGGCAATTTGTTAGGATTTTAAACATCAAGAAGAAAATAAAAACCTTAAGGACTCTCTTCTGCATGAGTACTGATGAATATTTGATGGGGAGGAGAGGGTCAAACACTTCATCAGAAATTCCTTCAAGAGCAAGTGCCCAGCTCAGAGACTATTTACTCCAATGCCAAAGCATTGCTAGCAGAGCAGTAGTTATCTTGGTCACAAAAAACACCCCCAACCAGCCAGGGAATTTAGTAAGACCCCAAAGCAACTCTGGCAGCCACAGTGGTTGTTACAGCCTGATCATAAAGTGCTCTTATTTCCCCTCTGTGAGACGATGTACAACCAGCTCTGTGTTTAAAAGCCTCTGTTTTAGTCTAGTAAAGCTATTAAGGAAGCCATCAAAAGTTCCGCCAGATTAAGGGTTTCACGGATATGTGTGGTCTCATACACTATCACTTTCAATGTTTATGTTTTGAAAAATTTCAAATATACAGAAAAGTACAAAGAACATCTGTGTACCCATGACCAGGTTCTGTCACATTGTAATGCTTAACCACATGGGCATGGGGCCTTTTTTCTTAATAAATAAAATAGTTACATAGAAAAATAAAAACCTGCAGTTAGCACTCCCCAACCCCTGCCCCTGCCTCCCTAAGCAGCATGTAGTATGAGTTTGCATGTTCAATAATTTATACAAATGTTGTCAGATTCCATGTATCAATCACAAATTGTTTTTCTTCTTCTCATCACTGGGTTTCTAAAATTTATCCATGTTAATGCAAGTATGCACGGTTCACTTATTTTCATCACCACGTAGAATTTGATTGCATAAATAGAGGACATATTATTTTAAACTTTTTCCTTCTGAAAGAGCAGTTAGATTGATTTAGGTTTTTCACTAGGCTGAAGGACACAGAAAGGAACCTTCTTAACGTGGAGGGTTTTGCACACATGAAATGATTTCCCCAGGCACATCCACAGTGGGACTGCCAAGCTGTAGGGTTTGTATGTCTGTAGCTTTGCCGAGGGCCGCGGAACTGCTCTCCAAAGAAATCATACCAGTGACACTCCCCCATCATCACTGGAGAACATCTGTTTCTCCACACCCTTGTCTTCAACGGACACTGTTGGATTCTTTAATTTTGGCCTGAGGACTCTGAGATAGCGCCTCATGTTGATAGCGCCTCGTGTTAATTGGGCTTTTCCTGGCTATCAGTGAGCGTGAGCGATCATCCTTTTAGGTTTCCTGGCCAGCCAGGCCTTCCTTTCCTTGAACCTCCTCGGTGCAGCCTTGGCCCATTTTTCTGGTTGCCTTTTTTCTTATTGCTTTGTTAGAGCGCTCTTTATATCCTGTGATTTGGGGAAAGTCCACTGTGAAGTGGAGATAGTAACCTCTCTCTTAGGGATTTTTGTTTGTGTTCTGTTGTTCTCTTTGTTGTTTGAGACACAGTCTCACTGGGTCACCCAGAGTAGTGCCATGACATCACAGCTCACAGCAACCTCAAACTCCTGGGCTCAAGCAACCCTCTTGCCTCAGCCTCCAAGTATCTGGGACTATAGGCACCCACCATAACGCCCAGCTAGTTTTTCTATTTTTAGTAAAGATGAGTCTTGCTTTTGCTCAGGCTCATCTCCAAATCCTGAGCTCAGGTGATCCACCTGCCTCAGCCTCCCAGAGGGCTAAGATTACAAGTAGGAGCCTCTCTTAGAGATGTTTGAAAGCTGATCAAAAGGCACTTAGTCCAGTGCCTATTATATGTCAGGCACTTAAAAATAAAGTCTGTTACTATTATTGTTACACACATGAGTAAGAATAAGATTCAGGGTGTAAAGGGTTCCCTGCACTGCTCCCAAGCTAGTGGCCACCTTGAGATAAATACTGCAGAACTCAGAAAACGGAGTTTCAACAATTCTCCTTGCCCAAGATATTTCTCCCAGGCAAGAAGACATAATATAAGTATTGCAGTGTTTATAAAAGACCACTAGGAAATGTGCGGTCAATTCCCCAAGACACTGCTTCAACTATGTGTTTGAGAGTGACCAAAGTTACACTTCCATCAGTCCACACTTGACTGTGACCACGCTGTGAACTGCCCATTATCCTGGGTCTCAGCAATGGTTAAGGCACAGGATGAAAAAGACTCTTGGAAAGAGAGGGGGGCTGGCTATGGGGGCAGGTTAATCAGCATCAGGGAGCTTCCATCGCCAGGAACGTCCTGAAGCGGAAATACAACCGTGACTTCATGAATTTCCATAGGTCCAAGTCTTCATTTTCCCACAGGCTGTAAGTGATCCTTGAATAAGAAAAGCCAAATAACAATCATCGTACCAGTGGGGGTTTTGTTAAAAATAATGAACAAGGCTCGGCACCTATAGCTCAACCGGCTAAGGCGCCAGCCACATACACCTAAGGTGGCAGGTTCGAATCCCCAGCCCGGACCCGCCAAACAACAATGACGGCTGCAACCAAAAAATAGCCGGGCGTTGTGGCGGGCGCCTGTGGTCCCAGCTACTTGGGAGGCTGAGGCAGAAGACTCGCTTGAGCCCAGGAGTTGGAGGTTGCTGTGAGCTGTAATGCCAGAGCACTCTACCCAGGGGGACAGCTTGAGGCTCTGTCTCAAAAAAAAAAAAAAAAAAATAATGAACAAAGGGTACTGACATCAGCTGGGTGGCAACCGGTCCTGCTCAAGGCCCAGTGTGAAACATCTCTAGCCCCGATATCTACAGAACCGTTCATCAGGACATGCTGGTAACCTGGACACTGTGATCTCACTGCACGGTGCTTAGCCATGGAATGCGTTTATTCTGGTGCAGACGCCCTCCCGGCATGGCTCCTTGTGACCTGTGCATGGGGGAAGGCTGTGCCCGTCTTTATGAACTCTGCCAGTGGACTCAGGATGTGCACAGAGCCGCCCTCCAGACCTTTCAAATAGCCCTGACATCAGCTTCAATGGGGCACTGGCAGGAGCTTTGCAGATGGACTCAGACACCACCTCATCTTCCGAATGATCTCCCTCCCTCAATTTCAACTTGCACTACAGAGACCACTCTCTCCCTACTACGGACAGAGAGGCCCTCTCTCCTCCCCTCCTCTTCAGAGCAATCGGCAGATTCAACTTGAGCCCAAACATAATTAGACCGTCGTCTGATAGCCGTCTAGGTGCGTGGCTTTCTTCCTTAAACCTGTGCCAAGTTTTCACTTTCAAGAAGTTAAATTGCCATATAAAAATGCCCTGGTGATGATGAGTAATTAGATACTGTAATGGAAAATTAACTGTGCTTTCATTCAGAGCATTTATTTTAACAAGACTTTTCTATTTCTAACTGTTATTAAACCGCAATAAAAATAAATGCAATCCTGAGGGTTTGCAAAGGTTCTCTGGTTCAAACAAACAAACAAACAAAAGACCTCTCTTCCTGGAGCATATTTATTTTGCTAATGCCGCCAACAAAGTCAAGGTCTGAACCCCATTATGAGTAAATCCTAATGCTAATTCTAAATCTGTCTTCCTAGTTAGGAGGAGAAACCACCATTTCAACCTCTCAAGCAGCTACACCAGAGGCAGGCACCCTCCAGGCAGGCCAACCTGCCTCTCCACAACGGGCTTCTCTGCAGCTAGGAGTCTTCACCCCAACCCCCCTACAATCCTTCTCTTTTTCTCTTCATCATGCTGCTCACAGAGAGGTGTGCCACCTTCAGCAGAGTGGTTCATGAGGGTCCTGTGAGCACCTGCAGGCCTCACACATTCTCCAGTAGAAAGTCGCTAATCCAGCTGCGGCCCATCCCAGAGCCACAGCCTAGAGCATTAAATAGTATTGCATTCCCCGAAATGGGCACAAAATAAGGCTTAAATCTATGCATGCTGTCCAAGTCCTTGCAGCCCTCTAACCAGATTCCAGCTAAGAGTTGGCCAAAGGGCTGAGCAGGACCCACAAACTTTACAGCCATTAAAGTGACTCTGGGGCAGGAGGTGACAAGTGTAGGTTGAGGCTTCACAACACCCCCCCAGAGTTCCTAAGTTTAATACAAATTGGAGAGCCTCAGACCATCTGACCTGCCTAGGTTTTCATCTCTGTTACTCCTCCTGCCTGACCGCAAAACAAAGTACAAATAACCCAAAAAAAGGATCTCTGCAGTCCAGGAGCTTGAGGTTGCTGTGAACTGTGATCAGGGTACTCTACCCAGGGGGATGGAGTGAGACAATGTCTCCAAAAAAACACCTAAAAATGTTTCCAGTGTTATGTTTTCTTAGTCCCCCACGAGAATGCTAAATGCTGAGCAGAGCTCAGGCTCTGGGTCTCACCCCTTAATAGGCCCTGGCATATGACTCAGAGGAAGCAGCTTCAGCCATTTACTATCCATGAACTGATGAGAGAATTCAGAGGCCACCTTCGCTTCTGCACAGCCATTGAGAGGGGCATTGTGCTACACGGCTGAACCCGAGTGGCCTCAAGAATTAGAGATGATTTTTCTCTTTCCCTATTCTCTTTTTACCTTTTAATTTCTCTTCATAATGTAAACAACCTTTTGCAGTCCTTACTGCTGTTCTTATAGATTCCTGGGATCTGTTCATCTTTTCTCTTTGATTCCTAGAGTCTGCTGAAACCATTTTCTACTGTCCATGCTTATATCACAAATTCAGTCTTCAATGCAGAAATACAACCAGCAGGAACACCAGCGGATCCTTAGGAAATCAGCCTCATAAAAGAGTTTAAAAATACAAGCACACACAGTTTTATCTGAGTTACAGTTAACAAAGTTTATTTGACAACTTTGCTGGTGATAACAGGTGGAGTTCAAAGAGAAAACTCCACACGGTAAGCAAAAGTATTAAGCTGTCCAAATGTTCTCCTATACCAATTCCAAACTGCCTGTCATGTGCTCTAGAGAATAACAAAGAAAAGTCTGGCAGTGGTTCTACAAGTAGTTTAGAGCAATTTTTAAAACACCCTAAAAATAATGGACTCAATGACAATCCCAGCAACATAAATATTTGTTGAATTAAATGATACTGAAAGTTATAGACATTTGGAAAGGCATTTGAACTCATAAACAAAATTTCCAATCATTTTCCTATTTGCTGTTAGAGAAATCAGAGCCAAGGAGGACACTGCTGATGAACCAGTCACAAGTTAAAACTGACTCCTAAGGACCCCCATGGCATCTTATTTAACAAAGGAATAAAAAAACTTAGGTATGATGAGAAACCACTAAGGATCCCTAAAGAGCTCAGAATATATATTCTGACCCTCAGTGAGTCCTAGCTCCTGTGCACCCATCAATTTATTTGCCCTTAGAATGGGAACAGAAGCGGCAGTCATGAGTAATTGCTAATAAAAGCCTCCGTGCCTCTGGCAGAAACACAAATGCTTGTTGATAATGATCATTTTCCCAGACCCTGGTTTATGTTTCTCCATTAACATTCCAGTGACCAACTCTCAGGTTCCCAAGATCCTACGGATTTGGGTCTCTGACTAAGAGACCAAAGACGGAGCTGAGATTTGAAGTATCCCAAGTTGCCAACTCCGAGAAGTAGTAGCTGCCTCCCTAACCCCCAAACGCGTCATTCCCCACGTCTGCACCACATGCAATTCTTCACTGGGATGACGACACTCAATCTTTGTGATAAAAATGCACTCAAGGACACCACCCCTAAGAACTTGCTTCTCTTGGACCCACCAATGGATAAAATGTTCTCAATGCTGCTCCTAAGATAAACACCCTTCCCCAAATTCCCCCTTTAACTGGTTGGTTGACTGTGCCCTGGGTGTGACTGCGGGTTTATCCTGGGTGTGTAACCAAACTGGAAAAGTCTTACTGATTTTTGAGTACCCTGACAAGGAGGATGGTGACAGCAAGAGCAGACAGCAATGACGCTGACACACTGCAGAACGATGTCCTATGTGAGGAGACTGCCCTGTGGTCTCTGTGTCCCCGTCCAGCTCTAAGTCCACCATCAGCTCTGTAGTACTGACCACTGACAGTCAGACAGAGGTGACAGGGCCAGCAGAACCCCTCTGCCAAAGAAAGGGCAAGAAATTAGACACCAGGTCTTAGTGGAATAATTAAAAGTCCAGTACTGGTCACAGGTTGTAAAATACCCAACTATCTATGCTTACCTCTCCCCAAATGTGCATGTGTATTAAATGTAGATTAAGAATAAATAATAACAATAAATTGTAAATAATTAGTACCTTAGGTTCATTTATCAGTATCCTCTCATGAAATCCCTTAGGGTAAAATGCTACATCCTTCTTTTGGAGAAGCAAGTTATAAAAATTTTTTTCCTAAACACCCTTCAAATTTAGAAACTCCCCTGATTTCCAAAGGGCCGACTGAAAGGCGGAGACTTCAAAATGACACTCCCGGCTCTGCAAGCTCCTCCATCCTGAGAAGTCAGCTTTGCTCAAATGACTTTTTCACCTCACAACCAAAGGGAGAAAACAGTGAATGATGGTATTTAGGAGAGCCTAAAATGCACCCATTTTTGGACTTTTTGGTCACAGTCAACTTCTAAGGTTTATGAGAGATAGTTACTGATTTCCAAATGGCAAAACATTTCTACTCCGAAGGAGATAACTGCTAACAGATTTAAAAATAAGACTAACTTGTCATATTTCAAATTAACTCTAAACATAATCCACCCCTTTCCAATGGCCAGAATAACAAAACTTTTTTCAAACAGAGGCCTTCTTTGGGCTTGGTTTTTGAAATTTTATTTTAAATGTAGTAATAAACTTTCTTGTAGTTGGGCTTAGAAAGAAAGGATTCCCTTACTCATTGTCTCTTACGGCGATTTACATGATCTCCTGGGAAACGAAGAAATTCAGAAACATCTTTATAGATCTAAAATTACTGCATTTTAAATAAGAAAGACCTGTTAAAATAAACAAGTTTTGGATGGTGAGGATTTCATCAACATTAGGATGTCTAATAATAAATTACTGTCAGCTGATTATCTGCCTGATTGAAAATATTTCCATCTCTCAGTTTACTCTTCTGCCTGAGGAAATTCAGTATTATAAATTGACATTTGGATTGCTAAATATAAACAACACAGACCACTTCATCATATACAAGTTTTTAAAACGTTTCTTTCCACTCCAGTTTTGTGAACTTATGCACACTGGTCACTTTTTTTATTTTTTCAGCACATTTTATATCCTGTAGTTTTCATGTTTTTACCGGACACAGCTCACTTCTGTGAGTTACTTAAACTATAAATCATCCAACAAAAGGTTTAAAAAGTTCAGTAACTTTAACTTCAATTTATGCCTCTCATTTGAGTTGAACTTTTCATGCATTGCCTCTACCAAAGTGCTAAACATTTAGCTCTATCTAGCAAAAAAAAGAAAGAAAGAAAAAAGGAAAAGAAAAGAAAAAGAAATTATAGGTTCATTACAGAAGCCAGCGACTTATTTTTTTATTAATAAAAAAGATTATATTCATCCAATCTTTTTGATCCTGAACTTAAAAACAACAAAAAATGCTTTCAAAGTATGGTATTTGCAAAACCCCTGAGAAGTCACTAATGGGATTCCCATGATCTAATACGTGTAAGGCTTTAACTGTAATTGTAAACCCACTGAAGGCTTATGATCTGAAAGTATGGACTATTGTAGCCAGTTTTTATGGGTTTAATTCCACCAGCAAATCCTAGTTTCTATATTTTAATTCTCAACTAGAGCAAAACCACGACACGTTTGCAGAAGAACAGTCTGAGGAAACAAGAGGGAGAGAAAACCTTTGCCAACAACCACCCTTTTCCACAAGCCATCACGCTAAAAGCACAAGACCGCACACAACTTTAGTCCGTGATCTATGGCAATTCGCTTTTAACACTCGCAAAACTACATATGAATCATTTTATTTTCATCTGCTTTACTTCCCACACAAGGTTCAATAAACAGAACTTACTCAGCCTTGACTGGCTGGATGACTACTTTCTGAGGCTGTTCAATTACTCCTTTTCTGACATGTTTTCTACTATGATCCAATTTTGTGACTCCCATGAGCCAAAAAAAACTGCCTTCAAGTTAACAAGGGCACCAAGCACTAGACTATACCAAGGGTGCTTAGGAGAAGTTGTTCCGTTTTGTGCTAGGAGCTTCCCACATACAGTGCATATGACCGAGACAGACCCTCTCTTTTTCCCCATAGGGATTTGAGTTATCCTAGCAAACTCAAAACAAGATTTGGACTACCTCCCCTATTCCATGTATATGTGGACTATTAATCCAAGTGTCCACACACCGCCTACACAAAAATGTAAAAGTATCAACATGGAGATATCTAACTTGTTTCTAAAAATTATTTGTTCCTGATTTCATAGATTTCTTAGTTTTTAAAATTCGGTATTACAAGGTTATAGGATACCAGGCTTAATTCTACCTTACGGATAAATTAATTTTAAAAATAAATGACTGGGGCTGCGCCTGTGGCTCAAAGGAGTAGGGTGCCGGCCCCATATACTGGAGGTGGTGGGTTCAAACCCAGCTCCAGTCAAAAACTAAAAAAAAAAATTATAAAAATAAATAACTGAACATAGTTAACTTCATAACTAAACACAGGTAGGAACAATTCGATTTTAAAAGAACTTTGTCATTTGTGTATATATTTATTGGTTATAAATATATAGAGGCTATCAATGGAACAAAGAGAAAATGGACTTCCAAGCCTTGTGCACTAAGAACTTTTGGCCTGAATGTTCCAAAAATATCTTTCAAAACCACTGCTGGCTCTTCACTTCGTTATTGCAATGTTAAGTACAATTTCATTTATTTCATGCCACCCATGCAACAAACATAACCTCAAAGGTTCTTTTGGTTTGGAAAGCATTCCAAATCAAAAATTTGAAAGCACTGTCAGTAACTTTTCTTTTTGCTATAACCACCTTTCTGTAACTTAACTCCTATTAATGCCAAGACACCTGGAAATTTGGAGCTTCTCTCAACGCAAAGTATTTTTGACTTTTTCATAGATTAACTTCAGTAGTAAATAATATACTTATTAATTTCTCTTTATCTTTCCTATTGGTCAGCGATGTTTTTAGTGACTTAAAGTCAGCTTGTGCCACAAACACAACATGCTCCGGAAATATCTCCCAAAGGGAGATCGTTTTAAGCAAAGTTCAGTGAATTCAGGATTCTGATGAGAACCTCGGATACTGATTTACCTGTAAAATCCCCAGGGGAGACAGTGGGAGGTTGGGCAAGTTAACTCAAAGTGAGAAGCAAGGCCGCCAAGTTCAAGTTGAAACTCACACCACCACTTCCTGAAAGAGTGATTTAGGTGTTGAACCAGGTCAAGGGTTCGAACTTTCTGACAGAAAACCACAGCGGTGCCAGGAAGGAGGAAGCGCACGATCAGCCCACCCCGAGGCTGCCTTTACTTTGTTTCCAAGTGACCCGTACCCTGCCTGGCCCTTCAAAATGCCCATCGCTTGCAGAAGCGCAGGAAAGGAACCCCCTTAACTCCTTCCTCTCGCCCTGGAGTGGGAAAGCAAAGGCGACCCGCACTGGCCTGAGAGCCGCCGCACCTGCTACCCCAGCGGGGCGTCTTACCGGTGCAGGAATGCAGGGGCTTGGGCCGCACGACCAGTGACGGGCACACGGAGTAGAGGGAAAGTTTCTCAAAGTAGTCGCAGGTCTCCTTGGAGAGGATCTCGTCGATCATGAAGGTCTTGTAGCGCCGCCTGGCTGCTTTGAGCTGGCCGGGCGAGCTCAGCCTCAGCTCGGCGTGGCAGTGCATGGTGAGCCGGGGCGAGCGCCAGTCCGGCCGGGGCCGCGGAGGCTAGGGCGCCGACGGGGGCCCGAGCCCCGCTCCTCGGCAGCAGGGGACACGGCGGGGCTCCGGGGACTCGCGGAGCGGAGCGGGCACCGGGCGCGCCTGCTGCGCGTCTATACCCACCCGCGAATCAGCATCTTCGCCAAGCCCTTTTGGGACAGCGCAGCTGTCAATCAGCGCGTGCTTCCTGCAGGGCCGATGCAGCCCGCGGCCGGAGGGGCGTCGCGCCCACCCGCCCCGCCCGCGCGACCAGGACGCCGACCTGCGCGCCTCGCGCCCCGCGGCTCTCGCTCGCCGCCTCCCGCCGGTCGGTGTCTCGCGCTCCGCCCCCTGGCTCTCTATTTTAAGACACTCACTTTGGCTCTGCTCCCCGCCCCCCTCCTGGGACGAGCTCCAGGTGTATGAGCAGGAGAGTGCGCGCGAGTGTGCCCGCGGTGCGGGGAGCGCGCGCCACCCGCCGCCAGGACCTGGGCCGGCCGCTCCCAGTCCCCCGAGCGCACCTTAGCGCCTGCCCTGCCACTCGCGGGCTGGGCTCCCCAACCCCTGCAATCCAGCAAGAGGGCACTTCCAGAAAGGAGGGCACTTATTAGAAATAAGTTTAGTCCTCCCCGAGGCCCGCTTTGGTTGCGGGCCACAGAGCGGGCGGCTCCCGAGAACCGCTGTGCCTTTCTCCTTCCCCGAATGGACCGTTTCCAGAGACCGTGGCCTCCGCTCGCAGCCCCGCATCTCGGGACAGGCCGGCGCTCTCTGAGTGCGGGGCATTTGCGCCGACATTGCAAATTTGATTGCCTCTCCAAGATCCCGAACGATAAGTGACCCGGGACCAGTCCGTTACACCAATAAAAAACTGCAAAAATGGTAACTAATACGCCTGTAGCTTGCCGGCGTTTTCATGTTTAAACTCCGTTTATAAAAACGATTTTCCTTCCCGGAAGGGGCCATCGCAGCTCGACCTCAGGGTGCGGGGAGCCCGGGGTGGCAGACCCCATACGCGCCCGATCCTGCCGCGGAAGCGGCTTTGGTTCCCCCGACCCTCGTGGCTCGGTGGGGTTCGGGGAGCCGCACAGACTCGTGTTTATTTGGTGCTTTGTCTTTTTCTTCCTGAGCGCCTAGCCCCAACTCTGTTTTAATCAAAATCTATACGAACTTTTCTTTGTAAATGGAAGTGGTGGGTGACAGGGACACCCCAGCAATGGGACCGCTCCACTGCCGGCGCCCAGCTGGAGTTCGGCCGAACAGCTCGGGGCGCGCTAGTTTCCACGATTTTTTCTCGCAATCGGTGTGCAGGGAGTTGAAAGGAAAATGCACCGTAGGAACTCTGAGCATCACAGTCTCGGGCGGCCTTCGCCAGCGCAGACTGTCGGGTTGTGACATTTCCTCGCTGCTCTCCGCCGGGAAGCAGCGCGAGTCTCCGCCGGGCTCCGAGGAGCCACTTGCCCGGAGGACCCTGGCAGCCGCGGAAACAAGTCCCCGCGTGCGCCTGGACGGGGTGGTTAAACTCAGAGGGAGGGACACGCCTGGAGAACTAATAATTAGGCTTTTAGAGAAAATAGATGTTAATAGAGCGAGTCGTGGCCTAGCATTAGACATGGCCGCAACGCGTCTTTGAGGAGCTTCCAGCCCCAAGTGCTTGTGAACTGGCTTCCCTCCCCTCCGCTGAGACTGTTTTAGTTTATTCTCTTTCTTCACGCGGAGGCGGCTGGAAGGCCCAAGACATCCGGGACCAGGTGTCCGGGCAGCGGCTCGCGTCCCGCAGCAGGGCCCTGGGGTCGCCCCGGTCGCTTTCGCGGCGGAACCCTGCGGCTTATCCGCTGTCGAGGCGTGGGCCGGGGAGGTTCAACCCAGCCGCCCACGCCACGAACTGCAGGTTCTCCTGGACGCGGGCGGGCAGGGGCCCGCCGGGGCTCTCTGCGCCCCCGGGAAGGTCAGCAGCTGCAGGCAGCCGCCGATCGGCCCAGCGAGCGTTAGGCGGGATCGGAGAGCGCGGCATGGAGGCGACCCCACGCGCAGCGCCACTGCGAGGCGGGGTTGGAGCGGCCCCAGCACCTGAGCGACAGACAGCACGGGGACCTGTCTTTGCCCTACGCTTCCTTCCTCGACTTCCCTTCTCCTCTCGGGCGCTTCTGGTACCTTCCACCGCCCCTCTCTTGTCCGGTTTTCCTCCACATCCCTACATTTTCAGCCTCCTCTCCTGGGTCGAATTCCCTCTCTTCTCTCCTCTTTCTGCCCTCTTCTTTTCTTTTACCGTTGCTACTCTTGTTTCTCTTTTTATCCCCCTTCCCTTCTCATCTCCTTCTTTCCTTTCTGCGTATTCAGGTCTAGAGTTGCGCTCCTGTGCCCCTGCGGGAGGCTGCAGCCAGCTCCCCGCCCGGGACAGTGCGGAAGGCCCGCAGCCTGGCGGGCGGGAATCGCCCTCGGACCGGCCCGACTTTGGCCGGCAGCGTCCTCCAGCGCTCTCCCTCTCCTGGCTTCCACTGGCCACAGTTTGCCCAGACCCTCCAGGAAGACCAGTCCTTTGATTTGAAATTCGCGGTGTTTTAATAGCTAAAGAAGTAAAACATTCCTATTCAGCTCCTGGGAATTTTCCCTCTTATTTTTTCCTCGACAAGGGCAAGAAATCTCAAAGGAGGTCTGTGCCACGTGCAGGAGAGAGATTTCTGATTTCCAGATCTTGGAGTCTGGGGCTTTGCGCTCTGTCGCTAATACCCTAAGCTGAGCCTCAGTTTTCCCCGTTGTAAATAGTAATTATAAAATCTGCACAAGGCTGGGTTCTCATAATCCATGCCTTATAGAAGCTTGTTCTTTTCAATCAGAATGCACTTCGCTCCTCATCACCTCCCTCCTGTGCCTGAAAAACTAGCTGGAGATTCATCTGAAATGTCACCTTCTCTGTGGAGCGTTTCCC
This sequence comes from Otolemur garnettii, assembly GCF_000181295.1. Classification (NCBI taxonomy): domain Eukaryota; kingdom Metazoa; phylum Chordata; class Mammalia; order Primates; family Galagidae; genus Otolemur; species Otolemur garnettii. Next base: position 3,056,768 of record NW_003852492.1, on the reverse strand, counting down.
CACTCCCCAAGACTCCTGCTGTTCCCACATCTGTGCGGTGGCATTTCCTTCACTGTCTTTTGCGTGTTTATGTCACCCACTGGGCGATGAACTCCTGGTGGGCCAGCGCCTATGCGGTATCAATTCATCCCCTGTCACATCGCAGGTTCTCAGTAAACACGTCATAAACAAATTAATCCCTGAAAGCTGGGGAAGTTAGATAATATACGTTAGGTGGGACGTCAAATCCTAATTAGGTATGCTAAGTTTGTCTTTCTCTTTGAGTCTCTCCCTCTCTCTTTAATAATTTTGCAGGTGAGCAATGGTCCAGCCCAATTCCTCTCTGCTCCCCTGTCTCCTTTTTTCCGCTCCCTCTCTCCTGCTCTCAGACTGTTTGCGCTTCTGTTGGAGGAAGCACACCCCAGCTGTCAATCACAAACTGGGGCTTTGGTCAGAATCGTGGAGGGTTTTGTTTCCAACGCTAATGAAGTGGCTGGAACAGCAAACATCTGCCCATGAGACTCAAACCTTTTCCAGCTGCTGGAGACCCACAGACAAGTCCCAGCCTCCTTGACTAGACCCGGGCAGTGTCTGTTCCTGCACCCTAGGGGGTGGATGGAGGGGTGTACCCTGACCCACACTTAGAGGGGCATGAAAGGGGGTGAAAATCACACCTTCCAAGAGGCTACAGGGATCAGCTCCCCTACCCCCACCTGGCACCTAACTCCTGGGGCAGAGCCCAGCCAGAGAGAAGAGGGGGAGAAAATCTTTGCAAAGTTAGTGTTGGAGGTTCTGTCAACTAGAAACCAAAAATTCCTCTTCACCCGTTTCCCCTCACACCTAGTATCTCCACTCAGCTAGAACTCTTGACATTTAATTAAGCAAAATGGTATTTAAAAATACTGGCCTGACACTTGAATTGCATCTAGGACTTACCCCTAGATGGACTCAGCTTGACTTTTAGTTTAACTCTCCTTTTATAATCTTGGGCTGTACCTTGACAGAGATATTCGGAAGCAACCGGGATATAACGTCTTAAAAATACTCTAATTCATTTCCCAACCATCTTTTCTTCAAAGGGTACAGAGGGTGTCAAAAACATTTCTTACATTCTAGTAAGGCATATGTAATAACTTGTATTTCAGCCCCTAAGTTTCGAAATAGTTTCAGACATGTAAAAGCAACATAGGGAAAGCCTTGTAAGTTAATATTCCCATGGGCCGCAGGGCCGTGCCCGACTGCTGCCGATGGAGACCAGCAGAGCAGCCTCAAATAACAAGTCAGAGGAGGAGGACGTGGAAGGGAGCTTACTTTGCAAAACTCTCAGACACTGTAAAGCTTTTTTTAAAGGAGGACACAAACGCAATTCACTTGACAAAGGGGCTTGGAAAAGATTGAGTAGATCATTCAATCCCTCTCAAAGCATCTTCCCGGAGGAAAAGTTTAAACTGAGGAAAGATAAGACCGTGGCAATATCTACAGAACACCCAACATTCCCATGCAGAGTGAAAATGCAATAAATCACCGGGGGGTCCCAACTTTTAGAAGCTTGGTTATAGAGATTAAAAGTCGCTGACTATTTCCGTTTTTAATTGCACTATCCTCCCATCAAATAGTTATGTTTCTGAAAATACCCTGTGTGCCTCAATTATCTCGACTGATACAGCCAGGAATATAAAATTTAGTTTCTTCTAGGTTTGTTGTGGTATTGTAAAAAGAGATATAGAAGTTCGGGTCATCACTGATTTTGACCTCCCCCCACCCCCCTCATGAAAAGGCTGCAGTAACCGAGTGATACTTTCACATAGGTGATGCAACAGTGTCCTGGCTCTCTGGAGTTAAGAGGAAAAAACTTTGGAGCCAGGCAAACCTGGGTTCCATTCCCAGCATGGTCATTTAGTAATTTCTCTGTGTTCTGGCCCTCAACCATCACATGGGGGTGAGGACAGCCTACTCAGAGTTTGCCGGGGGATCTCTCACACCAATCCTACGCTGACTCATGAAATGCCTTTACTTTTTCAATAAGACGGGCAATCTGCTATCAAAAACCATCACAAAAGAAAACTGCAATTTTCGAGGGGTGCTTTTGTTTTGAGTTTTTTTTTTTTAATAGTGTGTCACTCTGTCACCCTGGGTAGAGTGCTGTGGCATCATCACAGCTCACAGCAACTGTCTCCATGGCTCAAGCGATCCTGTTGCCTCAGCCTCCCAAGTAGTTGAGATTACAAAGGCCCACCAGCCACAATGTTGGGCTAGTTTTGGCTGGTCTCAAACTCTTGAGCTGAAGTAATCCACCTGCCTTGGCCTCCCAGAGTGCTAGGATCACAGGCACGAGCCACCCAGCCCAGCCTAAAACTACAATTTGAAAAGCCTGCCTCTGCTGTTTCACTTGTATTTCAGGGTAAGTTTTGCTCAATGTTCAAAACCTGGTTCAAAACCAAAACATGAAGAGTGGGAGAGGCAGAAGACAGGACTGTTGTTAACTGAGGAAATGACCTGGCCACCTAGAGTCCCTGAGTGCTGCTTGACATCTGGCCCTTCAGCCACAGACTCAAAGCACCTGCAGCCGTCAATTAGTCTAACCAGCACATCACAGGGCCCTGGGTCGTCTATAATTCTGATTTTTTTTTTCTTGTCAAAAAGTGCCATGGGCAATGTGGCTCATGGCTGTAATCCTAGCACTCTGGGAGGCTAAGGAAGATGGATTGCTTTAGCTCATGAGCTCAAGACCAGCCTGAGCTAAAGCAAGACCCCCCCTCTTTACTAAAATTAGAAAAACTGAGGCAAGAGAATCACTGGAGCCCAAGAGTTGGAGGTTGCTGTGAGCTTTGATGCCATAGCACTCTACCCAGGGTGAAAGCTTGAGACTTTGTCTCAAAAAAATTAAGTTATTTTTGTTATTCCTTGAGCCATGGCACCACCTGTGGCTCAAAGGAGTAGGGCGCCAGCCCCATATACCAGAGGTTTAAACCCCACCCCAGCCAAAAATTGCAAAAAATAAAAATAAATTAATAAATTAATTTTAAAAAAAACTGCACCATGATCCTGTACCCACAGGATGACATCTCTTGCAAATTATCTCACAAAACATTTTTACTCTCTCCTCGGCCTCACACAGTCCTTGGTTGGGTTTCATGTGGATTCTCTGTAGTCTCCCCAACCAGTGAGGCAGGATTTCAAAGAGAACAAGTGGTCGGTCGGTCATTAGCATTGCCTGTAAATCAAGGACAAGAAGGCTCCTGTGTCAGCTAGTGCAGGGGAAAATGAACACACACCCAGAGCTTTGGACGATTAAGGAAATCAGCTGGCACGATTGTTACTATGCTAATACGGAACAATATTTACTAGGAACGCTGGTGCAACATGCCAATCGGAGAATGTAATGGTCTCCGTGCTCCAGGTCCTTAAGGGAAAAGAGGTTGGTACAAACTCCTGGACACAGATGCTAATCACCTACTTAGGTCTAAGTGTATTTGTGGAGGTATTTGTGTGTGTGTATGTGTGTGCACGTGCACACGGGCACGCACGTATATATCTGTATATGCATACATGCAATGTGCCCACACTCTGCTTTCTTTCTTCTTTTTTTCTTTCTGTTTTGTCTCTCTCCTTCCTTCCTTCCTTCCTTCCTTCCTTCCTTTCTCTCTCTCTCTCTTTCTTTCTTTCGCATGAGAACAAGGGGAAAGGGAAAGAAAAACAGAAAAAGGAGGTGCACTTAAAAAATCTCATTTATTAAATAAATTCAAGGGACCCCTCGATCTTATAAGGGAAAATAAAGAAAAAGAAGCTAAGTGAGCCAGCCCGCCCAGTTTTTCACATTTGTAGTATCTTTCTGTCCTATGCTTAGCCCATGCTTTTATGCACGCAAAGAATTTGGACTGTTTCTTTTTCTAAGAAATCTTTCCATAATTTGAAATATTTCTTACAATCATAGACTTTTAAGAGAAAAGCTGGCCCCTGTGAACTATTTATAAGGAATATTACCATCAATAGCTATTACAACATGGCAAATGTGCTCAAAGCAAAATAGAAACACGAAAAATAATATGGAAAATTCTAGCATTGAACATTCTTACATAAAAAAATTAAGAAAATGCAAAAGTACGGTTTTCGGGATAATCTGGGTTGAATGAATTTTTCCTCAGGTTTCATTCATCTGGGGTGGGGGGTTATGCAGAGAAATACGTTGCTACACTTTAAGCAGAGACAGGAGAATTTTTATAGATCTCTAGTGCTGTGGCTTTTCCTTCATTAACTTTCCAAAGTTACAGGGACCCTTAGATCTAAATAGGCTCTAAATTACTAAAGTAAATGAATGAGATGGTGTCCATATCTCTGCCTTTCAATTATGCAAGCAGCCTGCCCTTTTAAATAGAACTTGAAATCACAGAACAGAATCCCCAACTCCATTGCCAGTCCACACATCCCGATACGTTTACTTAAGTCAATTATTGTGTCTCTTAGATTATGTCTACACAAGCTGCCAAAACATCTGGTCATTTCAATCAGTTCAGTAAAAGATTCTGCCAAGTCAAGAGAAAAATTAGTCAAATTACTCATTTGTATAGGCAGAACAATGGATTAAGTAAGTGGATATAGCTCAAAAGGCTTGGGTTTTCTTTTCTAAACCAGAATGCCGTTCATGGTTCATCAAGGGGTTATGATTTTTATCAGTTCGTGTTTGGGAGGTGTTCTGACTGATCTTCAGTCCAAAATGTAATGGGTATGAAGATGGCTTAGCCATGTCCCTGAGACAATTATGTGTCATTTGAGTTCTATGCTCTCAAGGCTGGGACCGAGCCAGAATTACGCTGAAATGGTGTTTGCTAAATGTTAAAAAATAAAAGTAGCAGTACTAGAAATCACAAAAGAGTGCTTTTTCCTCTGGAATCCACTGGCTTCCCGGTGTGCATTTGTCCTCACTCCGACAAAATCGGACACAGGATTTGAATCACCAAACACAGATGAGAAACTCCCTTTCCCAAAATGCTGCTCTATAAAATCAAAATATGTTCCTTTCATTTCTTTAGTCTACATCGGGGTGCCCAACATGGCTTCTTCTGACACACATTGGAAGAAGAGATGTCTTGGGCCGCACATTAAATACACAGACACCAACGAAAGCTGATGAGCTAAAAAAAAAAAAAAGGTCCGTGCATAATTTTCACAATGTCCAACACCACAGACAAGCAAAACAGGCCTCAGAAAATCCCCATGCAGCCCACAGGCTGCAGATTGGACACCCCTTGTCTATTATTATAGTATCTCCATTGGGTATTTGGAATTTCAAATCATTATCTTTGTGGCCTGCATAGTGACAGCCCCAAAGAGAAAGAAATGCTGGGGGTGGGGGGGAGTCAGGAGCCCAGCCCAACATTCTGCCCCTGCCACCCCATATTCCCTTTCCCACTGACACACTCACTCATGAATTAAAAATCCTCTGATCTGAAACGTTCTAAAAATTTGATTTTGAAATCTGTATCAGAGTACAAGTTCTCACTTGAATAAATGTACTGGACTAAAAAAGAAAAACATTTTCATATTCATTTGGGGCAACATTAAGTACAGATGACCTGCCCATGTCTAATTTTATATGACTTTGTTCTCTTTGTGTAGATTTGAAGTTTAAAGACCAGAGACAATTAGGAACAATTACTGTCATCACTGAATAATATAAACTTTATATTAACTTTATGACTCATCCTCCCACTGAACCTTCCAGAGTATGCGATCTCTTAGGCTGATGTCTATGTATAACTTGTTAAATGTCTATAACTTAATTCCCAAAGGTTAATTATTAATGAATTAGTTTTTTTTTTTAAAAAAGATGTCTTTCTGTCTCCTTTAAGAGAGAAAATAGCTCTGTTTCAAAAATGGAGACTTTTTTAAAAACTCAGTTCTATAGATAGGAGGAAGATAATTTTTTTAAAAAGAGAAAAAGTTGTATTTAGAATCTCAGTATGAGTAGAATCTTGCTTTATGAAAAAAATAAATTTTACTAATAAGTTAACTAAAGGGTAAAAATATGAGGTTCAGTGAAGGAAGGGTAGGTTCAGATAGTTTAAAGGGAAGATTTTGGTTTTGACATAGGCAGATTGGAAGTTGGTGGGATGAAGACTTTTTGGAAAATTAGGCATAAGGACCCTGGACAAAGAATCAAAGAATAGGATAAACTCGAGTGATCAAACAGGAGAATAGAGGGTAGATGGCAGTTAACCTCTCCTGGACAGGGCTAGAATTTGCTTTCCCTCTGTAAGACTAAGTATGCAGAGATTTATGCCTTTGTTTATCTAGGATAATTTCAGACAAGTAGGTTTTACAGCTGTGAAGACAGTGGCTTGGAAAACAGAAAGGGAGCGGGGCAAGAAGGAGGGTGTAAAAGAGAGGAGAGTGTGTCATTGAACAGAATATGCAGATTTGCAGGTTCCTGAGAACCTCAAAATTATTAACATGCAGAGAGAAAAGTGTCCAACCTCAAATTCAAAGTTCAGAGCACACACACCCCACGTACACACAAGCTAAATAGCTGACAAGTAGGTTACAGTCCTGATGATAAACTAAGATGTCATTTATTTACAAGGTAAGGTTTCGGAGCACAAAGACCCACATAAAGGAGGCTGCATTCGTCACACACTGTCTGTGAGAATATGAACGGGTATGACATTTCTGGAGGGCAGTTTGGCATGATGTCTCAAACTCTTCAGTCAATGCAGCCATCCCATTCCAGGAACTGAAAGTAACCCTGAGCTTCTCAGATCACCGTCTCCTAGGAGAGCTTGTTTAAAAACTACTGATTTCTAGGTTTCTTCCCCCAGAAATGTGTAAGAATTGACATTTTAAAACAGTCAGTCCTTTGATTTTGATCCTGTTTAACAGGTTGACAAAGAGCTAATAATAAAAAAAGTGAGAAAGGTTGTAAGTAGAAAGAAATGTTGGTTGTGGCTCGGCGCCTATAGCTCAACGGGCTAAGGCGCCAGCCACATACACCTAAGGTGGCAGGTTCGAATCCCCAGCCTGGACCCGCCAAAACAACAATGACGGCTGCAACCAAAAAATAGCCGGGCGTTGTGGCGGGCGCCTGTGGTCCCAGCTACTTGGGAGGCGGAGGCAGGAGACTCGCTTGAGCCCAGGAGTTGGAGGTTGCTGTGAGCTGTAATGCCACGGCACTCTGCCCAGGGGGACAGCTTGAGGCTCTGTCTCAAAAAAAAATAAAAATAAATAAAAAAAAAAAGAAATGTTGGTTGTAAGATTTCTTAAAACGGAAGGAAATGAGAAAATCTGTCATTCCGCCCTTAAATAAGGAGATACACATAAATAACGCAGACAATGAGTGACACATAAAGATCAATAAATGTTAACTTTTATTAATGTGATACAGAGCAAAAAAGTCATTCTAATAATAGAATGTATAATACAATCCAGTGTTTGAAATATTATTTATATGCATATGTATATAAATATGTACAGACATGTCTGAAAGCGTGTTCAAATATTAACATTGATAATTTATTTTATTTTTCTTTTTAAGACAAAGTCTCACTCTGTTGCCCTGGGTAGGGTGCTGTGGCATCACAGCTCACAACAACCTCAAACTCCTGGGTTCAAGAGAACCTCTTGCCTCATCCTGAGTAGCTGGGACTGCAAGCACCGGCCACAAAACCCAGCTAGTTATTCTATTTTTAGTAGAGATGGGTGTCACTCTTGCTCAGGCTGGTCTCCAACTCCTGAGTCAAAGAAATTCACCTGCCTCAACCTCCCAGGGGGTAGGATTACAGGCGTCAGCCACAGTGCCCGCCCAACATTGATAATTTCTTAATAGTGGAATTCTGTGGGACTTTTCCTCTCTGTAATTTTGAATATTGTCTTCATTGTTTTACAATTGATATTTATCTTTTTTTACCACAAAATACAATATTTAAGTTCAAAAAGATAAAGCATAGTTCAAATTACCTTTATATAAAACTTCCATTCACTGAAAATTTCCACATATGAACTTCATACAGCCCTGTGTATGAAAAAGAAAATATTCCTATTTTATAGATGAAGAAACTGAGGAAATAGTTTACTTGCAGTTCCCCAAACACAGCTAAATCTGCCCTTGCCAAGTCTCAAACCCCCGTGTTTTTTATTCCAATCTCACCACACCTGCTAGGGGACGTTCCCTCACTTAATCCCACTCATATTTCCTAAAGGAAATGGGATTTCATTTTTGCAAGTTTCTATTTTTCACGTCTTCACCCCATTTTAAAGAAAGGCTAAGGACATGATAAAACTGAGATAAACTGAACTTAAAGCAGTTGATATGAAAACATGAAAATCCGGAAAGGAGGCTGGGTCTGATAGAAACCGCCACCTTATGTGCCATGAGCTTCGCTTACTAGGTAACCCTCTAAATATAGGACTGTTAAAAGTTAGCAGAAATTTCATGAGCGAGGGAAACGAGCTGATAATTAGGTAGAACGTGGACTGTCAACTGTATTGCTCTGAGTTCCCCTGGGTTTTTCACCTCCTGCAATCAGGCCCGGGCATCTGACCCAGCTTAACCGCGGGGCGGCTTTGGCTGGGGATGCGATTAAGCGGCCGGGCCCGGAGGCGGCCGCGGCTGCCCCCTGCCGGACGGAACGCGGAGCCGCGTCTCCCTCCACCCGCCGCGGAGAAGCGGGTCCCCAGCACCTGCGGCGCAGAGGCAGCGCCAACTACAGGACATCGGTCTCAGCACCACCGGCAAGTGTCGCTGGTCGCTGTTCTTCAGCAGATCACGGGATAGACACTCTTTAATGTGGACAGGCAAGGTTCTTTGCTAGTCCCCAACTCTAGCTTTAGTCCTCATAATTCTCACCGTCAAGGATTAGAATTCTGCATCTAAAATAATTTCCTGTAACGTAGCTCTATTGTCTAATACGGACATTGAATAGGGGAGGATTTCAAAGCAGCGCACGGTACAAGCAGAAAGCCCGTAGCACAGAACCACAAGATCCTGGACTGTGCTGTACTGTCTGGGTTTAAGAGAGAATGCAGCTCACGTCCAACCGAGGTTTGGGGACCACAACTGTAAGAAAAAGCGCACTTCCCTAAGTTAGATCGTCTCAGAGATCTCATTAGTTTACAGTGGTAGATCTCTAACATAGTGGACGATATGTACATACATTACAATTTCATTAACTCAGGTATATGTTGTTGTCTACGCTACATCGTATTTTATACAGCTTTTATGGGTTGGATGCACTTTAACTTAGATTGTAAACTCTCCTGAAAAAAAAGGAGTGGAGAGTCTGACTAAAGGAAGAAAAATGTAAGAGGCAAAATGTTAATAACAGGATAAAATAAAGGAAGAGAAATGAAAGAACTCAATTTTTTCTACCATCAAGAGAAAGCCATGGCCCAACATGGTGGCTCACACCTGTGATCCTAGCACCCTAGGAGGCTGAGGCAGGCGGATTGCTTGAGCTCAGGAGGAATGAGTCCTAGATGTTTTAAAGCATTAAGTTCTGGAGCTGTTTGTTACACAGTAATAGATAACTGAAACACTTGTGCCTTCTGGATCTGTTCAAAATTGGCCTCGTAGATAACTATCTCCATCCCGTTCTAACATACGCTTTGCAGATCCAATGTTTTGGTTTAGTTAAGCAGTTAAGACTCAGTTCAAGGTGAGTAGTTCGGGTTGCATGGCCACTTGGTGTCCCATAGTCAGACATCCAGTCTCCACTAGGGCCCAGTAACAAGTGCTGTTTCCAAATAGAGAAAATAATTGTCCCCAGAAGAGGCACGGCCTTGCCCTGGGGTTGCCTACCAGAACTTACCAGAGGGTGCAGAGAGCATCTTTTCTGCCAGAGCCACTTAAAATAATTTTAGGTCTGTTGGATTTTATAGTAAAATTGGTGAAGCAGTTTGACACAAAGCCTAGATCTCTGCCAAGACTTTTCTTGTATCGAGTCCCACTTAAAATTGGCAACCAAGTGGGCTGCCCAGTGCATGAGTCAGAGCAGCACATCCAAATTTCATGTACAATATGATATTCCATAATCCAAGGAGGCCCACAGACTACACATGCCCTTTCACCATGACAAGTAGTACCAGGTGCAAGAACTACATCTCACTTAAAAGCAGATGTCCCAATATGCCCCAGACACTAGACTCCTAGTAATTTCATTAAGTGGTTCCCTTGAGCTCAAGAGTTCAAGACCGCCCTGAGCAAGAGCAAGACTCTATTTTTACCAAAGGCTTGGTGGACTCAGCAAAATGAGATCCTATCTCTACTAAAAACAGAAAGCTAGCAGGGCACTGTAGCAGGTGCCTGTAGTCCCAGCTACTTGGAAGGCTAAGGCAAGAGGATCACTTGAGCCCAAGAGTTCGAGGTTGCTGTGAGCTATGATGACACACCGCACTCTAACCAGGGGGACAGAGTTAGACTCTGTCTCTAAATAAATAAATAACAGTTACGGGACTTTTTCCTAGGTACAGACTTTGTTAAGGCAATATAATGTACATATAACCAGCTAGCAATCCAAGAGCCGACAAGTCCAAGGGAAAACTCAAATGTCCAATTTAAGCTCTTGTAAGTGCAATTTCTGGGACAGCTTTGAATCTCTAAAAATACTGTTAATATCAGCTGATAAAGTGCATTATAAACATATGTACTTTTATATGTACTTTTCCACAGACATTGAAATCATTGGAAGAAACTATATCAGCAGTTAGGATTAAAACACCAAAATATTTTTGTAAATCTTCCCATAAGTTTCTATTTGTGTGCTCTATTTTCTTGATATTTCACCTGTTCTAACTTGCTAATGATTTTTGTTTAGACATGTAAACATTTTTATCTAATTAAAAAACTTAAGGTTAAACACTTAGGTATTTTTGTTGATAACCCAGAAAATTTAGCTATTACCATTAGACCAATAATATTTAATTGACCTTCCTTATTAATGATCGTGCAAACACAGATAGTTTTGTCTTTGGTTGGGTTTATAGTTTTATAATATTTGTATCAAACCTATCACCTGGCTCGGCGCCTATAGCTCAATGGGCTAGGGCGCCAACCACGTACACCTAAGGTGGCGGGTTCGAATCCCCAGCCCGGACCCGCCAAACAACAATGACGGCTGCAACCAAAAAATAGCCGGGCGTTGTGGCGGGCGCCTGTGTCCCAGCTACTTGGGAGGCAGAGGCAGGAGACTTGCTTGAGCCCAGGAGTGGGAGGTTGCTGTGAGCTGTAATGCCACGGCACTCTGCCCAGGGGGACAGCTTGAGGCTCTGTCTCAAAAAAAAAAAAAAAAAAAAAAAAAAAAAAAAACCTATCACCTTAAGAATATAAAAATGTCCAGAAAAACTTAGGCAAAAATGGGTGCTGACAATTTGAAAACTTTTTTACTCTTGTTTTTACCAATAATACCTTTTTTTAATAACCCAGTTTATTTACCAGAAATTACTAATTTCACATGAAGTAGAAAAGCATTTAGGTTTTTAAAATTAATTTATGAGTGTTTTCTTATTTATAACCCAATCCAGAACTATGTAGGCACAAAGATATAATACATGGAATGCACAAAACATATCTAAACATATACACTCATACACACACACAAAGTTCCAGTAGATTTTACCTTATAACTCTAGTCGTGAGATAGTAACACAAATCACCAATTCATAAAAGACAACTTGATCGGGCTGGGCACGGTGGCTCAGGCCTATAATCCCAGCACTTTGGGAAGCCAAGGAGGGTGGATTGTCTGAGCTCAGGAGTTCGAGATCAGCCTTAACTGGAGTGAGACCCCATCTCTAAAAAAAAAGCCCAGAGTTGTGGTGGGCACCTGTAGTCCTAGCTACTTGGGAGGTTGAGGCAAGAGAATCGCTTGAGCTCAAGAGTTTGAGGTTGCTGTAAGCTGTGACACCATAGCACTCTATTGAGGGTAACAAAGTGAGACTCTGTCTCAAAAAAAAAGACAGCTGAGAGGAGCCCGCTTGGAAAAATATCAAACACTGACCTCAAAAACTTTTCTTTCGAAGGAGCCACAATTTTATTATATTAGATTGTACAGCAATTTAGGCACCAGGGAATTGGGGAAAACAATTGAGCAATCAACTGGCATGTCCTGGAGTTTAACTGGGTGTGGTCCAGCCAAGAGAGGAGGAGACCCAGCGCCGCAACTCTCACCCTGGGCGGGCAGTGAGCAAAGCACAGGGGCCCCTCCCTGAAGAGCAACATCAGAGTCTTAGCACAGGAAGAGGAGAAAAAAGGACTTCCCTGAAGTAATCCAGTGTATGCTAAACAAATAAGCAAATAACATCAATAAGCCGTGACCTATGACACCACGGCATTTAACCTAGGATGACACAGTGAGACCTTGTCTAAAAAAAAAAGAAGCCAAACAACCCAATTCAAACACGGGCCACAGACTTGAATCGACATCTGAAAGAAAATACAGAGATGATTTCTCAGGAAATGAAAAGACTCCCAATACCACTGAGCATCATTAGAGAAATGCAAACCAAAACCATGCCGAGATCCCACCTCACACCCATCAGCATGACTACTATTAAAAATAACACTGAAAATAACAAATATTGGTGGGGACGTGGAGTAACTGGAACACTTAGGCACTTTTGGTAGGAGTGTAAAATGGTGCAACCACTGGGCAGAACCCTGGAGGTGGCGGGTTCAAACCAGCCCCGGCCAAAAACTGCAAATAATAGTAATAATAATAATAATGAAAATCAGAAAAAAATAAAAATGAAAATCACAATTACCACATGACCCAGCAATTCCACTTTTGGTTATATACCAAAAAGATTTGAAAGTAGGGTTTCAAAGAGATGTCTGTAACTCATATTCATCGCACCAAGTGTTCATGAACAAATGAATGAATAAGCAAAATGTGGTATATACATAGAATGGAATATTTGTCACTGTATTAGCCTTAGAAATGTTGGGGGGGCCTAATGCAGCCACATGCAAACACCCCCAAGACAAAGACACAAAGGATCTGATTAGCCCAGCCCTGAGCAGTTTGTGCCAAAAGACCCTAACTTTCCAGGCAAGCTGTGAAATTTGTCCACCCACTATGGCCCCATGTAAAAGGGGTCTCTAAGGGCTGGTCACCCTCCCCTTTCAATAAACCTGGCCTGAACATCTCCCCTGCAGCTTCATCGCTGGGCACCCCTGCTTAGACCTTTCAAGAAAGGCAGGAAATTCTGGCGCATGTTATAACATGGAAGAAACTTGACACCATAATGCTAAGTGAAATATGCTGGTCACAAAAAAAAAAAAAAAAAACACTGTATGTGTAAGGACGGTCAGTCTAGATAGTGAGATGGTAAAAAAAGGATTAACTCATAGTTTTTTTAGTAAGAACTAAATCAATCTCTCTCTGCCTGCTTTCTTTCTCTTTGGTTTACGGCCCCATGCTGGCCTGTTCCCTTTTCACAAGCCACTAAGGAGTCCAGCAGACCAAAAGAAATATAAATTCCTCTCTTTACATTCACCAGTTCCTTTGTCTTTTAGAACTGGTTCCCTTGGGCCAGGCGTGGAGTCTCATGCCAGTAATCCTAGCACTCGAGGAGGCCAAAGTGGGTGGATAGCCTGAGCTCAGGAGTTCTAGACCAGCCTGAGTGAGAGCAAGACCTTGTCTCAAAAAAATAGCCAGGTGTGTGGCAGGCACCTGTAGTCCCAGCTACTTAGGAGGCTGAGGCAAGAGAATCACCTAAGCTCAGGAGTTGGAGGTTGCTGTCAGCTGTGTGACGCCACAGCACTCTACCAAGGGCGATAAAGTGAAACTCTGTCTCTATCAAAAAAAAGGGGTGGGGGGACTTTATTATCATGCTGACTGAAACTGACCTGTTTGGGAATCTGGCTACTATCTCTCACTCTCCTGATTTCTCAGGTCACATAAACTGCTTAGGTTTTGTGAGCGATGAGAGACTTTAGCACGAGGCGCTCCATTTCAGTTTCGTCTGTTGGGTCTAGTGTGAGTGCCCAGTCCAAACCAATGGCCTTTTAAAGATTTTATTTAACAAGTGTTTCGGTTTTACAAGATGAATAAAGTTCTGAAAATGAATGGGGGTGATTGTTGCATAACCTTATAGGTGTATTTGACATTACTGAACCGTACACGTTTTTTTGTTCCATAAAGTTTTATTTTTCCAGATATACAGTTGGTTGGACTCTGCTCCTGCATCTCACCAGCAGCTGGGCATCTCCACCCTGGGTATTTCTGGTGTAAATTACTTGAGCTCTGTGCTCCGAAACCAGCTTGGTTAAGTCCTTTATTATGGAGCTCCTGAAGGGCTGCCCCGGCCAGGGAACCTCACATCTTCCATCTCTCAGAGACCACAGCTGGGGTTGTGAGCTTGTAGGTGTAGCTTTGTCAAACAAGACAGGGTTGTTGAACTTGACCTGGACCACTTTGCCTTTGAACCACTTCTCCTTTTTGGCCTTGCCCCCTGATTTGTTCACTGGGTCTTTATCTTTCTTGGCTAACTTTCCGGCATCTTCTTCTTGTCGTCCTTGGGCGGCATCTTGAAGCTCAGAGAAGATCTACCCCTACTGCAGCCCAGCTAAGATGTCCTGAGCTATACACTTAAAATGATTAAAATGGCAAATTTTGTTATGTGTATTTTGCCACAATAAAAACAAATTGGGAAAAAGCAGAGAAGGAGACACAAGATACCTCTCTCTCTCTCCCTCCCTCCTCTTCACCATGTGAGGCTGCCATGAAGAAGCAGCTATCTGTAAACCAGGACCCACAGACAACAGATCTGCCAACATCTTGATCTGGGACTTCCCAGCTTCCAGAACTGCGGGAAATAAATGCTGGTTGTTTATGCCAAGAAAAGAAAAAATAGCAAATGAAGTTGTTCTGGCTGAAAGCAATTGACCCCAAATGTTAATTCAAATCCACATAAAAAACACAAAGCAGCCAGCCAAGGTGGCTCACGCCTGTAATCCTTGCTTAAGCTCAGGAGTTCCAGACCAGCCTGAGCAAGAATGAGATTTGTCTCTACTAAAAATAGAAAAACTAGTCGGGTGTGATTGTGGTGCCTGTAGTCCCAGCTACTCGGGAGGCTGAGGCAAGAGGATTGCTTAAACCCAGGAGTTTGAAATTACTGTGAACTATGACACCAGGGCACTCTACCCAGGGCAACAGATTTGATCTCATAAAAAAAAAAAAAAAAAGAACAAAGCATCAGCAAAGGTAACTGTGATTGTGATATATGTGCAGAATAAGAAATACACTGTGTATCCATCTGGTCTTCCTCCCTGGTCCCTTGCACAGAGCTCCCACAACCCTTGTAACCTCTGGTGTGCTAAGAATGTCCTTTTATCTGTTAATGAGATAACTAGTAGCTAAAGCCCTTAGATAACTTCAGGATGGGGCTTATTGCCAGAGGAAACAACTATGTGATTAGAAGGCTGGAACGTTGCATTCCACCACCTCCTCCATCTCTGGGGTAAGGACAGAGGTTAGAGATTGAGTTTATCACCATTGGCCAGTGATATTATCAATCATGCCTGGGTAATGAAGCACCGTTAAAACGCTAAAACAACAGTGCTTAGCAATCTGGATTGGTGAATGCATAAACCTGTCGCGGGGAGATAGTATACCCCAACTCCGTGGGAACAGGAGTTTCTTGCTAAGGACCCTTCCAGATCTTACCCTGTGTATCCCTTCATCTGGTTGTTCATTTATATACTTTAAAATATATTCTTTGTAAGAAGCCAGTAATAGTAAATAAACTGTTTTCATGAGTTCTATGGAGTATTCTCACAAATTATCATTCCTAAAGAAGGGGTCACGGGAACCCCCGATTTATAGCCAGGTGGCCAGAAGTACAGTCAGCCCTTCATCTCTGCAGGTTTCATATCCCTGAATTCAACCAACTTAAGTTCAAACATCAACAATAATAAATAAAAAATAACCTGGGTGTGGTGACTCACGCCTGTAATCCTAGCCCTTGGGAGGCCTAGGTGGGTGGATTGCCTGGGCTCACAGGTTCTGAGACCAGCCTGAACCAGAGAAAGACCTCTAAAAATAGCTGGGCATTGCAAGCACCTATAGTCCCAGCTACTTGGGAGGCTGAGGCAAGAGGATCGCTTAAACCCAGGAGTTTGAGGTTGCTGTGAGCTATGATGCCACAGCACTCTACCAAGTGCAACAAAGTGAGACTCTGTCTCAAAAAAAAAGTAACAAATTTTAAAATACAAATAAAAATACAGTACAACTATTTATATCACACTTACATTGTATTAGGTATTGTAGGTAATCTAGAGATGATTTAAAGTACATAGGAGGGTGTGGGTAAGTTATATGTAAATACTACACCATTTTATGTAATGACTTGAGCATTCATGGATTTTGGTCCCTATAGTAGGTCCTGGACTACTCCCCCAGAGGCCTGACTATGCAGGATGTGCAGACTTTAGCTGGTCTCATGGGATGTAGTCTCGTGGGACTGAGTATTTAACCCCTTGGGGTCGACACTAACTCCAGGCAGTTGATATCAGGATAGATTTGTAAGATCTCCAGTCTACAGAGAACTAGAGAATTTGGCGTGGAAATTCTTGGTGTGGAAATCCCACATATTTGATGTCAGAAGTATTGTATGAGAACAGAGTAAAAATGGTTTTTCCTTTTAGTAATTATGGATTTATAAAAGAGAATTCAAACACATCGTTTTTCTCCTTCTTATACTGATTTTAAAATTGTATAACATTGTGTGTATATGATATATTATTGAAAACATATGTAATATATTTGTCAATTATAGCACAAAGGAGATGGAGGAAGCAAAACTGTATTGGACTAAAAAAATTACTACAGATGGTAGGTAAAATTATAATAAAAATTATTATTACACTTATAAGATTATATAATTAATATATGTGAAAAATATAATAACCAAAAAAAGAGGGAATAGAAATTTAGCTATATAGCTAAATTTTTAAAAAACTGACACATTTCTATATGTGACTAGAATTAAGTTAGTAAAATATATGAGTTTCTTTCTTCTTTTTTTGAGACAGGGTAGAGTATCTCCGTCTGGGTAGAATGCCATGACGTCATCATAGCTCACAGCAACCTCAAACTCCTGGGTTCAAGCAATCCTCTTGCCTCAGCCTCCTGAATAGCTGGGACTACAGGCACCACCACGACACCCAGCTACTTTTTCTATTTTTAGTAGAGAAGGGGTCTCAGGCTGGTCTTGAACTCCTGAGCGCAGGTGATCCTCCTGCCTTGGCTTTACGGAGTGCTAAGATTACAGGCACGAGCCACCAAGCCCAGCCTGAAGCTGATTCTGATAAGATGTATTTATTAAACCCTAGATCATACATCCCAAGACCCCCAGTAAATGCCCAAAACTATGGGTAAGATGGGTTCAGTACTCTCTGCATACACACTGGTTTCTTTTTCTATACAGCAATGAACTAATAGCATATACAACATGGATACCATGGACCGGGGATGATTCATGTCCTGGGCTGGCTGGATGGAGCAGGATAGGATGAGATTTCACCACACTACTCAGACTGACACACAATTTAAAGCTTATGAATGTTTTAATTTCTGGAATTTTCCACTTAATATTTCCAGACCATGGTTGACCACAGGTAACTGAAACCACAGAAGCCAAAACCATAGATAAGGGGGGATTACTCTATCCTAAGAATATAGCGGAAAAAAGCATTATAGAAATCAAAATATTCTATTAGAAAATACTCAATGCAAAAATAAAAAGCAACAAAGTAGAAATGGGTGGGGGGGAGAAAAATCTTGAGATATATAGAAAAAAAAATGGCAGCTACAAAACCAATTATGTCAATAATAACACTAACTGTGATTAGGTGAAGGAACCCATTCAAGAGACAGAGATTTGCAGGTTGGACAGATAAATACGATCCAGCTACATGCTGTCTACAGTAGCCATGCCTTAGTTTCAAAGATATGAATGAACTGAAAGTAAAAGGATAGAAACAGAGATATCTCATGCAAACAACACTCCATCACATGCTGCTATAACAGGATCATGGAGACTGGGTTTTATTTATAAAGATAAAAGAATTCTTTCTTATAGTTCTTCAGACTGGGAAGTCCCTCTGGCCAAGGCCTTCCTGCTGAATCATCCCTCCTGCAAGGCAGAAGAGAGTGCTTGAGAAAGCACCAAGGGGGTCAAACTCACTGTTTGTTTTTTTTGTTTGTTTCAATTTTGGCCAGGGCCGGGTTTGAACTCACCACCTCTGGTATATGGGGCCAGCAGCCCTACTCCTTTGAGCCACAGGTGCTGCCCCTCACTGCTTTTTTTTTTTTTTTTTTGAGACAAAGTCTCACTATGTTGCCCTGGGTAGAGTGCTGTAGCATCACAGCTCACAGCAACTTCAAACTTTTGGGCTTAATTGATTCTCTTGTCTCAGCCTCCCAAGTAGCTGGGACTATAGCACCTGCTATAATGCCCGGCTATTTTTTTGTTGCAGTTGTCCTTGTTGTTTAGCAGGCCCATGCCGGGCTCGAACCTGCCAGCTACAGTGTATGTAGCCAGAACCGTAACCACTGTACTACCAGTGCCGAGCTACAAACTCATTTTTATAACAAACCCACTCTCAAGATAAACTCACTGTCACAAAAGCAGCTTAAGTCCATTCATGGGGCCAGAACCCTCATGACCTCATTACCCGAAAGGTCCCATCTATTAACTTACAGCAAGGATTAAGTTTCCCCACATGAACTTTGGGGGACAATTTCAAACCATAGCCTTTTGATTTTAGCAAATTATTCTTTTTTGTTGTTTTTAAACTTTATTCAAATTAATATGAGGGTACATGGGGCGGTGCTTGTGGCTCAAAGGAGTAGGGTGCCAGCTCCATATGCCAGAGGTGGCTGGTTCAAACCCAGCCCCAGCAAAAAAAAAAAAAAAAAAAAATGAGGGTACAATATTAGGTTACATTGTTCTCACTTCCAGGGCAAAGTTCCATTTGTAGAAGAGCCCCTCACCCAATTTTAGCAAAATATTCTTAGCTATGGCACCAAGCATAGAACTAATAAAAGAAAAAGTAATAAAGTGGACCTCATCAAAATTAAAAACTTTATTAGGTGGGCCTACTTTAATCTGACTGGCATCCTTATGAGAGGAGATTGGACACAGACAAGAATAGGAGAAATAGGGCTGCGCCTGTGGCTCAAAGGAGTAGGACGCCAGCCCCATATGCCAGAGGTGGCAGGTTCAAACCCAGCCCCAGCCCAAAAAAAAAAAAAAAAAGAATAGGAGGAATACCATATGAAGATAGAGGATGAAGCTTATCCATATGCCAAGGAGAGATGTCGCAGAAGAACATTCTTTCTGACGCCTACGTCTGGAACTTTCAGCCTCCGGGACTGTGATAAAGTAAGTGGCCAGTTTATGGTAGGTTGAGAGGTTTATGTTCAGGCTGAGCACACCTGAAACAGGTGTCATCAAGAAAACGAAAAGATAACCCGAACAATGAAAGAAAGTATTTGCAAATAATGCAGAGGATCTGTAGGTACAGATATATATTTTGGATAAAATATATAAGGAACTCTTACAACTCAGTAATAAAAAGGTAATTCAATTTAAAAGTAAGCAAGGGACCTAAATACACATTTCTACAAAGCAGACATGAAAAATCAGCTCATGGAAAGAGGGCTGACACCATTAGTCAACAGGGAAAGCAAATTAAAATCACAGTGAGATTCCTCTTCACACCAGCAGGGTGGCAGGTCCTGCCTCCAAGGCTCCCCCAGAAGTGCCTCTGAGAGTTCTGACAGGTTTCACAAGTGCTCACAAGTTAAGTCCACCGCAGTGCTCTCCACAGAATCAGGCAGGCGATAAAGGCAAGTGACTGGCATCTTATATAAATCGTGTCTCCCAAGAGGAGGGTGAGTGGAGCTTTCTTACAGGGTCAAACACATTGTGGCTGTTTCCTTCTTAGGATGATTTCTGTCCCAGGAAACTACTTACAACTCACCTGCAGGATCTCCCTGGAGGAATGAGTATCTGTGAGTCTCATGATGAGCTTACCAGGGACCCCGAGCACCTCTGCACCTCTGCACCCCAGAACCGTAGTCCCAGTTTCCCCACCCCAGGAGTTTCTTAACCACCCCCCATACAATCACTTTCTGGCTTTCCTGATGTGTTCAATCAAACATGTTTCAATCCCACTTAGAGACAAATTAAAATTCCCCTCACCCCATGGTCCCACATGATGTGCATAACTATCTAATTTTATTCCTTTCTTTTCCAGAGCTGCAATATGATTTTTGTAGGTCATAGGAGATTTTCCCTTCATGGATTTCTTCCTCCATAAAAGTGATAACAGTTATATTTTTAAAATAGTAAAATGATATTAAAAACTTGCACGGGCATAAAGATACTCATTTTCTTCCACCTAGGAGTTCATTTATTTTTCTTCAGATTTTAAAAGAAACATTGTCACGGGCTCCTAAGCATATCGTGGGCTCCAGGCACTGGCCCTTCTGTGTCCATGGATTAAGTTGGCCCTGGTTTTTCCCGCTCTTTGTATTCCCAGTTCCCAGTCTGAGCATAATTGATATTCAGTGAATTTTTGTTGAATGAGGTTAATATTGTAGCCCAGCCTACTCAAAAATTGTTTGAGAAACAAATGGAAGAGGAGTTTCGGAAGCAATTTATAAACTGTGAGTTCTGTGCAAATAAAAATTGGGGGGAGGGAAAGAGAATCTAATTTGGGGACTGGAAATTCAAGGTTCCATTTGGGGAGGAGGAGGAGAGCCAGGCTGTATCACTGATGGGGAAAGTAGCAGAAAAGCGAAGACCATTTTTGCTTCCTTCAGTGTTTTGTCCAGGCCTGGGCCTGTGTGCTTCTCGCCCCAGGATTTGGACAGCTGTCAGGAAAATCAGCAGGAAATGGGAACGAACATATGTCTGGACACAGGCACGAGGGAGTGTGAAAGCTGATGGCAGGCCGGGCTCCACCAGATGGCGGTGTGTCAACAGGGAGCCTCCCGAGCCTCCCAGGGGCCGATTAAAGACCTGCGCCCGTGCCAGAGCAGGGAGCTGCTGATAATTTAGATTACTGCTGATAATTTTCCTTCTCATTATCTAATGAGGATTTTTTTTTTTTTTTTTTTTAGTTAACAGCAAAGAATACAAAAAATGAGTACGTTATTGTAGTCTCTGCCCACAAGGAGACCACAATCAGGACAGGGAGTCAAGACATGCAAATAAACCAGTAATCTCCACTGATAGTCACTGCACAAGATCAAATCATCATCATCAATGGCAAAGTGCTGCTGATACAGACTTTTCATTCAGCTGACTTCGGTGAATTTCTTCTGGGTCACTGAGATGGGAATGAATCCGTTGGGTAATGCTGTAAGATAGACGCAGTCTGGAGAAATACGCATTCCAAGAGCAGACCAGGGCTGCAGAGACGCCAGGTGTCGGAGACCACATCCTGCAGCCCAACACAGGCCCCGGCCTTCCCTCAGCCACTGAGGACTTGCAGAGAACCCCTGCCCTGCATCTCAGCTTCATCCTACTCACCTGTGGAGGCTGCCAAGTAGTCACAAAAGCTTGGACCTGGCATTAGGACACCTGTTTTAGTGTGCTCAGCCTGCCACAACAACCTACCATAAACTGGGTGACTTAGCGTCTCACAGTCCTGGAGGCTGGAAGTTCCAGACCTAGGTGTACCAAGATTGTTCTTTTCTGCGACATCTTTCCTTGGCATCTGGATAAGCTTCATCCTCTGTCATCACACAGTATTCCTCCTATTCCTGTCTGTGTCCAATCTCCTCCTCTCCTAAGGATATCAGTCAGATTAAAGTAGGCCCTATTCTTTTTTTTTTTTTTGATACAGAGTCTCACTTTGCCACCACTGGTAGAGTGCTCTGGTGTCCCAGCTCACAGCAACCTCTAATTCTTGGGCTCAAGCAATTCTCTTGCCTCAGCCTCCTGAGTAGGTGGAACTACAGGTGCCGGCCACAATGCCTGGCTTTATTTTTTGCAGGTTTTTTGGCCAGGGCTGAGTTTGAACCTGCCACCTCCAGCGTATGAGACCAGTGACCTACTCCTTTGAGCCACAAGCACTGCCCATACCTGGCTATTTTCAAGAGACGAAGTCTCGCTCTACCTCAGGCTGGTCTGGGACCTGTCAGCTCAGGCAATCCACCCACCTCAGCCTCCCAAAGTGTTGGGATTATAGGAAGCCACTGTGCCTGGCCAATTTATTCTTAAAAGACTCTTATCTCCAAATCCTGTCACATTCTGAAGTGCCAGTGTTTAGAATCTCACATATGAATTCTGGAGCGACATAGCTCAGCTCATAGCAACATCCAAATTCTTGTCTTGGTTCTCCCACTTACAAGTGGGCGATGTATTAACACCAAGCAAGTCACTCTCTAGGCCTCAGGCTTATTAGCTATAACAAGGATGTTGAATTATGTCATCTCTGTCGTCTGAAACTCTGTGATCACTCTGAATTTTGCAAGACCAAGAGCAGAATGATTTCCAAACCAGCCACAAAGGACAATTGTCTCTGCACGTGGAAATCGGCATGAGCCGGCACACGTGTTTTGTATACTCTTGTATTTATAAAACAGCTTTCTTCAACTTATGAAGATCACTTTCCACCTATACACACACGCTTTGATATCAGAAGGAAATGTGTTTCTTCCAATAAGTTGGTAGTTTCCTCTTTATTCTATCTTTGAAGAAAAACTGCAAGTAATCAGTCTGCTGGCAGTTCCGGGTCATCCCACTCTCTTCAGGAGTCCTTGTCTGTGCTGTGACGACTCCCTGCAGGGACTACCCACAGCTGCACCTGCTGCTAAAGCGATTCTATCAAGGCTCCACTCAAATGTGGCCTCCTCCGTAAAACCTCCCCGACCTCCCCAGAGAGACCTGTCTGCTCTTCACTTTGTCGAGGCAGCACATGGTATACCTTTCTGTACTAACCAATAGTCCTAGACAGCACTACCAACTGGCCGGGCCTCTGCCAGTGTTCTTCCTAAATCCCCTGAAGTGTGTTCCCTTAACAGGACTCCTACAGACACTATCCTGAGCCTTGACATTTAGGCTGACCCAATGTATCCAGCCCAGACCAGGCCTCAGCAGGGAAGAAACACCAGTGATCACTCAAGGCTGCATGCTTCCCTTCTGTCCCAGGGATAGCCTCCCATTGTTTCAGAATGTGTCCACCAGATTTCTTTAGGGCAAAGGTAGGGCAACAGGCCCCGGGGTGGCTCACATCTGTGATCCTAGCACTCTGGGAGGCTGAGATGGGTGGATCCTTTGAGCTCAGGAGATCCAGACCAGCCTGAGTGAGAGCATGACCCAGTCTCTGTTAAAAATAGAAAAATTAGCTGGGCATTGTGGCAGCTGCCCAGCTACTTGAGAGGCTGAGGCTAGAGGATCGCTTGAGCCCAGGAGTTTGAGGTTTCTGGGAGCTATGACATTGCCATGGCACTCCAGCCCAGGGCAGCAGAATGGGAGACTTTGTCTCAAAAAAATAAATAAAGTAAGGATAGGGCAATACTCACAAATGCCCCTGTCCAAAGAACACTGGCAAGTAGGTGAGACCAGCAAACATTCATTACCAGGGAATCACAAAGGTCTCTAGGCTCCACGCCAGTAGAACAGTGGTTCTGGCGCCAGCCACATGCACCCAGGCTGGCGGGTTCGAGCCTGGCCCAGGCCTGCTAAACAATGACAACTGCAACAACAACAACAAAAATAGCCAGACGTATGGCAGGCCCCTGTAGTCCCAGCTACTTGGGAGGCTGAGGCAAGAGGATTGCTTAGGCCCAAGAGTTAGAGGTTGCTGTGAGCTGTGATGCCACAGCACTCTACCCAGGGTGACATAATGAGACTCTGTCTCAAAACAAAAAACAAAATCCACCAAGGTCTCATTCCATCCTCTACTCCTCCCAGTGTACATCAGAAAGATGTGCTGAGGGAATGGTCAGGGACATAAAGCACAACCAGACACAGACCAGGCTACTTGATGCTCTTGTCTTTTTATCTTGAGCACCATCCCCACTGATCCTCCCCACTTGATTTGGAAGTTATGTCAGAAATAGACCCTAAATCTGGTTCTGTGTGGTTTTCACATTTCTCATGGAAGAAGCAGAGCTGTGACTCAGCCAAGGTGTGTAGGTGTGTGATAATCAGGAAAGCCTCGCCGGGGAGATGGAGGACAAATTACCTAAAGGCCAGAAGCCCGAGAACTGGCTGGAAAACATTCTCCAGAGGATTAACCTTGGCCAGCAACTGACCGGTGGCTGCAGGGGAGTCACTGTCACCTCTGATTCTCTCATCTGCATGGAGGAAGGGTTGACCCCCACCAGCTCCACGATGTCTCCTCCAGCCACGGCAGCCTGGTTCCACTAATCCATCCCAGGCAGGTTTTTCTGGAGAGAAATTTTCTAGAGAAAGAAGAGAGAACAAATATTAGGTAGGGAACTACAGACAAGCTGCTTTCTTGTGATGAAAAGATACAAATTCACAGCAAGTTCTCCTACCAGCTGACTCGGAAAAGAAACAGAGACGTGAAAACACATATTTATTTATATTTCAGCTTTTAGCTAGTGAAAACTCCTGTCTGTTCAATTAAATAGAAGGCTGAACTTGCTTAATTGCTGAATTTGCTTAATAAGCTAACATGAGAATAAAAGATGTAACAGGTATCTCTAATACGTCACTTTTATTCTGAATTTAATCATACATTTTATATAAGTGCAAATGTAAAACATTTTGAGGCAAAATTCATAGAATAGTAGCACATT